>NC_067245.2:71897034-72497034 GCF_019359855.2 Lolium perenne
ATTTGGTTTTTTTTGTTGTTGTTTGAGCTTGGGATCTTGAGGTTTTTTCTGATAGTGTAGGAGGAACCGAGGAAGAGGAAGGAACAACCCGCGTGCTGCTGGGCGCGGCGGGCGTTGTGCTTGAATTTCGAATTTTTGTGAAATGTTTCATTTCCTCGCTATAATTCGGGGGTTTTCTTGACGCGCCAATGCGTCCCGCTAGGCAGGTTCAAGTGAATTTGGGGTGCCACACTATGGGCCCTGGCCCAGTGAGACATATGTAATGACTAGTCACATCGCAAGTTCACTATGTAATAAAATATGTTACCCCTCCCCTTTATGTAGCCCCCTTGTCTCTCCCGATCGAGGTGCCTAGCCACCCGAAGGATGGAAGCCGGCGCAGCTCGATCCACTCCTTTCGCCTCCACCGTCTGGCATCCAGCTTGGAGGTGCAAGTCGCATCTAGACCAAGCTGATTAGGTAGTACTAGTAATGTTCTTTCCTTTCTCGAGATCGGTTCTTTTTTCCTCACCACGATATCTTAAGTGATCTTATTTCCTATTCGGGGCGAAGGGGTGTTCCTTTCGGTCACCCTCGCACCGGGAGTGATTGATGGGGGTGGGGGTGGGGGCTACCTTTGCTTGGATTGGGGTGTTCTTCCTTTATTCGTCGACATTTGCAACCTTTGTAGTTTCGCCGATCCTCACTCGTATCTTTTGTCGCCTTGTACAGAAAGGAAAGACTCCTCGGTGGTGGTGGGGGTGCAATGGAGCGTAAGGCCACCACGCATGTGGGCGGGCGACTGAGCCTCAGGCCGTGTCTCCACCCCCGCAAAGCGTGTACTCCGCTTGCTTATCCACTCATTCCTGCCCCGCATCCTCAACTGCTCCTCGTTTCCGGAAAATGCTTAAAGTAGCACATGTTCCCACCGTTTGTGCGTAAAGCCTGCGTGACACCATGCTCTATATTCTATCGTATCAGGTTGGTACCTCCAGGTTCCGTGGCCGAGGCTATGGGGAACGATAGGCGCCCCACCCGCTATTAAGGTGGAGCATGGCCCGATCTCGCAAGACAAGAAGCGAACAACACGCCGAGTCGGGTGTGGACCGCCTCAGGGGTACTCTTAACCAACTTACTATGATGTAGTCCGAATCTGATACTCCCTCGCATCCAAATTAATTGACTCAACTATTCTAGATACTGATGTATCTAGATGTGTTTTTAGCTCTAGATACTAATACCTCCATCCCAAAGCTTAGGGCTTATATTATTTTTAGAAAGTCAAACTATACCATGTTTGACTAAGCTTTTTACCAAAAAATCATTAACATGCAAAATACAAAATTAATATCATTAAATAGGTTGTGAAATATATTTTCCTACCAGATCTACACAATATTATATTTGTTGATAGAATGTTCTATAATTTTGGTCAAACTTTACTTGTTTTGATTTCTCAAAAATAAATAAGCCTTAAGCTTTGGGATGGAGGTATCTAGGACAAAGCTGAGTCAACTAGTTTTTTTATCTCATTCATAGCTAGTGTTCATGGTGCAAAAGGATAAGAGCATCCACTATATGCATCAATCTATCTCATACAAAGAATTCAATATCACCGCCGAGGTCCCGCTCTTTGTTTTGCTATTCATATGCAGATCGAAACTTTAGGGCCTTTACTCAAAAGGAAGATCAAATCGCGGCCGATCAAAGCCGCTAAATATGTTGATGCCGCCCCTATCTTCTAAATTCCTCTACAAGCACAAGGCTACGCGCTAGCCGGGTAAAAAACTTTTAATGAATATGGTATATTTTCTTAATCCACAAAACATGCCTTGATTTTTGTCTCGTTTATTGTCGGTTTTTTCTAATGCTTGCCAAAAGTTTACAACAACAACTAAGCCTTTCTACCCCAAACAAGTTGGGGTATGCTAGAGTTGAAGCCCATAAGATCTCGAAGCCAAAAGTTTAGAAACACCAAATTCGTTTGCTTACAATCATCGTAGACAAGAATTACGATTTTTAGATTAAAAGAGCATCATTAGGCGCTACCATAATTACGACTTTGAGATTAAAATGTCATTTGAAATTGCTAATTACAATTTTGAGACAAATGATTAGTTTAACTTCGATCCGTTCGCTCTCCATTTTTCCCAACCGAACAAAAATGTAACCATTCCATTCCTCCGAAATGGAACCATTCCATTCCATTCCCACGTTGTTTCCGTAACCAAACACACCCTCGCATTGTTGTGAACTGTTGTCCACACACAGCCATATCCTTCCACTTACATCCAAAGCACTATATGCATCGGGGCCATCTCGCAGTCATTCAATATCACCGTCGAGATCCTGCTCCCCATTCTTATGCAGGTCGAAATCACGCGCTTTTACTCACCCCTGATGCTAAATGAGGTCGATGAGGGTTGTCAGAGGGACGATGGTGTCAAGACTCATCATCCGAAAACCTCTACAAGCACGAGGCCAAGGGCCACTGGGTGGTGACCTTTTAATGAATCTCGGTATATTTTCTTAATCCACATACATGATTTTATTATTATCTTTTTAATTATCGTTGGCTTTGCCTAATGCTTACCAAAAGTTCGTAAAACACCGCATTTGCTTACAATCGTCATACACTAATTTTTTCGCTTTTCACCTGTCATTCATCCAAAGATATAAAACTGCTGAGTTCCGTTGGCTTCTTTTGTAATCATTTGCATTGTTGTCAACTGTTGGTCTGTGCACAACCCTATTCTTCCACTTGATGTACTCGCACTATTTGCACTGGCCTATCTCATAGATTTATTAAATATCAATGATGAGTTATGTTGCTATTCATATGCAGGATGAAGCCTCTGTGCCTCTACTCAAATGGAAAAAATGATCCCGATGAGGCCGCTGTGAAGACGATGGTGCCGCCACCATCTTCCTCGAAAACCTCCTCAAGCTACCAAAGGCCACGGTGCTGCAACCTGGCAGTATCCTTTTCAAGTAGTTGTGTATATTTTCTTAAATCCTCATACATGATTTGATTTGTCTCTGCTGGCTGTCGGCTTTGTCTAATGCTTAACAATCGTTCTTAAAACACACACAACCCTATTCTTCCACTTACATCCAGCTCTATATGCACCGTTGTCTCATAGATTCATTTTATATATCACCGCCGATGTCTATTGCTCTTCAATTTTCATATGCAGATCGAAACCGGTAAGTTTCATTGGTCAAAAGGATTGCAATCATGGCTGATGAGGCATCCTCAGAGGGCTGCCACCAAGCATCGTCGCCACCCCAAATTTTCCGGATGCTTATATAAGCTCAAGTCCAAGAACTGTACCTGTAACTATCCAAGGGTTCGGGTATATTTTCTTAAGCCACATATACATGCCATGATTTATGTCCGAGACATACTATCACCGGCTCGTTTCTAATGCTTTTTGGAATTCGGAAGCGCTGCTAGTGCATGTTTATATTCTACTCATATACCAACTTTTGACTGCGTCTGGCTTTGTAACATAGTGTTGTGCACTCGCTTGTCAACATGCTGTATCAAGCTCCCGAACTATGCACTTTACACAACCTAATTCTTCCACTTACATTCAAATCGCTACGCACCAAATAGTACCTCCCATGTTTCCTTCACCATCCCGATGTCGTAGCTGTGGAATATGGCGGGCCCACAACATACCCCGCACATAACACCTCATATGGCTCTATCTACCTTTCTATCAACTCCTTCAACAGTTACAGTTGTATGTATTCTCGTGGTTTAAGATGAATTGGGTATATAGTAAAGTCTTGTTTTTAGTCTTCCCGTCTCTTACATTAGTATCAATTTTCACATGCAAACATCGTGCACTCCTGTGAACTTCGTCCAATGATTAAATCCGTATGTGTCCGCATGAAGGGTCTTTCACTATGCATGGCAATGGCAAATTGATGAACACCTCACACGGTCTATGAGGTGTATGTCTACAAGACGCAGTGCCATCACATATTTCCAGTACGGCCCGAAGAAGGGCGTACGGAGCTGAGGATCGTAAACTCAAAAGGGAAGATATACGTAACTACTTACGTAGTTGGAGACACTTCCAAATATATAATATGTAATTTTTTTTGTACTCATATCCTTTGATTAATGTATCTCTCGAAATGCAAGCTTGTTCTAAAACCATTCCCTCCGTTCTAGCTTGGTCGGGTTTAACATGATCAAGACAGTGGCACCCACACCAAAGACTGCAGACCGGCTTCCCACTCTCCTCCGCATCAGCACTCGGTTCCTCGTACGGTGCTCCGTTTACTTCCATCTACCCGAAGCAGGCCCCTACACCAGCATTGGTTCCCCGTAGAGGCCCCATATACTACAAAGCTGCTCCAGCAAGAGGCTCCCCGTATCGAAGATCGGTTCCTCTCTAGTCGCACCGCTTGGTACTGTGCACCTCGCCCAACTTCCGCATCAAGAACCGGTTCCTCTAGAGGCACCGTTTATTGCACCTGCACACAGCAGCTCCTCGTGATCACGACCACCAGCTACGTGTACTGTACCAGTGCTCCCCGCACATGCCCCTTAACGTATCACCGTAGGTCTCAACCATTGTCGTCACCGTGGCCACCCGTGTGGGTGACCAGTGACGCATCCTGAAGGCTATGTTCGTGAGTATATGAGCAAAGATAACTGCTCTTATCTTGATGTCTTCTCCGCTTTCAAAGTCTCACATGGTTCAAGTTTTCGTTGAAGGCATTGGTGCCATTGACTAATTTTTGTGGTATCTCTTGCTTTGAATCAGTAAATTTGACTCAAAAGTATCTCCAAGGATCTCAATGCTGGCCTAAGGGGCAAGATTTCCCTCGTCATGCGAGAGTGAAGGTCCTCACCGTGGAGGGACTAAGCACTCCGTCAGGGTCCCACTGCATGGCCGCTTGGTCACATTCTGTGTGGAAAAAGTTCATTGACGGTGCACAAACTTCACATTGGATCAAAGTTGAAGGTCAAGATCTTTCTTAAGATGTACCGCCTTGACATGCCGTGGTCATAAAGTTTATGCAGCTTTATGTCTCTGCTTCTCTGCTCTGTCCCATGAGCCCTTAGAAAATGCATTTGTAGTTATACTTATATAAGGTTATCTTATCTCGAATCGCTTACTAATTGTATGGGCAGTGGTAAAACTCTGCAAGCTTTTGCTCTTAGCAAGTATGTATGTATGATCAGCTATTATGATAACTCAATGTTTCTCGTTCATCTTAATTTGCATTTCCGCTTTAGAAAAAAAGCTTAATTTCTATTTTTGGTCTACGACCCGTTAGGAGAACCATCGTGATTGAATCCACAAGATGATTCAAATAGATTCATTACACCCGAGCCACATGTCTTGACCTTGCTATACACTAGTTCCATTAATAAGTGCAGAGAAGGCATTACCCGAGTACTGCTCGAACCACGGCAGATTCGAATCCACCTTATCTATCTAGCTAGAAATACAACCTCCTTTGCAAGTAAAGAGACTTATAGGTAAGATTTGGGGAGGCTGACATTGGGGACCCAAATGAGCCAAAGAAATCAGTCGCCAACGTTTGTGTAAAGGCTACAAGCAGGAGATTCGAAACAAAAAAATAAGCCAAAATCAGCTTGGTAAACAAAATCCAAGAAATGAAACATTTACCTTTCTCCGAGAGAGGATGACATGCGACCCGTGAGGCAATAGCATCCTCAACTATTCCAAGGCTAGCAGGGATCAAAATAAAAAAAGGAAATACCAGTAAATTTATTAGGGTCAAAAATAAATCTATCAAAGGAAACCTTTTATTGTTCATAGAGGATGACATGTGGGACCCGACCTGCCAAACGCTCGTCACTCGCTTTCAAAGGGGCCTGGGATCAAAAGAAAAAGGCAACAGCCGTAAATTAGGGGTAAAAAATAAATCCAACAAAAGGGAAACTTTTATTGTTCATAGAGGATGACATGCGGACCCATGAGCCAAAGCCAGCCTTCCTCAACGAAGTTTCAAAGTCGGCATGAGATTGAAAGAAAAAGGCAAGTGACCAAATATCAGAGCCAAAAATAATCCAAGAAAAAGTAATTTTTATTGTACATATAGGATGACATGCGTGGTCCCATTTTGGCAGCAAAAAGCGTTGGTCTCAACATTTCCAAGGTGGCACAAGACCAAAAGAAAAATGAAGTAGCCGTAAATCAGGTGAAAAAAATCCAAGAAAGAAAGATTTCAATTGGGCCGCATCCGGACATGGGCCTTCGAACTATCCCGCCGGGCCTTTTGACTCGCATACAATTTCAGCCCACTCCAAAACAGAAAGTTCGGGTTTTCTAAAAACAGGAAAGTCCTATGCTTCGCAAAAACACAAAACAAGGAGATTCAACATATAAGTTTGCTTATTTAAAAATAAAGATTTAATTTATCCGTTTGCAATAGCTCGTAGCGAAATACACTGTTTATTGTCCTCAAAATAATCAAGATATCACATGTTTCTTGTACGGAGGTTGACATCGGGGACCCATGAGCCAACAACGTCGTCAATGTGTTAAAGGCAGGGATGGAAAGAAAAAATAAACCAAAAATCTGTTGGTAAAAAATCCAAGAAAAGAAGCATTTTCGTTCTGAGAGGATGACATGCGGGACCCATGAGCCAGCAACATCCTCAACGTTTATTGTTCATTGGGGTTGAAATGTGGAACCCCTTATCCAGCAGCTGTCCTCAACGCTAAAGGCTTCAGGAGATCGAAAGAAAAATAAGCCAAAAATCGTTTGGTCAACAAAATCCAAGAAAAGAAACATTTACCGTTCTGAGAGGATGACATGCGGGACCCATGAGGCAGCAACATCCTCAACGATTCCAAGGCGGCAGGGGATCAAAAGAAAAAAAGGAAATATCAAGAAATTAATTAGGGGTTCAAAATAAATCCATCAAAGGAAACTTTTATTGTTCATAGAGGATGACATGTGGGACCGACCTGCCAACAGCATCCTCATCGTTTCAGAGGGGGCAGGCGATCAAAAGAAAAAGGCAAATAGCCAGAAATTAGGGGTCAAAAATAACTCCAAGAAAGAAAACTTTTATTATCGTAGAGGATGACATGAGGGACCCATGAGCCAGCAGCTTAGTCAACGTTTCAAAGGCGGCATGAGATCGAAAGAAAAAGGCAAGTGACCAAATATCAGGCGCCAAAAAAATCCAAGAAAAGAAAGTTTTATTGTACATAGAGGATGACATGCGGGTCCCATGAGCGAGCAGGTTCCTCAACATTTCAAACGTGGCATGAGATCGAAAGAAAAAGGCAAGTCAAAAAATATCAGGAGCCAAAAATAATTCAAGAAAAGAAAGTTTTATAGTACATAGAGGATGACATGCGGGTCCCATTTAGCAGCAGCGGTATCACCATTTGAGAGGCGGCAAGGGATCGAAAGAAAAAGGCAAGTGAAAAAATATGAGGAGCCAAAAATAATTCAAGAAAAGAAAGTTTTACAGTACATAGAGGATGACATGCGGGTCCCATTTAGCAAGAAATGTATCACCGTTTGAGAGGCGGCAAGTAGGGATCGAAAGAAAAAGGCAAGTGAAAAAATATGAGGAGCCAAAAATAATTCAAGAAAAGAAAGTTTTATTGTACATAGAGGATGACATGCGGGTCCCATTTAGCAGCACAAGTGACCAAATATCGAAAGAAAAAGGCAAGTGACCAAATATCAGGATCCAAAAATAATTCAAGAAAAGAAACTTGATTGTACATAGAGGCTGACATGTGGGACCTATGAGCCAGCAGAGTCCTCAACGTTTCAAAGGCGGCAGGATCAAAAGAAAAGGAAATAGCCAAAAATCAGGGTGAAAAAAAAACCAAGAAAATGAACTTTTATAGTACATAGAGGATGACATGCGGTCCCATGAGCCAGCAGGTTCCTCAACGGTTCAAACGTGGCATGAGATCGAAAGAAAAAGGCAAGTGACCAAATATCAAGATCCAAAAATAATTCAAGAAAAGAAACTTGATTGTACATAGAGGATGACATGCGGGTCCCATTTAGAAGCATGATTGGATTTCACCGTTTGAGAGGCGGGTCAGATCGAAAGAAAAAGGCAAGTGATCAAATATCGAGCCAAAAATAATTCAAGAAAAGAAAGTTTTATAGTAAATAGAGGATGACATGCGGGTCCCATTTAGCAGCAGCGGTCTCAACGTTAGAGAGGCGGCACGGACCGAAAGAAAAAGCAAGTGACCAAATATGAGGTTCCAAAAAATCCTAGAAAAGAAAGTTTTGTAGTACATAGAGGATGACATGCGGGTCCCATTTAGCAGCGGTCTCACCGTTTGAGAGGCGGCAGTGGGATCGAAAGAAAAAGGTAAGTGACCAAATATGAGGTGCCAAAAAAATCCAAGAAAAGAAAGTTTTATAGTACATAGAGTGATGACATGCGGGTCCCATTTAGCAAGCAGCTGTATCACCGTTTGAGAGGCGGCAGGGGATCGAAAGAAAAAGGCAAGTGACCAAATTTGAGGTGCCAAAAAACTCCAAGAAAAGAAAGTTGATTGCTCATAGAGGATGACATGCGGGTCCCAATTAGTAGCAGCGGTCTCAACGTTTCCAAGGCGGCAAGGGATCAAAAGAAAAAGGAAGAAGCCAGAAATCAGGGGGTCAAAAAAATCCAAGAATAGAAAGAATTTTGGTTCATAGAGGATGACATGCGGGACCCATGATCCCGCATCGTAAACGGCTCGGGACGGGGAGAGCGCCGAACGAGATGGCGCGATGGAGAAAGAAAACAATGCCGCAGAGGCTGCCATCTAGGCCCTACATCCCCGGGCGGTGCGGATTTGCGTTGACTCGGCCGGCGAACCCGAGATTTCGAGATGCACCATGTCCCGGCCACCGTACGCGACGTTTTGGCCGTTTTCATCGGGCTAGGTGGCCTCAAAAACGAGAAAAAATGTTTTGACATGCATAACGAGAGACCAAAAATCGTCGGCCATGGTACACCAGCAACCACTCGCGACTTCAACTTCGTCTACCATGGCAACTTTTCTTGTAGTGTATGCAACTCCTTGATGAAACCCGCTTCTTTGAGTCAACGAATCTCAGATAACATGGCTTTGCGGTTTGGCTCGGAGAATCACCACAAAGTTTGTCGAATTGGTCTAGCTCTTGGATCCAGATTAAGGGGGTGCTCGGCAAGTTCCCTGGGTACTCCTGGAATATCAGGTGGACACCATGCAAACATTTCCCAGCGCTCACGAAGGAACTTGACGAGCGCATTTCCTATGAGCTGTCCAAGATGCGATAGCTGTTGTTTTTTTGTATTTGTCGGGTGGATCTGTACTTCCTTAGAGTTCTTGGAGGCGTCGAAAGCTTGCTCCTGCAAGGATCTACGTCTGTTAGGCACCACGACGTAGTTGGTGGTGATTTTGGATGCTTCATACTCAGCCTGCACCCCGAAAGTTTCTGAAAGCTTGTGAAAATCCTTGTCACACTTATCTGCCAATGCGAAGCTTCCTTTGACTGTGATTGGGCCCTTGGGTCCAGGGATCCTCCACAATAGGTATGTGTAATTCAGCACAGCCATGAATCTGGCGTATACAGGTCGTCCCAAGAGAGCATGATATTGCGACGGAAAATCGATAACTTCGTCGCGCACGTCGTGTCGGAGGGTGTCTCTGAATAGATATCGTGTGGATTTCGGCGGGATCGATGTAATCATCATGGTACCGGTTCAGGGGCGCCACAATGATCTCCAAAATCCCAAGCCGGAGGAGGAGGTCAAGAGTAAAGCTGAGCAGGAAGTAGAAGAAGACCGGCGTTCACCTCCTTGCACTATCATTGCAAGCATTGGAGTGGTGGAATTCCCTCTCAAGGTCAAGAAAGGAGCGCGGATACACATTGGAGGAGGGGTTCCACTTCACTTGTTAGCTGAGAGGACATCGTGTTTAGGCAACCGTAACCCCTTCCATACTTTAATCCATAAGCATCAATCCCAAAGGGTGCCTCAGGCGGATTTACCCTCTGGTTGGGATATGGATCGTTCTAACAATATAGGGAAAGTAAGCTCAGATTCTGATGAAGGATGAGGGAATAATTCCAAGAGCTGGGACTCACAGTCCGACAAGTTCATGAATCATATTGAGCACAATACGGAGTTGATTCGTATTCTCACCTACAAGATTTATGAGTTGAAGGATTTGGTCGATAAGCTTATTAAGGACGCACCACCACCACCAAAGGAGTAATTTGTCATTGGTATTGGCATCCCCTTGGCTTGTTCCAAGCTTGGGGGAGTGCCGCGGTATCACACTATTATCTTTTACCTATTTATATTTTAGTAGAATCATTTCATGAGTAGTGAAGTTATCATATAGGATAGTTTGAAGTGTGGAAGTATCTCTCCTTTAATTGATTATCTATGTATCCCTTGGTGTGAGCTACCGTTATGGAATATTAATCAGAAGTTTTTATCATTTACTTTTTGCACATCTTATTTTAGTTTGTAATTTCTATCATATGATTAATCTTGTTGGTTAGTATTGGTATCACTTTTGGAGCATCAAGTAATTCTAGTTGGTCTTGGCAAACTTAGCATTGGTCAGTAGCAACAATACTTTAAGGCTTAAGTAGAAAAGAGAGAAATACATGTTGATATATTATTCCATTATCTTTCTTTCTTGTTGGCTCATAAGCTTAGTATTCTGAAGATTAAATCATTTTTAGTTCCAAGAAAGATAGCATGATTGTTTTCTATCACATGTATATTTGTTTGTTTCGCTCAACTCTTATGCTTGCTGCCCAACTTTACTAGCCAAAGACATGTACTAAGAGAGAATGCTTCTCGTGCATCCAAACCTTAAACCAAAAACCCATGCCATTTGTGTACACCATATCTACCTATATGTGGTATTTCACCGCCACTCCAAAGTGAATTTATTGTGTGCTACCTTTAAACCTTCAAACATTATTGCCTGTTTTTTGTTTTGTTTTAGATCGGGAGGATGTATTGAGTGCTTTTTTGTCTTTTCATGACTTCACGCCTTGACTAGCACGTATAATGTGCTAAGTCTTTAAATATTGGAAAAAGAGCAAGGCAACTAGGTACCCAGCCCACAAAAAAATTTAAAATAAGCAAACAAACCGTCAACACCCGGATTTTTAAGTCCGTATGCCTATTATGCCATACATCGCAATGCCGCAATATTGTTTTTGCGTAGACATAATAGATTTGATATCACAGAACATCATTCATTACAAAACCATAATCGTCTTACAACAAGGATCACATGATCCAGTCTTACAACATAGTGGATCTAGAGATCCAATTACAAAACACATAGCGGAAGCGAAGTAGCGGTCGCGGTCCATCTGTTCCACAAGCAACGCTTGACGTCAGGAGTAGTCCTAGTTATCATATACGTCATGCTATCCATCTTCCTTGTACTGGTTCTCCTCTTCATAGTCTAGCCATTTGAATAGCCAGGGACACAGCCATGAGTACTTTAAAGTACTCGCAAACTAATACTAGTGTAAGCATTATCAATTATAGTAAGGGGGTTCTAAGCTCTAGGTTTATTTGCATAAAGCCAGTTTTATTTCATAAGCACATAGTAGTAAAAGACTCTTTATTTGCCTAACTAACTCAAGTGGGAACATTAGTGTCATTCCCACAACTTTGTTGTGATCAAGTCAAATTCACCTTTCAAGTTGAAGTCACCATTCACCCTTCACATGTCAGATTTTGAAAATGGTCTGATGACGGAACAAGATGGCCTTTCCAATCGTCCATAAACCGCTGACACGGCTATTCGAATAGGTTTACACTGCGAGAGGTTGTACACTTGTGCCACAACTTTTGATTACATCGTTAGGGATAGCTCCTGAATAATCATACTCAAGATGCGGATCATCAACCGTAACCTTTCACTTACATACCCTAGTACAGACACTCCCTCTCCCCATGAGCTTGGCCTCCCGCTGAAGACAAACCGTCATCCCTGAATCGTGCACAGGGCTTGGGTAGGACATTCACCTCATTTCACGTCATTTCACTTTCAACGGAGGCAGCCTCGGCATAACCCCTATGACGCTTGTTTAGAGGGAACCCATACTAAAGCAACATAAACTCTCAGCTCAGCCCTACCCATAATCAGGTATTTGGGTACTCAAAAATTGGAATGGTACCGCATCCAAACCCAACCATCAATTTTTTTTGTAAAATTCACCGTGTCATTCACAAGTCATATTCACCTTCAAAATCTTTCAATGGGATGAGTCATCATTCCAAGGTTTTCAAAGTGATTTGGTTCACAAGTTCCCATCTAGAGTAGTCAATTTTAGTTTAGCACTAGCAACTAATCATGAGGGGTGCTAACTACTTGTAGTTCTCTAGGCTAACTTTGATGCTCTTGTAATACTTCATATCTAGGCCAAAGTCAACTATAAACAAAATAAACTTTGATAAACCAAAGTAAATCTTGCAAGATAAAAACATGGGATTGGATCCTTAAACACAAAATAATATTGCAATGGTGCCTTGCTCTAGCAGAGCTTTGCATTAGGGTAGCTTGGTAATAGCTTGCAATAATATAGCTTGCCTTGAGTGGGTAGTGATCAAAGTTCTCTTCTTCTTCGTAGACTTCTTCTTCTTCCTCGTAGCACTCAGCATTAGCGTCTATAAATGAATACGAGGTACACAATCACCAAACAATTCTTAAGTAGACTATGTAACCTTAATGTTTCACACAATATGACCTATTATCATCACAAACATTACCCAACATATCACTTGGATTTTCCATTCATTTCCATTTGAAAATAATTTCCTCTCATTGAAATATTTATTAGGGTTTCTATTTATTTCCTTTTAGAAATAATTTCCTCATTGAATATTACTAAGATTTAATATCCTCAAATAATAAGTATGAGATCATGTTGACCAAAGTCAACACTCATATTTACCATTTGGGAAAATGATTTAAATGAGATAAAATATCTCATACCATTTAATCATTACTATTTTAGAAAAGGATTTAATATTCTCAAGTAATAACATATGGGGTCATGAAGACTAATGTCATCACCTCACTTTGAATTACTTGTGAAAGTGATTTAAATGAGATGCTACACCTCATAGATTTAAATTACTATTTTTGAAATAATTTAATTGAGCTAGAGATGACTACATACCCACTATTTAAATCTAGCCCATGATCATATGAAACAACCATGCCATATATTTACATATCCAGATAGACAATATGAAATGTGATTTTTGAGAGTTGGAATCAACTCAAAATACTTTATGGTTGATTTTTAATAAATGTTTGAATTTTGGAAAGGTATTGCCTTGTTATTTTTATTTCAGGTGATCTATAATGAACTAGGCTTTGAAACCAGTGGTGTTTGATAGATAATTTCATAGGCTTTCCAACAATATAAAATTCATCAAATTTAGCTCAGTAGATTTGAAGTTATTCAATTTCTAGCAAAGCACTAGTATTGAAATTGAATTAAACTATTTAAACCAAATTCAAACACATGGGCTCGCGCGGGAAAAGCACTTGGGCCAGACAGAGAAAAAGAGATGGGTCGGCCCAGCAAGAGGTTGCTTCCGCACACGTGGGCCACCTCGACAAGGGGTCCCACGCTGTTAGTGGGTCTTAACACCCAAAGCGGTATGAGTGAAGGGATGCCGTAGGATTAGATCCCGATCGGACAGCGCACGAGCATCATCGTGTCCGGTGAGAGCAAGGGCTACTGGCGGCGAGGCTAGGGGGTCGGCGGCTCACCGGCGCTCCGGCAATAGTCGGTGTTGACGCAGGGCGGGGTTGTCGAGGATGGCGGAGCTCCTGGTACTGGCGGCGTCTGATGACCCACAAGTATAGGGGATCGCAACAGTCTTCGAGGGAAGTAAAACCCAATTTATTGATTCGACACAAGGGGAGACAAAGAACACTTGGAAGCCTTAACAAATGGAGTTGTCAATTCAGCTGCACTCTGGAAACAGACTTGCTCGCAAGAGTTTATCAAGCAGTAACAGCTTTATAGCAGTAGAGTAGAGGAAATAACGCAGCAGAGTAACAAAGACAGCAAAGAGTGATTTTAGTAAACAGCAGGATTAAAATACCGTAGGCACGGGGACGGATGAACTGCGTTGCATGGATGAGAGAAACTCATGTAACAAATGCTCAAGCAGGGGCATTTGCAGATAATAATAAAACAAAGTATCCAAGTACTAATCAATCAATAGGCATGTGTTCCATATATAGTCGTACGTGCTCGCAATGAGAAACTTGCACAACATCTTTTATCCCACCAACAAGGTGGCAGCCGGGACTCTAGGGAAACTACTCGGATATTAAGGTACTCCTTTAATAGAGTACCTGAGCAAAGCATTAACACTCCGTGAACACATGTGATCCTCACATCACTACCATTCCCTCCGGTTGTCCCGATTTCTGTCACTTCGGGGCCATCGGTTCCTGACAATGACATGTGTATACAACTTGCAGGTAAGATCAATAAACAATGAATATCATGATGAAACAATAACATGTTCAGATCTGAGATCATGGCACTCGGGCCCTAGTGACAAGCATTAAGCATAACAAGTTGCAACAATATCATCAAAGTACCAATTACGGACACTAGGCACTATGCCCTAACAATCTTATGCTATTACATGACCAATCTCATCCAATCCCTACCATCCCCTTCGGCCTACAGCGGGGGAATTACTCACACATGGATGGGGGAAACATGGCTGGTTGATGTAGAGGCGTTGGCGGTGATGGCGGCGATGATCTCCTCCAATTCCCCGTCCCGGCGGAGTGCCGTAACTGAGACTTCGGCCCCCGCGACGGAGTTTCGCGATGTGGCGGCGTTCTGGAGGGTTTCCGGCGACTCGACTTCTCCCCGTGCGCTTTAGGTCGAGGCCAATAAGTAGTCCGAATGAGGGCATCGGAGGCCGGCCGAGGGGGCCACACCATAGGGCCGCGCGGGCCCCCCTAGGCCGCGCCGCCTTATGGTGTGGGGCCCTCGGGCCTCCACCTTACTTGTCCTTCTGGCTCCGTCAGTATTCTGGGAAAATAGGGCCTTCCGTCAAAATCCCGAGGTTTTTCCTGAAAGTTGGATTTCTGCACAAAACGAGACACCGTAATGCTTCACGTTGAAAATAGTGTTAGTCCGTGTTAGTTGTATCCAAAACACACAAATTAGAGGCAAAACAATAGCAAAAGTGTTCGGGAAAGTAGATACGTTTTGGACGTATCAACTCCCCCCAAGCTTAGCTTATTCTTGTCCTCAAGCAATTCAGTTAACAACTGAGCGATAAAAGAACTTTCACGAACACATTTGCTCATATGATGTATATATTCTCATGCTATGGCTAATACTTAAGCAGTTAATAATGAGATATATGCAAATAGGATCATCTAACAGCTATGTCAATCATGGAGAGGTACCAACAATTAATAATAAGCATCATGAATCATGTATATAAGCAGGATTGCAATGTTCATTAGAGAGTATGATAGAATGGTATCTCGCTTGCCCGTATTTGATTGGCAAAACATAAATGCCCAGGCACCTCTGGAGTTCATAGAAAGACTAGAAGTAGTGATTGTCAAAGATAAAAGCATCAAAGTTATACCACAATCAATCATATTTTGAGACAAGCATATTATACTAAGAATGACAGTTGTGCTCTCAAGATAGTGCTCAAAGAAAAAAAATGGAGACACAACATAAAAGTAAAAGATTGACCCTTCGCAGAGGGAAGCAGGGATTAACATGCGCTAGAGCTTTTCATTTTTGAAATCAGGAGTAAAATTATTTTGAGAGGTGTTTGTTGTTGTCAACGAATGGTAATGGGTACACCAACTACCTCGCCAACCGGACTCCCAAGAGCGGCTCCCATGAATTATTGCATATTTATGTGGCACTCCTTCCAACCTTTCTTACACAAACCATGGCTATCCGAATCCTCGGGTGCCTGCCAACAATCTCATACCATGAAGGAGTGCCTTTTTATTTTAGTTTTATTATGATGATGACACTCCCCCCAACCTTTGCTTACACAAGCCATGGCTAACCAAATCCTTCGGGTGCCATCCAACAATCACATACCATGGAGGAGTGTCTATTTAAGTTGATTAATTCGGGACTGGGAATCCCATTGCCAGCTCTTTTTTGCAAAATTATTGGATAAGCGGATGTGCCACTAGTCCATATGAGAGCCCGTCAAAAGTAAATGACAAGGTTGAAAGCTAAACACCACATACTTCCTCATGAGCTATGAAACATAAACACAAATTGAGAAATATTTTGAAGGTTTTAAAGGTAGCGCATGAGAATTTACTTGGAATGGTTTGAAATGCCATGCATAGGTATTTATGGTGGACACTTTTGGAACAACTTGGTTTTCAGGTGTTTGGAAGCACGAGCAGCATTCCCGCTCAGTACAAGTGAAGGCTAGCAATAGACTAGGGAGCGACAAATCAAGAGAGCAAAGAATCGTCATAATCATGCTTGCGGCAAAATAAATTAACGGAGGCATAAAAATGATACAAGAACTCTGAAGCAATATAGATCATCGAGGCTTAATTGACTTTTTGTTCAGTCATATGCATGCGTGAGCATGTGCCAAGTCGATATAAATGAATTATTCAGAGGAGGATACCACAATGCCATACTTACTTATGAATAAAACAATGCAAGCAAACATCCATGACATGCTACTCGTATTAATAAATTGGAGCTAAACATGAGAGATCATGAACTACTAGACTTTCTCAAATAACATATACCTCACATGAACTAACTAAGCATGCTCACATGGATGAGTATATGTACAAAAATGAAAACAAATAGAGTTCATACCAGCCTCTCACCACAATCCAATTGTCGTAGATCGTCATTATTGCCTTTTCACTTGTGTAGCTTGGATAATATGAAATGAAAACCACGCTCCAGCCACCGAAGACCATTGAACTCATAATGAACTTTACAAACCAAAGAAGAACAGCAAATATTTTTGGTGTTTTCGAATTTTAGAACAAGAACAAAAGGAAACAAGCAAACAAAGCAAAATCTTTTTGGATTTTCTTATAGCAAACTGGCAATAGCAAATAAAGCGAAACAAATGCAAGAAACCAAGATAAACAAATGGTGAAGAGAAACAGCAGAAATATGTTTGGTATTTTTGTGTTTTAAGAAAGAAACAAAGCAAGAACAAGAAAATGAAAACTAAAAGAAACACAGAAAAGCGAGATGGCAGAAATCTGCCAAAACCTGACAGCAGTACAGAAATCGATTTTTACAAAAATCTTACGTTGCTCAGCTCGAAAAGTGTTCAACTAATTAAAGTTAGATAACAACCTGGGGAACCTGCACAAAAATTGGAAACTCAAAATAACGTTCTGGCTGTGTGCACGAATTTTTCTAGTAATAGTCCAGAATCTGTTTTCAGGCAGCACTTCCCCAAATATCATCTCCCTCTCATTAGAAAACCACTCAAAGAGACTAAACAAGTATGTACAAGTATCCAGCAACCATAATATGCAAAGAATGAGTGATGCCGGTATACCTCCCCCCAAGCTTAGGCTTTTGGCCTAAGTGGAGATCAACACCATCGAGGGTCTGGGTTCCATGCCGGTGGATCGTACGTGGAGTAGTCATAATAAGGTACCGATGCAGAAGAAAAGCGTGGAGGCTCCTCATGCCCAACTTGTTGATGCGAAGAACTTGCTGCATCTGATGACGAGTCGAGGTGTTCCTCGACCTCATCCGTGTTGTCTCTCGCACGATGGCCATCTCTCTCTATGTATGCCTTCAGTTCTCCTTCTGTGATTGACCAATCCTCCCTGGAATCAAGGTTAAACAGAGTAGGTGCAGGCAATCCTACTAATTTTTCAGTTTTCTTAGTTATTGTCCAGACTTTCTTATAAAATGTCATCTTGTAAAACAGGTTACCCAAGTTGGAGGAGTCAGAAACAATTTCATGTCTAATCATAGAGACTATGTCAAGTTTTTCTATGGAAAGTGGAATGTCAAGATGATGAGGTTCTACATTATGCAAAGCTAGTAAACGAGAGGCGATGAGACCTCCACAAATTCCACCTTTCTCACGGTTAGTAGCAAGTCTATAAGCTATCAATGCCCCCAAATTATAAGTCCTACTACTTTGCAGTGCCGCTGCTAGAAAAGCTAAATCCGGAATAGATAATCTACCACCAATCTTTCTAGCAAGAACGCATTTAGTAATGAAATAAGAAAAGTAGCGGATAGCTGGGAGCTGAATACTAGTGATTTTACCACTATCCTCTGAGAAACTCCTCCCACAACAAATCATCTTGAAGAGGCTTAAAAGTTCTTGCGGCGATCCCCTTATCTTCTCGCATGATCCCCATTGCGGTACTCTAATTGCTGCACAAAAATCACTGAATGGCAAGTTGACAGCTTTATTGTAAATTTTATACTGAACCGTGGGGTTAGATCGCGACCAATTGAACTTAAAGTCCTGCACAACAGACATAGTTAATTTTGCATATTGGCTTGGCTCTCCTTCAACAAAATCACTCAGCCCTGCACGAGAAATTAGACTCCGAACATCTTCCAATATTCCCGCGCTTCTCATGAAATCCGCGCACGGGTAGTAAGAGGGGTATACTCCCTCTTCACGGTTCACTCTCATAACTTGTTGGACCTCCAATTCTTGTTGGTTAAGTTGATATCTATTCCACTCCATTTTCTGAAATTTTCAACAAATAATATAAAATTTGATTTGGTGACATATAATCAAGGGGAACTACTATAGGAACTTGCTAGAGTACTAATCATGCATCAAAACCTGTTTATACAACTTAGAACAAGCATGCAAGCTCACTAAACATGTTACCTACAGCAGCAAAATATTCAAGATATACTCAACCAAACAAAATTCTACTTGGATAGGCGGAGGAGTCACATACCGGAGAGCAAATGTGCCAAATTTCAGACAGAAATCTGGGCTGAGCAAAGAGATCGAAAAATCCTGAGCTCTTGAGCAAAAACGCGAGTGAGAGAAAGCTGGTTCGAGTTTTTTCGGGAGAGAGAAGATGTCGGGAGAAAGAGATGAGATAGTGGGGCAAGGAGGGGCCCACACCACAGGGTGGCGCGCCCCCCTTCTTGGCCGTGCCGGCCTGTGATGTGGCACCCTGGGGTGCCCCACAGGTCATCCTCTGGTGCTCCCAGGTGCCTCGTCGAAAAATAGGACCAACGGTATAATTTTTGTGAATTTTTGAAAACTTTGAAAAATGCACATTTTTGGGTATTAAGTTTATTATTACTGGCCAGGAAATTTTTTGAAATCTCCAATTAACTAAGGAACTTTGCTAATTAAAAGTGCTACAGCAACTAGAGCAAGTGGAGGAAGAAAGAGATGTTGTTTACCTCCTCTATGCATATAAAAAGTATTTGTTAACAAGGTTGATCAAGTCTTGCCACCAAATAAATTTTACATAGCATAAGAAGACATAAATCTCAAATCAATCATGTTACCTTGAATTGTATTGATATGGATCCAATCACGAGAGTTTGATATTCTTCTTTAGGCTCATATATAGGACAATCAATAGTTCCAACTTTGATAGTTCTCACATTAGAAATAGTATTGACTCCACATACTTTATCAATCTTCTTGGGGAAATAGACGGTATGCTCTTTATCATCAACATTGAAAGTAACCTTTCCTTTATTGCAATCAATAACAGCCCCTGCGGTGTTAAGAAAAGGTCTCCCAAGAATAATAGACATATTATCATCTTCAGGCATTTCCAACACAACAAAATCAGTTAATATCAAGCAGTTATTAGTAACTTGAACAGGAACATCCTCACATATACCAACAGAATAGCAAAGAGATTTATCAGCCATTTGCAAAGATATATCAGTAGGTATCAACTTATCTAAGTAAAGTCTCTTATAAAGAGAAAAAGGCATAACACTAACACCAGCTCCCAAGTCACATAGAGCAGTTTTAACATAATTATTCTTAATAGAACAAGGAATAGTAGGTATACCTGGGTCACCCAACTTCTTTGGAACTTTTCCATTGAAAGAGTAATTAGCAAGCATAGTGGAAATTTCCTCATTGGGGATTTTCCTTTTGTTAGTAACAATATCTTTCATATACTTTGAATAAGGAGGCAATTTAATAGCATCAGTCAAAGGGATTTGCAAGAATAAAGGTTTCATCCAATCACAAAATTTATTATAGTGTTCTTCTTCCTTTGATTTTAGTTTCTTAGCAGGAAAGGGCATTTTCTTTTGCACCCAAGGTTCTCTTTCATTACCATGTTTCTCAGCAATAAAATCTTCTTTAGTATACTTTTTATTTTTAGCATGCTTTTCAGGTTCTTCTTCAACCTCTTCTTTATCAGGAGTATCATTCTTATCATTATCTTTATCATGTTCATTACCACTTTTAGTTTCAGCATCAGAAATAGAAATACTATTAGGATCATTAACAGGTTCAGAGGGTTCTACAACATTCTTATGTTTCTTTTTCTTTTTCTTAGATGGAGCACTAGTTTTAGTTCGTTGAGAATCTTGTTCAACTCTTTTGGGATGTCCCTCAGGATATAAAGGATCCTGAGTAGAAACACCGCCTCTAGTTGTTACTTCATAAGCATGTTTTTCTTTAGAATTATTTCCCAACAAGTCATTTTGCACTTTAGTGAGTTGATCAATTTGAGTTTGAACCATATGAAAATGTTTAACAAGCATCTTAACATCATTGGAGGTTCTCTCCACAATATCTTGCAATTCACTAATAGCTTGAGAATTTTCCATTAGATGATTCTCTACTCTCATATTAAAATTTTCTTGCTTAACAATATAATTATCAAACTCATCTAAGCATTGCGCAGGAGGTTTCGAATACGGAATATCTTCCCTAGTAAAGCGCTGAAGGGAATTTACCTCAATCATGGATGAAGGGGGAATTATCTCACATATATCTTCTATGGGAGGAAGATTCTTCACATCTTCAGATTTAATACCTTTCTCCTTGAGAGACTTCTTGGCTTCCCTCATATCTTCATCATTCAATTTAATTAAACCCCTCTTCTTCAATATTGGCGTCGGGGTTGGTTCAGGTGTAGACCAATCATCATGATTCCGGCCTATTTTAGCCAATAATTCTTCAGCGTCGTCTGGAGTCCTTTTTCTGAAAACACAACCAGCACAACTATCCAGGTATGCCCTAGACTCAATGGTTAGTCCACTATAAAATATATCAAGTAAATCATGCTTTTCCAAATCATGATCAGGCCGAGCTCTAATAAGAGAGCAAAATCTTGCCCAAGCCTCAGGCAATTTCTCTCCATCTCCCTGGTCAAAATTATAGATTCTCTGCAAAGCAATATGTTGAGCACTAGCAGGAAAGTATTTACGGAAGAAAACATCAAGCAATTCTTTTGGACTTTTAATAGAATTAGGTGGCAAACTATTATACCAAGTTTTAGCATCATCCTTTAATGAGAATGGAAAGATTTTAGCAACAAAGTAAGTACGCTTCTTAACATCATCAGAAAACAAGCTACTCAGAGTAGATAGCTCAATCGTGTGTTCAACAGCACTTTCTTTTTCAGTACCACAAAAGGGTGTTTTCTCAACAATAGCTATATGAGATAAATCAAGAGAAAAATCATAATCTTTATCCTTAATGTTTATAGGAGATGTGGCAAATTTAGGATCAGGAGACAGTTTATATCTAATAGCATGTTCTGCAAGCAACTTTTTAATTTTTCTTGCATCAGTAGTAGCATTGCATTTTTCAATAAAATCATCATTAAGCTCCACATAATCTTCATCAGGATCATCACTACAATAATCAAGTTCAGGTGAATTAACAGGTGTAGTAGCATTAGGAGTTTCAGTATTTTCAATTTGTCTAGACCTAGCAATCGTAGCATCTAGAAAGGATCCCAATGAACCACTATCATCAAGCACAGCAGAAATATTATCAATATTATGAGAGTTTTCAGATTCAGCAGAAGTACCCGCATGTGAAGCATGTGGCGGTGAAACAAGTTTATCAATCACAGATGGTGAATCAAGAGCAGCAAGAGGTACTCGTGAGTTGTACCTTTTCTTGTAGTGGATGGTAATATGGTGACCTTAGTATCGCGAGGTTTACCCATGATGGAGAATTTGCAGCGAACAATATCAATCCAAGTGAACTTCCAAATAAAGCTATGCTCCCCGGCAACGGCGCCAGAAAATAGTCTTGATGACCCACAAGTATAGGGGATCGCAACAGTCTTCGAGGGAAGTAAAACCCAATTTATTGATTCGACACAAGGGGAGACAAAGAAAACTTGGAAGCCTTAACAGCGGAGTTGTCAATTCAGCTGCACCTGGAAACAGACTTGCTCGTAAGAGTTTATCAGTAGTAACCGTTTTATAGCAGTAGCAGTAGTGAAATAACAGCATCAGAGTAACAAAGACAGCAGTAGTGATTTTAGTAAACAAAGAGATTAAAATACTGTAGGCACGGGGACGGATGAACGGGCGTTGCATGGATGAGAGAAACTCATGTAACAGTCAAGCAGGGGCATTTGCAGATAATAATAAAACGGTATCCAAGTACTAATCAATCAATAGGCATGTGTTCCATATATAGTCGTACGTGCTCGCAATGAGAAACTTGCACAACATCTTTTGTCCTACCAGCCGGTGGCAGCCGGGCCTCTAGGGAAACTATCGGATATTAAGGTACTCCTTTTAATAGAGTACCGGAGCAAAGCATTAACACTCCGTGAACACATGTGATCCTCACATCACTACCATTCCCTCCGGTTGTCCCGATTTCTGTCACTTCGGGGCCATCGGTTCCGGACAGCGACATGTGTATACAACTTGCAGGTAAGATCAATAAACAATGAATATCATGATGAAACAATAACATGTTCAGATCTGAGATCATGGCACTCGGGCCCTAGTGACAAGCATTAAGCATAACAAGTTGCAACAATATCATCAAAGTACCAATTACGGACACTAGGCACTATGCCCTAACAATCTTATGCTATTACATGACCAATCTCATCCAATCCCTACCATCCCCTTCGGCCTACAGCGGGGGAATTACTCACACATGGCTGGTTGATGTAGAGGCGTTGGCGGTGATGATCTCCTCTAATTCCCCATCCCGGCGGAGTGCCAGAACGGAGACTTCTGGCTCCCGCGACAGAGTTTCACGATGTGGCGGCGTTCTGGAGGGTTTCTGGCGACTTCGACTTCTCCCCGTGCGTTTTTAGGTCGAGGCCAATAAGTAGTCTGAAGGAGGGCGTCGGAGGCCGGCCGAGGGGGCCACACCATAGGGCCGCGCGGGCCCCCCCTAGGCCGTGCCGCCTTATGGTGTGGGGCCCTCGGGCCTCCACCTTACTTGTCCTTCTGGCTCCGTCAGTATTCTAGGAAAATAGGGCCTTCTGTCAAAATCCCGAGGTTTTTCCTGAAAGTTGGATTTCTGCACAAAAACGAGACACCAGAACAGTTCTGCTGAAAACAGCGTTAGTCCGTGTTAGTTGTATCCAAAATACACAAATTAGAGGCAAAACAATAGCAAAAGTGTTCGGGAAAGTAGATATGTTTTGGAAGTATCAGCGTCACCTGAGGTGGCTCCAATCGACGGCCTCGTCTGCGGCGGCTCCGCAGACTCCGGCGAGAAATTGACTGGCTACCAGCGGTAATGTGGAGAGGGAGAGGGTCGAGGAGGCTCAGGGATGAGAGGGGAGTGGAGTGGTGTGAGTTTTGGAGGCTGGGGCGCCCTCCTTTTATAGCGGCGAGAGGGTACTGCGGGTGCACGGGGCAGGTCATGGTGGCGACGGCGTTCTGGGCGATGAAGGGGCAATGGAGTGGGCGCGTACTGTTGGCGACGTCAAGGCGGTTCTAACACGCACCATGGCGCGGCAAAAGGAGGACGAGGGCATGCGGGCGACGTCCATGTCTCCGCAGTACCGTGGCGGAGGTTGGTGATGATGGCGATGACGACGGAGCATGGGCGAGGAAATAGAGCTGTCTGGCGTCTTCCTGGTGGCGTGGCGAGTGCGCGTGCTGGAGGAGAGAGAGAGGGGAGGGTGGACGCGACGGCGCGAAGGCGTGCACTGGCGCGTCCAGGGCGTAGTCCATGCGCGCTCTGGCACGACTAGGCGTGTCTTGGCGTGTCTGGGCGTGTCGTGTGCTGGTCAGTGCATGCGTCTCCTCGGCCAAAGGCAGGTACAGGCGTGACCAGGGGTGTGTGGGCGAGCCAGTAGACATGGTGAGAGTGAAAGGAGAGGACTGGTTATGATGATGGCATGGTGGAGTGGCAAGGTACCGGCATGGGCATGTCTTGAGCATTTTCATGATGGTACTGTGGTACTAATGCTTAGCATTGCTCAGAGGATGCAAGGAGAAGTCAATGATGACCAAAGTGGTGATGGTGTAGTAAAAAATCTGATGGATATTAGAGTGTATGATCAAAGTCAATCTGTGCACATAAGGTGTTTGTGTTAATGGCCGCAAGAATTTTTTTTTTGAATTTTGCCAAATCCTTTTATGGGTGTGATTCAAATAATATTTGGCATCTAGTGATGGTGTTGGTTTGCAAAATGGAAGAGTTTTGGTGAAATCCAAAATAGGTATGATCTAGAATCTGTTTTGATGTTGCCACTTTGCAACCTTATAACAAGCAATTGAAAAGGAATTAGTAAAGGTGGTCAACACCAAAAGTGTTCAACTTGATGAGGTCTTGGATGAGGTGCAAAGACTTGAGAGAGTTTAGTTTAAAAGTTTCTTAATACAGGGGCTCAAAGTGGGTACCCTGATATAAAAAGCAAATTTGACCATTATCACATGTTGCATAGTTTTGAATTTTCTTTTGATTTGATTTGGGTTTCTTTGATTCAAAAGGTATTCCTTTGGGTTTAGTTATGTTTCCAAACCATTGGCACAAGTTAATATGGCCTAGCTTCAAGATTTGCAAAAATGGCCATAGCCTCATATGTGACTTTTATGTTTTTATTTTATTTTCTTTTTCTTTGACCTAAGGTCACCATTTTGGGTTCATTGGGTGTTAGGTTAAGTTTAATAATGGTTTCAAACCATTTAGGTAAAGTAAATAGGGCATAGACCAAGATTTGCAAATATGGCTATATGCCCACATATGCTTTTTATTTTATTTTGTTTTCTTTTTATTTTGTTTCTTTTTGACTCCAAGGAGCAAGGTTTAGGGTTTAGGAACCTTTCCAAATACTTCAACAAACAATCATGGCAAAGATCATCACATACATGCATGAGCACTATGCAGATAACTTAGTTTAATTAAAGTTTTTGTTGGTTCCAAAATTTGGAAAAAGGAAATTCATTTTCTTCTTTGTTTTAAAATTTGGGATGTTACAAACCATTCCCCCTTAAACAAAATCTCGTCCCGAGATTTAAGAAAAGTTAGGAACCTAAGAGAGATTGGGCAATTGGGTTAACAGGAAAACATACTTTGGATGGCATTGGGTGCTTCCTGAGCTCCTGTGGCATTCATGCGGTAGAAACGACTGTTGCGGTTTTTCGGGTTCCTTCCAGTTGAGACACGGCGCTGTTGCTCGGTAGGTGCAGCGGTATTGGGGGCGCTCTTGGCTAGTTTCTTGGGGCACTCATTGGAGTAGTGACCCACAACTCCACATTCATAACAAGTCACAGTTGAGTTGTCCTTTGGGGCAATGGGGGTAGCATTGCTTCCAGTCCTTGGGGCAGTGTTGGTGTTGTTGTTGTTACCGGTATGGTTCTTGTTGTTGTTGTTGTGGTTGTTGTTGTTGTGGTGGTTGTTGTTGTTGTTGTTGTTGCCTCCGGGCTTCGGGGGTCCTCCATTGTTGTGGGTGAAGTTTGAACGGAACGCTGAAACAGGTGGCTTGTTGTGCCTTGGGGAAAATCCTCCAGATGAATTGTTGCGGTACTTCTGTGCATTGCTGGGTCCATTCTGGTGCATCATTCTGCGCTTGAGGTTTTCATTGGCTTGGTGGAGCTTTCCTTCCATCTGGATGGCTGAGTCCACAAGGGCTTCCAAATCAGCAAACGGGACGTTCACAAGTACAGTCTGCATCTCATCATGCAGTCCATTCAGAAATCTTTCCTTCCTCTTCTCGTTGGTGTCGGTCTCATCCGGGGCGTACCTAGACAGAGTGAGGAATCTGTCGCAGTATTCCACCACGGACATCCTTCCTTGTTTGAGTTCCCTGAACTCGTCTCTCATCTTCTTGATCAAACCCTGGGGCACATGGTACTTGCTGAACTTGAGTTTGAAATCTTCCCAGGCCATCATCTGTCCGGCATTCATTGCACGGGCACTTGTCCACCAGGCTCTGGCAGGTCCTGACAGGTAGTGGGTGGCAAATAGTACTTTCTTTGCAGCTTCAACTCCTGCAACTTCCAAGTTGTTCTCCATTGTTTGGAGCCAGTCATCAGCATCTAACGGCTCTTCAGTCTTGCTGAACATGGGAGGGTTAGTGTTCTGGAAATTTTTCAACTTGGATCCAGGATGATCCTGATGTCCATGGCGTTGATTGTTCTGGGCTATCTGCTTCAGTGCGGCCATATTGGCTTGTCATTCAGCTCTCTTGGCTTCTCTATCTGCCATCATCATTTGGAGCATCTGCAACATGGCATCTTGGTTGGTGCTGCGGGTTGGAGGGGCCATCTGAATATTTGAGGTAGATCATAAGATAAGAGGGAATTTTCTATGGCTTGTTTGGGTAAAGTTTCAAAAGTTTAAAACTTGAGTAGTGTTGAGGTGGTAAAATCCAACAACACTTTTCATTCATACCAAACAACATACATTACAAACTAACACACCAATGGTTTTAAGAACCATTCATTCGTTCTACGATACAAGTGGACAGATACAAACTCACATCTACGCGAGTGCTCTAGTGATACTACTCTTCCTCCGGAATGGTGGGTTCTTCGTGTTCATGGGTAATGTGCTTGACGAAAGGTGCGGGCGTTGTCCAACTCCTTGTGGGTCTTGTACAGCATAAAGTCCAGGTATGCAACATAGTGGTTCATCTCCGGGTGCGGTGGCATGGTTATTGGTCTTCCCATGGGGTCATGTCTTGGGTACTAAAAGAAACGAGTATTCTTGATCTTGTTCACATTCTGTCCACACAGACGGGCAATTGCTTCCTGCATGGCTTTGGATATTCCATCCTTCCAAGTGTTTCCCTTCATAGAAAACCATATGGTTACCCAAATTGGGGCTCCTAGCTTTCCTCTCAGATCTGCAGTAACTTCCCACTGAGGTTGTCTTCCCGACTGATTATTGAGTGGCACTCCAAAGAACTCGGGATACGGGCGTCCTAAATATTCAACTAGTTGCTCCAAATCCTTCTCGAACATTAGGTCTCCTCCGTGGCCAAGCTTATAGGACTCATAATTGTACTCCATCTGTGAGCAATTAAGATGAGTAAGTTAGAGAAGTGATCAAGTGTGCCAAATTTTATGTAGAATTTCAAGGAAAGGTAGGGCATGAATTTCTCATTTTGAAAATATCTCAAGGATAAGAGTGAGAATAAGTTTTCATAAATATTCACTTTCTTTGTTTTGAAGTTTTTCAGACATCCATTCTAACTAGGGTCTCCTAAGGTCAAACAATGGCTCTGATACCAACTTGTCAACACCCGGATTATTAAGTCCAGATGCCTATTATTCCATACATCACAATCCCAGGAATATTGTTTTTGCGAGATATAATAGATTGATATCACAGAACATCATTCATTACAAACCATAATCGTCTTACAACAAGGGATCACATGATCCAGTCTTACAACATAGTGGATCTAGAGATCCAATTACAAAACACATAGCGGAAGCGAAGTAGCGGCCCCGGTCCATCTGTTCCACAAGCAACGCTTGACGTCAGGAGTAGTCCTAGTTATCATAGACGTCATGCTGTCCATCTTCCTGGTACTGGTTCTCCTCTTCATAGTCTGGCCATTTGAATAGCCAGGGACACATCCATGAGTAATTTAAAGTACTCACAAACTAATACTAGTGTAAGCACTATCAATTATAGTAAGGGGGTTCTAAGCTCTAGGTTTATTTGCATAAAGCCAGTTTTATTTCATAAGGACTTAGTAGTAAAAGACTCTTTATTTGCCTAACTAACTCCAGTGGGAACATTAGTGTCATTCCCACAACTATGTTGTGATGAAGTCAAATTCACCTTTCAAGTTCAAGTCACCATTCACCCTTCACATGTCACATTTTGAAAATGGTCTGATGACGGAACAGTATGGCCTTTCCAATCGTCCATAACCGCAGACACGGCTATTCAAATAGGTTTACACTCTGCAGAGGTTGTACACTTGTGCCACAACTTTTGATTACATCCGTCAGGGATAGCCCTGAATAATCATACTCAGTATGCGGATCATCAACCGTAACCTTTCACTTACATACCCTAGTACATGCACCTCTCCCCATGAGCTTGGCCTCCCAGTGAAGACAAACCATCATCCTGGGAACTGCACAGGGCTTGGGTAGGACATTCACCTCATTTCACGTCATTTCACTTTCAACGGAGGCAGCCTCGGCATAACCCCTATGACGCTTGTTTAGAGGGAACCCATACTAAAGCACATAAACTTCCAGTTCAGCCCTACCCATAATCAGGTATTGTGGGGGTACTCAAAAATTGGAATGGTATCGCATCCGAACCCAACCATCAGTTTTTTTTGTAAAATTCACCATGTCATTCACAAGTCATATTCACCTTCAAAATATTTCAATGGGATGACTCATCATTCCAAGGTTTTCAAAGTCATTTGGTTCACAAGTTCCCATCTAGAGTAGTCAATTTTAGTTTGGCACTAGCATCTAATCATGAGGGGTGCTAACTACTTGTATTTTTCTAGGCTAACTTTGATGCTCTTGTAATACTTCATATCTAGGCCAAAGTCAACTATAAACAAAATAAACTTTGATAAACCAAAGTAAAGCTTGCAAGATAAAAACTTGGTATTGGATCCTTAAACACAAAATAATATTGCAATGGTGCCTTGCTCTAGCAGAGCTTTGCATTAGGGTAGCTTGGTAATAGCTTGCAATAAAATAGCTTGCCTTGAGTGGGGTAGTGATCAAAGTTCTCTTCTTCTTGTTCGTAGACATCTTCTTCCTCGTAGCACTCAGTACTACCGTCTATAAATGAATACGAGGTACACAATCACCAAACAATTCTTAAGTAGACTAAGTAACCTTAATGGTTCACACAAGATGACCAATTATCATCACAAGCATTACCCAACATAACTCTTGGATTTTCCATTCATTTCCATTTGAAAAATAATTTCCTCTCATTAAAATATTTATTAGGGTTTCTATTTATTTCCTTTGAGAAATAATTTCCTCTCATTGAATATTACTAAGATTTAATATCCTCAAATAATAAGTGTGAGATCATCTTGACCAAAGTCAACACTCATATTTACCATTTGGGAAAATGATTTAAATGAGATAAAATATCTCATACAGTTTAATCATTACTATTTTAGAAAAGGATTTAATATTCTCAAGTAATAACATATGGGGTCATGAAGACTAATTTCATCACCTCACTTTGAATTACTTGTGAAAGTTATTTAAATGAGATGCAACACCTCATAGATTTAAATTACTATTTTTTAAATAATTTAATTGAGCTAGAGATGACTACATAGCCACTATTAAAATCTAGCCCATGATCATATGAAACAACCATGCCATATTTTTACATATCCAGATAGAAAATATGAAATGTGAATTTTGAGAGTTGGAATCAACTCAAAATACTTTATGGTTGATTTTTAATAAATGTTTGAATTTTGGAAAGGTACTGCCTTGTTATTTTTATTGCAGGTGATCTATAATGAACTAGGGTTTGAAACCAGCGGGGTTTGATAGATAATTTCATATGCTTTCCAACAATATAAAATTCATTAAATTTTGCTCTGTATATTTGAAGTTATTGAATTTGAATTAAACTATTTAAACCAAATTCAAACACATGGGCTCGCGCGGGAAAAGCACATGGGCCAGAGAGAGAAAAAGAGATGGGCAGGCCCAGCAGTGCGTCTCGCACACGCGGGCCACCTGACAAGGGGTCCCACGCGTCAGTGGGTCTTAACACCCAAAGCGGTATGTGTGAAGGGATGTCGTAGGATTAGATCCTGATCGGACAGCGCACGAGCGTCGTCGTCTCCGGCGAGAGCAAGGGCTACTAGTGGCGAGGCTAGGGGGTCGACGGCTCATCGGCGCTCCGGCGATCGTCGGCGTTGACGCAGGGCGGGGTTTTCGAGGATGGCGGAGCTCCTGGTAACTCCAATCGATGGCTTCGTCTGCGGCGGCTCCGCGGACTCCAGCGAGAAATTGACTGGCTATCAGCGGTAATGTGGAGAGGGAGAGGGTCGAGGAGGCTCAGGGATGAGAGGGGAGTGGAGTGGTGTGAGTTTTGGAGGCTGGGGCGCCCTCCTTTTATAGCGGCGAGAGGGTGCTGCGGGTGCACGGGGCAGGTCATGGTGGCGATGGCGTTTTTGGCGGTGAAGGGGCAGGTCATGGAGTGTGCGCACTGTTGGCAACGTCAAAGCGGTCCTAACGCGCATCATGGTGCAGCAAAAGGAGGAAAAGGCGTGCGGGCGACGTCCATGTCTCCGCAGTACTGTGGCGGAGGTTGGTGATGATGGCGATCGCGACGGAGCACGGGCGAGGAAATGGAGGTGTCTGGCGTCTTCCTGGTGGCGTGGCGAGTGCGCGTGCTAGAGGGGAGAGAGAGGGGAGGGCGGACGCGACGTTGCGAAGGCGTGCACTGGCGCGTCCAGGGCGTGGTCCATGCGCGCTCTGGCACGACTAGGCGTGTCTGGGCACGTCTGGGCGCGTCGTGTGATGGTCAGTGCATGCGTCTCCTCGGCCAAGAGCAGGTACAGGCGTGACCCGGGGTGTGTGGGCGAGCCAGTAGACATGGTGAGAGGGAAAGGAGAGGGCTGGTGATGATGATGGCATGGTGGAGGGGCAAGGTACAGGCATGGGCTTGTCTTGAGCATTTTCATGATGGTAATGTGGTACTAATGCTTAGCATTGCTCAGAGGATGCAAGGAGAAGTCAATGATGACCAAAGTGGTGATGGTGTAGTAAAAAATCTGATGGATATTAGAGTGTATGATCAAAGTCAATCTGTGCACATAAGGTGTTTGTGTTAATGGCCGCAAGAAAATTATTTTTGAATTTTGCCAAATACTTTTATGGGTGTGATTCAAATAATATTTGGCATCTAGTGATGGTGTTGGTTTGCAAAATGGAAGAGTTTTGGTGAAATCCAAAATAGGTATGATCTAGAATCTGTTTTGATGTTGCCACTTTGCAACCTAATAACAAGAAATTGAAAAGGAATTAGTCAAGGTTTTCAACACCAAAAGTGTTCAACTTGATGAGGTCTTGGATGAGGTTCAAAGATTTGAGAGAGTTTAGTTTAAAAGTTTCTTAATACAGGGGCTCAAGTGGGTACCCCGATATAAAAACCAAATTTGACCATTATCACATGTTGCATAGTTATGAATTTTCTTTTTATTTGATTTGGGTTTCTTTGATTAAAAAGGTATTCTTTTGGGTTTAGTTATGTTTCCAAACCATTGGCACAAGTTAATATGGCCTAGGTTCAAGATTTGCAAAAATGGCCATAGCCTCATATGTGACTTTTATGTTTTTATTTTATTTTATTTTTCTTTGACCTAAGGTCACCATTTTGGGTTCATTGGGTGTTAGGTTAAGTTTAATAATGGTTTCAAACCATTTAGATAAAGTAAATAGGGCATAGACCAAGATTTGCAAATATGGCTATATGCCCACATATGCTTTTTTCTTTTATTTTGTTTTCTTTTTATTTTGTTTCTTTTTGACTCCAAGTAGCAAGGTTTAGGGTTTAGGAACCTTTCCAAATACTTCAACAAACAATCATGGCAAAGATAATCACATACATGCATGAGCACTATGCACATAACTTAGTTTAATGAAAGTTTTTATTGGTTCCAAAATTGGAAAAAAGAAATTCATTTTCTTCTTTGTTTTAAAATTTGGGATGTTACACAAACAAATAAAGCTCTGCACACTATGTATTGGAGAGATCCTAGATAATGGTGTGCAAATGGAGAACTACATGGGAGCGCTCTTGAAGTCACTATATGAAAGGATGATAAACTATTTGATACCATTCTTTGACATAGACATATACCGCTCCCAAAATTACATTTTCATACCTCTGATTCATTTGAAACAAAAAGCTCTAGCACATGAGTAATCTTGCTTCCCTCTGCAAAGGGCCTATATTTTAATTTTATGTTGAGTCATTAAACCTATTTCCCTCTATATCAAGCAAGCATTTGAGTTGTTGTGATCCAACCATTTATGTGTGTTGATGCATTCAATTAAATCTTTTATTCTTTCTTGTGTAGCATGATGCTTTTATCTAAATGAATATAACGTTGAAAGCTATCTATGATTGTAAAGAGACTGTAATGATTGAGCATGTGATTTCTGCAATATAAGATCTAATATAAAGACTCTGATCGAAACATCAGTACAATCTGTTAATTGTTCTCTGACCAAGAACGAAAGTTTGCCATTATCAATTATGATTTTCTCTATGCACCTCTATTTAGTGACTCCTTACTCATTGCAAGTTGGATTAGATAAGAGGAAGCTGATGTCTATAATGACTTGTGTCTTGGTAAGTATGATGCTTCTTGTCCGTATTTTGTTTATCAACACTTCATTCCGTAAACACGTGGTCTGGTTTACTAAGTTCAGTTTCGCTTGGGGACAAGCGAGGTCTAAGCTTGGGGGGAGTTGATACGTCCAATTTGCATCACTATTTTATATCATAATTTACTGTTGTTCATTGATATATTTTATATTAGGAGATGATACTTATGTTATTCCATCTATTTTTGCATGTTTGATGATTATTGGAAAATTAAATGCCGGAGTCAGAATTCTGCTGGAAAAAGGACCGTCAAGATACCATATTTCTGACAAACAACAATTGCCAAAAAATAGCGAGAAACTCCTATTTTTCCAGATGACGGAGGAAGCCAGAAGGGGAGCCTGAGGTGGGCCAGGAGGGTCCCACACCACCCCTAGGCGTGGGCCAACCCCTGGCCGCGCCTAGGCATGGTGTGGTGGCCCTGGCCCACCTCTAACGTTGCCCCCTGGCGTATTTCATCCCTCGAAAACCCTAAGACTGGGGAGTGAACAGAGAAATATTCCGCCGCCGATTCGGCGCAGAAAACCACAGAGAGAGAAAAGCTCTCCGGTGGGCAAAAATCGGCCGGGGAAATCCCTTCCCGAAGGGGGGAAATATTCGCCATCGTCACCGCCATCAAGCTGGACTTCATCGGGTTCATCATCACAATCCTCTCCACCACCAGCGCCATCATCACCACCATCTCCACGCCGTCCCACTGTAACATCTTGGGTTTGATACTTGTCTAGTTCATAGGGGAAACTTTCCCGGTGTTGATTACTCCTTGTAGTTGATGCTATTGAGTGAAACCACTAAATTAAGGTTTATGTCCAGATTGTTATTCATCATTATATCACCTCTGATTATGATCCATATGATGTCTCGTGAGTAGTTCGTTTAGTTCTTGAGGACATGGGAGAAGTCATGATGTTAGTAGTGGAACTATGTTGAGTAATATTTAATGGTTTGATATTTAAGTTGTGGTGTTATTCTTCTAGTGGTGTCATATGAACGTCGACTACATGATACTTCATCTTTATCGGCCTAGGGGAATGCATCATGTATTTGGCTACTAATTGTGGGGTTGCGGGAGAAACGGAAACCCAAACCCCTGTTAGGAAACCGGTGCACGTGGGAGTGTAGGATCTCAAAGTTTAAGGCTGTGGTTAGATTTATCTTAACTACTTTCTTGTAGTTGTGGATGCTTGCAAGGGTTATAACCACAAGTATGCATTAGTCCAAGTTGGGATAGTGCATTAGCATAGGTTCACCCACACAACACATACCAAGCCAATGAAGATTATTCAGCTATGTGAAGCGAAAGCACTTGACGAAATTTCCGTGTGTCCTTAGGAACGTTTGGTCATCATAAGTAAAACAACCGGCTTGTCCATTGCAATAGAAAGGATTGGGCCATTCGCTGCAATTATTATTACTGTCTTTTATTTACTCGTACTTTATTTATCTACAATACCAAATACCCCTGAAAACCTGTTTGCTAGTGTTTAAAGTGAATCCTTGATCGAAACGGCTTGTCAACACCTTCTTCTCCTCGTTGGGTTCGACAATCTTATTTATAGAAAGTACCACGATACACCCCCTATACTTGGGGGTCATTAGGGGACTGGCCAGGTGGCCGGGGCCGTGGTACAGGGCGCATCTGATGTGCATGCCGCGGTCTAGAGCATCTTGAGCGATGCCCGACGAGAGGGGGCGGCCATCTTGGAGTGTGCGCACCACCAAGCGGAGGATGCATTATCAGCCGCATAGCGCCATGCGGACGACTTTCTGGGAGGTACCTCGATCCCAGAGGCCAGCGGCCTTCTAGTCCGCGAGAGCGCCGTGGCCCTCTCTGAGCGTGAGGTGGAAGAAGATCGCCTGAATGTCCAGAAACACGAGCGCCCCTGGCAAAGAAGGAGGCTGATCTCGCCTCGTGATAGACTGTCGTAGCGCTCCGGGAGGCTGAAGCTGCTCGAGAGCTCGAGCGCCTGGAGTCCCTAGAGGCCCAGATTACCCAGTCCCAGGAGCTATTGGACGCCTGCCAGGTCAAACTTGAGAAATTTGATGCTAAGGTCTCCAAACGGCTCGAGGAGGAGTGCCGCATTGCCCCCAAGCAGCTTGCTGATGAACGCAGGGCACTTCATGAGGAGTACCGCAAGTGTACGCAGCAGTGCGGCGACCGTTACACCGAGGAGAAGAAGAAGCTCCATGCTCAGATGAAGGAGCTGGTGACGAAAGTCCATGAGATTCGTTGCGACCTCAGCAGGGAGGTCGAAACCAGGAAAGCTGCATGCACTCGTGCCGAGGAGCCGGAGAAGGGCCTTGCTCAAGAACAGGAGCAAGTGGCCTCCCTTCGCAAGGAGGTCGAAGACCTGTCCTTCGAGATCCTGCAGAGAAAACACCTCAGCGAACACTGGGGTAACATGTACCACGCCCTGTTCCTTCGTGTGAAGCAGCATCTTCCCAGCTTTGGTGCAGATCCCATGGGCACTGAGGCGCTCTTGGACTCCAATGAGCCTGGAGCCTTCCTGTAGCTCTTTGACAGCATCGTGCGCTCGCTGAAGGAGGCCGCTCCTGATACGTCTCCAACGTATCTATAATTTCTGATGTTCCATGCTAGTTTTATGACAATACCTACATGTTTTGCTCACACTTTATAATGTTTTTATGCATTTTCCGGGACTAACCTATTAACAATATGCCGAAGTGCCAGTTCCTGTTTTCTGCTGTTTTTGGTTCCAGAAAAGCTATTCGAGCAATATTCTCGGAATTCGACGAAACAAAAGCCAAACCTCCTATTTTACCGAGACGGACCCAGAACATCGAAGGAGAGTCGGAGGCGGCCAGCAGAGGCCCCACACCACCTGGCGGCGCGGCCAAGAGGGGGGCGCGCCCCCCTAGGGTGTGGGCCCCTCGGGACTCCACCGACATCGCCCTTTCGCCTATAAATTCCCTCGCGATGGAAAACCCTACATCAATCTATCATACTCCAGAAAGACTCCAGGGTCGCCGCTGCCATCGCGAAACTCCGTTTCGGGGGACAGAAGTCTCTGTTCCGGCACTCCGCCGGCACGGGGAATTGCCCCCGGAGTCATCTCCATCGACCACCGCCATCTTCGTCGCCGTTGCTGTCTCCCATGATGAGGAGGGAGTAGTTCTCCCCCGAGGCTGAGGGCTCTACCGGTAGCTATGTGGTTGATCTCTCTCTCCCATGGTGTGATCTTTATGAATATGTAGATGTTACTCTTGTCTATTATGCACTCTAGAGGTTACTTTAATATGAACTCCAGATGTTGTGGAGCTTGTTTACTCCGGCTTGAGGTGTGCTCTTGTAGCCCTACACAATGAATGGTGTTTGTTATCCAACAAGAGAGTGTTTGAGAGTAGCACTTATTTGTTCATCTATGTGATCATAGGCTTTGCAATCTAGATGTCATAAGCTATTCAAGTGTTTTATTATGTGAACTTTGGAGTTACTGTGACCTCAGTGTAATGGTGACAGTGTGTGCGCCGTGTGTAACTCCCTTATGAATTGTGGTGTGTTAGTACCTCCTATGAATGCTCACGGTGACAGTGTGGGGTGTTTATTAGTACTTGGGAATACGCCTTTGAGGTGTGCTTTTGCACACTTGCCCAATGAATTTGAGTTCTTTATCCAACAGGAGAGTAGTATGATGAAGTGCTTATATTTATATTCAATTATGATTGCAATGTTGAGAGTGGCCACTAGTGAAAGTAGGATCCCTAGGCCTTGTTTCCGAATACTGCAAACATCTCTTACTTACTGTTTTACTGCATCTTTACTTCCTGCAATATTTACTTCAGATCGCAATTATCGTTTACCACCATCTATACCACCTGCGTTTTAATATCTCTTCGCCGAACTAGTGCACCTATACATCTGACAAGTGTATTAGGTGTGTTGGGGACACAAGAGACTTCTTGTATCTTAATTGCATGGTTGCTTGAGAGGGATATCTTTGACCTCTACCTCCCTGAGTTCGATAAACCTTGGGTGATTCATTTAAGGGAAACTTGCTGCTGTTCTACAAACCTCTGCTCTTGGAGGCCTGATGCGTGCAGTTGACACACGTCCGTTGGGAACCCCAAGAGGAAGGTGTGATGCGTACAACAGTGAGTTTTCCCTCAGTGTGAAACCAAGGTTATCGAACCAGTAGGAGTCAAGGAACACGTGAAGGTTGTTGGTGACGGAGTGTAGTGCGGCGCAACACCAGGGATTCCGGCGCCAACATGGAACCTGCACAACACAATCAAAGTACTTTGCCCCAACGTATCAGTGAGGTTGTCAATCTCACCGGCTTGCTGTAAACAAAAGATTAAACGTATGGTGCGGAAAATGATGTTTGTTTGTGAAGAACAGTAAAGAACAGAGTTTGCAGTAGATTGTATTTCAGATGTAAAAGAATGGATCGGGGTCCATAGTTCACTAGTGGTGTCTATCCCATAAGATAAATAGCATGTTGGGTGAACAAATTACAGTTGGCAATTGACAAATAGAGAGGGCATAACAATGCACATACATATCACGATGACTACTATGAGATTTAATCAGGGCATTACGACAAAGTACATAGACCGCTATCCAGCATGCATCTATGCCTAAAAAGTCCACCTTCGGGTTAGCATCCGCACCCCTTCCAGTATCAAGTTGCAAACAACAGACAATTGCATTAATTATGGTGCATAATGTAATCAACACAAATATCCTTAGACAAAGCATTGATGTTTTATCCCTAGTGGCAACAGCACATCCACAACCTTAGAACTTTCTGTCACTGTCCCAGATTCAATGGAGGCATGAACCCACTATCGAGCATAAATACTCCCTCTTGGAGTTACAAGTATCAACTTGGCCAGAGCCTCTACTAGCAACGGAGAGCATGCAAGAACATAAACAACATATATGATAGATTGATAATCAACTTGACATAGTATTCCATATTCATTGGATCCCAACAAACACAACATGTAGCATTACAAATAGATGATCTTGATCATGATAGGCAGCTCACAAGATCTAACATGATAGCACAATGAGGAGAAGACAACCATCTAGCTACTGCTATGGACCCATAGTCCAGGGATGAACTACTCACACATCAATCCGGAGGCGATCATGGTGATGAAGAGTCCTCCGGGAGATGATTCCCCTCTCCGGCAGGGTGCCGGAGGCGATCTCCTGAATCCCCCAAGATGGGATTGGCGGCGGCGGCGTCTCTGGAAGGTTTTCCGTATCGTGGCTCTCGGTACAGGGGTTTTCGCGACAAAGGCTATAAGTAGGCGGAAGGGTAGGGTTGGAGGCGGCGCGGGGGGCCCACACCATAGGCCGGCGCGGGCCCCTGGCTGGCCACGCCGCCCTATGGTTACGGGCCCTCATGGCCTCACTTCGTATTCCCTCCGGTCTTCTGGAAGCTTCGTGGAAAAATAAGACCCTGGGCGTTGATTTCGTCCAATTCCGAGAATATTTCCTTTGTAGGATTTCTGAAACCAAAAACAGTAGAAAACAGCAACTGGCTCTTCGGCATCTCGTCAATGGGTTAGTGCCGGAAAATGCATAATAATGACATAAAGTGTGTATAAAACATGTGAGTATCATCATAAAAGTAGCATGGAACATAAGAAATTATAGATACGTTTGAGACGTATCAAGCATCCCCAAGCTTAGTTCCTACTCACCCTCGAGTAGGTAAACGATAACAAGGATAATTTCTGAAGTGACATGCTATCATAATCTGTATCGATACTATTGTAAAGCATATGAGATGAATGCAGCGATTCGAAGCAATGGTAAAGACAATGATTAAACAACTGAATCATATAGCAAAGACTTTTCATGAATAGTACTTTCAAGACAAGCATCAATAAGACTTGCATAAGAGTTAACTCATAAAGCAATAAATTCTTAGTAGAAAGCTTTGAAGCAACACAAAGGAAGATATAAGTTTCAGCGGTTGCTTTCAACTTCAACATGTATATCTCATGGATAATTGTCAACATAAAGCAATATAACAAGTGCAATAGGTAAACATGTAAGAATCAATGCACACAGTTGACACAAGTGTTTGCTTCTAAGATAGAAAGAAGTAGGTGAACTGACTCAACATAAAGTAAAAGAATGGCCCTTCGCAGAGGGAAGCATGGATTACTATTTTTGTGCTAGAGCTTTTCATTTTGAAAACATAGAAACAATTTTGTCAACGGTAGTAATAATTCATATGTGTTATGTATAAGACATCCTATAAGTTGCAAGCCTCATGCATAGAATACCAATAGTGCTCGCACCTTGTCCTAATTAGCTTGGATTAACATGGATTATCATTGCATAACATATGTTTCAACCAAGTGTCACAAAGGGGTACCTCTATGCCGCCTGTACAGAGGTCTAAGGAGAAAGTTCGCATTGGATTTCTCGCTTTTGATTATTCTCAACTTAGACATCCTTACCGGGACAACATAGAAAACAGATAATGGACTCATCTTTTAATGCTTAAGCATTCAACAACAGATAATATTCTCATAAGAGATTGAGGATTTGTGTCCAAACTGAAACTTCCACCATAATTCATGGCTTTAGTTAGCGGCCCAATGTTCTTCTCTAACAATATGCTTACTCAAACCATTTGATCATGAAAATCGCCCTTACTTCAGACAAGACGAACATGCATAGCAACTCACATGATATCCAACAAAGGTGTAAAAGTTGATGGCGTCCCCAGAAACATGGTTACCGCTCAACAAGCAACTTATAAGAAATAAGATACATAGCAACATATTCAATACCACGATAGTTTTTAAGGCTATTTTCCCATGAGCTATGTATTGCGAAGACAAAGAATAGAATTTTAAAGGTAGCACTCAAGTAATGTACTTTGGAATGGCAGAGAAATACCATGTAGTAGGTAGGTATGGTGGACACAAATGGCATAGTTTTTGGCTCAAGGATTTGGATGCACGAGAAGTAATCCCTCTCAATACAAGGCTTAGGCTAGCAAGGTTGTTTGAAGCAAACTCAAGTATAAACCGGTACAGCAAAACTTACATAAGAACATATTGCAAGCATTATAAGACTCTACACTGTCTTCCTTGTTGTTCAAACACCTTAACCAGAAAATATCTAGACTTAGAGAGACCAATCATGCAAACCAAATTTTAACAAGATCTATGTAGTTCTTCATTAATAGGTGCAAAGTACATGATGCAAGAGCTTAAACATGATCTATATGAGCACAAAAATTGCCAAGTATCAAATTATTCAAGACATTATACCAATTACCACATGAAGCATTTTCTGTTTCCAACCATATAACAATGAACGAAGCAGTTTCAACCTTCGTCATGAACATTAAAAGTAGCACTAACAACACATGTGTTCATATGCAACAACGGAGCGTGTCTCTCTCCCATACAAAGAATGCTAGGATCCGATTTTATTCAAACAAAAACAAAAATAAAAACAAACAGACGCTCCAAGTAAAGCACATAAGATGTGACTGAATAAAAATATAGTTTCACTAGAGGTGACCTGATAAGTTGTCGATGAAGAAGGGGATTCCTTGGGCATCCGCAAGCTTAGATTCTTGAGTCTTCTTGAAATATGAAGGGATGAACCACGGGGGCATCCCCAAGCTTAGACTTTTCACTCTTCTTGATCATATTGTATCATCCTCATCTCTTGACCCTTGAAAACTTCCTCCACACCAAACTCGAAACAAACTCATTAGAGGGTTAGTGCATAATTGAAAATTCATATATTAAGAGGTGACATAATCATTCTTAACACTTCTGGACATTGCACAAAGCTACTGAAAGTTAATGGAACAAAAAAATCCATCAAACATAGCAAAACAGTCAATGCGAAATAAAAGGCAGAATCTGTCAAAACAGAACAGTCCGTAAAGACAAATTTTTCTGGGGCACTTAACTTGCTCAGATGAAAAAGCTCAAATTTAATGAAAGTTGCGTACATATCTGAGGATCACGCACGTAAATTGCCAGAATTTTCTGAGTTACCTACAGACGGGGCTGCTAAATTTCGTGACAGTAAGAAATCTGGTTCTGCGCAGTAATCCAAATCTAGTATCAATATTACTATCAAAGACTTTACTTGGCACAACAATGCAATAAAATAAAGATAAGGAGAGGTTTCTACAGTAGTAACAACTTCCAAGACTCAAATATAAAACAAAAGTGCTGTAGTAAAATAATGGGTTGTCTCCCATAAGCGCTTTTCTTTAACGCCTTTCAGCTAGGCGCAGAAAGTGTGAATCAAGTAACATCGAGAGATGAAGCATTGACATCATAATTTGTCCTAATAATAGAATCATAAGGTAACTTCATTCTCTTTCTAGGGAAGTGTTCCATACATTTCTTGAGAAGAAATTGATACTTAATATTACCTTCCTTCATATCAATAGTAGCACCAACGGTTCGAAGAAAAGGTCTTCCCAATATAATGGGACAAGATGCATTGCATTCAATATCCAAGACAACAAAATCAACGGGGACAAGGTTATTGTTAACCATAATGCGAACATTATCAATCCTCCCCAAAGGTTTCTTTATAGCATTATAAGCAAGATTAACATCCAAATAACAATTTTTCAATGGTGGCAAGTCAAGCATATCATAGATTTTCTTAGGCATAACAGAAATACTTGCACCAAGATCACATAAAGCATTACAATCAAAATCATTGACCCTCATTTTAATGATGGGCTCCCAACCATCTTCTAACTTCCTAGGAATAGAAGTTTCAAGTTTTAGTTTATCTTCTCTAGCTTTTATGAGAGCATTTGTAATATGTTTTGTGAAGGCCAAATTTATAGCACTAGCATTAGGACTTCTAGCAAATTTTTGTAAGAACTTTATAACTTCAGAGATGTGACAATCATCAAAATCTAAACCATTATGAAAAATTTCAGCATTTTTATCACAAACAGTTTCAGCAGTTTTAGCAGTTTCAAGCAGTTTTGTACGCTTTGCACTAGGAGTAGAAACATTGCCAACACCAATTATTTTACCATTGATAGTAGGAGGTGTAGCAACATGTGAAGCATCAACACTACTAGTGGTGGTAATAGTCCAAACTTTAGCTACATTATTCTCTTTAGCAAGTTTTTCGTTTTCTTCTCTTTCCCACCTAGCATGCAATTCAGCCATCAATCTAATATTTTCATTAATTCGAACTTGTATGGCGTTTGCTGTAGCAAATGAATTAATATCTTTATCTTCATTAGGCATAACTTTCAATTTTAAAAGATCAACATCAGCGGCAAGACTATCAACCTTAGAAGAAAGAATATCAATTTTACCAAGCTTTTCCTCAACAGATTTGTTAAAAGCAGTTTGTGTACTAATAAATTCTTTAAGCATGGCTTCAAGACCAGAGGGTACACTCCTATTATTGTTGTAAGAATTACCATAAGAATTACCATAACCATTACCATTATTAGAAGGATATGGCCTATAGTTGTTACCAGAATTATTCATATAAGCATTGTTGTTGAAATTATTACTTTTAATGAAGTTTGTAGGATAACGTTGCATAGAAAACAAAAAATTTCCTACCGCGAACACGCAATCCAAGCCAAGATGCAATCTAGAAGACGGTAGCAACGAGGGGGTATCGAGTCTCACCCTTGAAGAGATTCCAAAGCCTACAAGAGGAGGCTCTTGTTGCTGCGGTAGACGATCACTTGCCGCTTGCAAAAGCGCGTAGAAGATCTTGATCACGATCGGTTCCGGCGCCACGAACGGGCAGCACCTCCGTACTCGGTCACACGTTCGGTTGTTGATGAAGACGACGTCCACCTCCCCGTTCCAGCGGGCAGCGGAAGTAGTAGCTCCTCTTGAATCCGACAGCACGACGGCGTGGTGTCGGTGGTGGTGAAGAAGTCCGGCGGAGCTTGCGGGCTATATGGAGGAGAGGGGGGCGGCTAGGGTTTGGGAGGGGGTGGCCGGCCACTCAAGGGGGGCGGCCAGCTTGTGGTCTTGGGGTGGCCGGCCCCCTCCCTTGGCCCCTCATTATATAGGTGGATCCCAAGTGTTGGTGTCCAAGTCTTCGAATAAGACCCGAAACCAAAACCTTCCATAGGAGGGGGAAACCTAGCCCAACTAGGACTCCCACCCAAAGGTGGGATTCCCACCTCCCATGTGGGGGGTGGCCGGCCCCCTATGGTGGAGTCCACTTGGGACTCCACCCCATCTAGGGCTGGCCGGCCATGGTGGTGGAGTCCCATGTGGACTCCACCTTCCTTGGTGGTTTCTTCCGGACTTTTCTAGAACCTTCTAGAACCTTCCATAGAACCTTCCGCGACATTTTATTTCACATAAAATGACATCCTATATATGAATCTTATTCTCCGGACCATTCCGAAACTCCTCGTGATGTCCGGGATCTCATCCGGGACTCCGAACAAATATTCGAACTCCATTCCATATTCAAGTGCTACCATTTCAACATCCAACTTTAAGTGTGTCACCCTACGGTTCGTGAACTATGCGGACATGGTTGAGTACTCACTCCGACCAATAACCAATAGCGGGATCTGGAGATCCATAATGGCTCCCACATATTCAACGATGACATTAGTGATCGAATGAACCATTCACATACATTACCAATTCCCTTTGTCTCGCGATATTTTACTTGTCCGAGGTTTGATCATCGGTATCACTCTATACCTTGTTCAACCTCGTCTCCTGACAAGTACTCTTTACTCGTACCGTGGTATGTGGTCTCTTATGAACTTATTCATATGCTTGCAAGACATTAGACGACATTCCACCGAGAGGGCCCAGAGTATATCTATCCGTCATCGGGATGGACAAATCCCACTGTTGATCCATATGCCTCAACTCATACTTTCCGGATACTTAATCCCACCTTTATAGCCACCCATTTACGCAGTGGCGTTTGATGTAATCAAAGTACCTTTCCGGTATAAGTGATTTACATGATCTCATGGTCATAAGGACTAGGTAACTATGTATCGAAAGCTTATAGCAAATAACTTAATGACGAGATCTTATGCTACGCTTAATTGGGTGTGTCCATTACATCATTCATATAATGATATAACCTTGTTATTAATAACATCCAATGTTCATGATTATGAAACTAATAATCCATTAATCAACAAGCTAGTTTAAGAGGCATACTAGGGACTTCTTGTTGTCTACATATCACACATGTACTAATGTTTCAGTTAATACAATTATAGCATGATATATAAACATTTATCATAAACATAAAGATATAAATAATAACCACTTTATTATTGCCTCTAGGGCATATCTCCTTCAGTCTCCCACTTGCACTAGAGTCAATAATCTAGTTTACATTTGTAAAGATATAACACCTTGGCCTTCCGGTGTTTTATCATGTATTGCTCACGGGAGAGGTTTTTAGTCAACCGTATCCGACACGCTCAGAAACGTATGTATTTTGTAATTCATTTGCGTCTCAACGCATTACTCATTTCCAAATGAGTCGGCATTAAATATGTTTGATCTTCTGGTGGAACCTTAATTCCGCTGTCTGAAATATGTCACTAATATTGTCACACACAATATAGCTTCAAAGTTCTGACTCTGTCGGAACTACACCAAGTTCTCAAAGAACCTCTTGACTTAACATCCTTTGTCATTGTCAAAATAATGACATACTCTGCCTTCTTTTGTAGAATCCGTCACAATATTTAGAACTCTTCTAAATCTAGCATAGACAACTTCTAGCTCATTGTGCTACCTTTTAAACACCATTTAGTCTAATTTGAGATTGAAATTATATTTTATATGTGACAAAACCAATATCGGTGTAACACCTTACAGTGATTTGTTTGTCATTTCTTCATACAAAAATATATATATACTTGGTTCTTCTTAAGTACTCAAGAATATTCTTACTGTTTTTCAGTGATCAACACATGAATCATGCTCATAACACTCTTAGAGCATAGGATATCTGATTGTGTACATATTATTCGTGATCTATAATCACTCATGTGTTTTTACTCATTGAGTGTCAGATACACTCAAGTCTTGTTAAAACTTCACATGACAAGAACATCTTCTTAATATTTCTATATTGAACTATTTCAATATCCATTCTATGTACTTTGACTTAAACTTATTTTGTGTCTCAATCTATCTTCATAGATCTTGACACTAAATTTGTTTCAGCCCATATCTTTTCATTGAAGTTGATTTCTCAATGAAACCTTTTTAATCAAGTATATAATTACATTATTTATAACCAACTATATGTCACCTACATAAAGTATTATAAATATGTCTTAGCGCTCCCACTTAATTTCTTGCAAATGCAAGCCTCTTCATCGTCTCTGATGAAATCAAAAAACTCTTTGACTATTTCATCTGGTGAAGATTCAAACTCCGCGATACTCACTTCATCAAATTGAAGTTTGTATACCTATCTAATATTCCACGGACCAGCAAAAACTCTTGGTTGTATCTTGTATACACCTTTAATACATACTTCTGATAAGTAATGTATTTTGCCATCCTACTAGAATAATCCATATAGACTATAAGCATTTCTACGGAAGATCTAATCTTATCGTAGTCAACTCTTTGAACTTTGTCGTAAACAATTTTTCGACAAGTCGAGCTTCTTCAAGGATATTTCATCCAAGTCTATAGATCCATTTACTTTCAAAAAGTATTCATCTATTATGGATTTCATGGCGCATGGCCATTTTAACGGAGTCAGGGCCCATCATAACTTCTTTGTTTGTAGTTGGTTTATCATTGTTCAAAATCAATCCTTTGTCCACAAATCATTTATTTGATCACAAAGTAAACCATACCTACAAGGTTCAATATGTACTTCGATCTCCATGGCTAGAACACTTTGTAGTCATGGGAGCCATGATCGTTGTGGCCGCTTCCGAAACCAATTCCGATGCTGCGCTACTCTGATCATTATGCTCAGGTTCATAAACCTTATCAAATTATATTGTCCTCCCACTCAAATACTTCACTAGAAACAATTTCTCGGAAATAAGAAACATTGACAAACACTTTTGTCTCGTGGGAAGAATTCCCAATTAAATCTCTGGGATAACCAACAAAGACATTCATCCAATTTTGGCTGTATACTCTTAGACCAAAATTTAAAGAAAGGACTATTAGGGTTTATACCCATGCCATAACTCGTATGGTGTCATTTCAACGGATCATGATGATGCTCTATTCAGTGTAAAAGCGGTAGTCACTAAAGCATAATCCACACAAAAATATAATGGCGTCATAATATTTTATCTCATCATTGATCCAACAAGGTTTGGATACATCTCTCGGATACTCCATCATCATTATGATACTCCAAGAAACGTGAGTTGTAGAACAATTTCATAACTCTCTTAGATGTTCGCTAAAACTCGTAATTCAAATATTTCCCCATGATCCAATCATAGATATTTGACTTTTCTATTACGATGATTTCCACTTCATGTTGAAATTTATTTGAACCCATTCAAATGTTTCAAACTTCTTCCTTATTGAATATATCCACATATATATGCTCAATTCATTGTTGAAAGTTTTCATAAAGTAGAAGAATCTCCCGCACACAACTATGCTCAGTGAACCACATACATCATCATGTATTTTTCCACTAAGTTAGTTGCCCGTTCAACTTTTGGCCTATGAACGGTATTTTAATCATTCTCTTTAGAAAAGATTTGCAAGCGCCAAATGAAAAAATCAAATGACTCCAAAAATCCATTTGCATGGAGTTCCTTCATGCGTTCCTTTCTAACATGACCTAAATGGCGGTTCCACAAATAAGTGGAATTCAAATCATTTGCCTTATGGCATTTTAGCGTCAGTATTATGTGTGTGTGTTTCACCATTAAGATTTATAATAACTTATCCATCACACATGGAGTAATGTCATAATTTGAACAACTCATTGTTTTCATTTGACCAGAGCAAAATAACAATTATTAAGTTCTTTATTATAAATTCTAAGGGCTAGATAGAATGCCAACGACGAACATAATAACACTTTATTTTGTTCCAGACGTGTATTCCTATCATATTCCTTGTCAGTCACTTAGGCCATTGTATTCTTGTATTGCGTTGTTTTGTATGACACTTCATACCAACCAATGTAGTACTAATACCCAAGAATTTCATAGTGTGACTTAACTAGGAATACAACCATAACATGTATATCATTTATATACACCTGAGCTAGACCTTCTAGTCTTTTCTTTTCTTTTTGCCAAAATATCTTTTGCAGTTTCTCTTTTAGCTTTCCACATTATTCAGAAAAACACTTCAACATCATTAACTTCTAGGTTTGTTGGTCAAATACCAATAACCTTGAGGTTCTTACTTTGAAGTTGATCATCATATGACAAGTGTTTCAGATTTCACTATTAGTAACTTTGTAATATGATGAACAATTTCACTCCTAGTTTTATCCATCATATCATGACGACTTTCCGAGGCCATGTCTGTACATGCTAGGCTCGTAAAGTTTTAACCTTGGTATTTGCATGTGCAAATCTAGCTTGCACCCGTTGTATGCACATGTAGAATCTATCACACCCGATCATCACGTGATGCTTCGAAACGACGAGTCTTAGCAACGATGCATATTAAGGATAGTCACTTCATGGATATGCGAATATTATTAGTGCCCCAATAGTTGGAGGATTGTGACGCCTGGCGTCTTCAACCTTCATACATTCCCATAAAACTTATGAGTTTATGTAGTCTCACCAAATTTATATTCTATCATCTTGCAATAAGGTCTTAGATATCACATATATCTCATACCTTGATTATTTCTGAAAACTAAATTTTCAGCTCCTTACTTTTCAAACAGATTTGAACTTCAAGTTTCATGGAGACAAGATAACTGTGGGTACTAATTGAAACCATAGCTCTTTGAATCAACAATGTGAGGTTTACTAAAAGTTTGCAATAGGACTTAATCAATTCTTGATTCTTTAACAATACGGTACTAATCCGTAAAGTTTCTTATCAGATTTAACAGTATTTCTATCTCAATAACAAGACTAGCGCATAGTAGTAAACGGATGCCAATACTACAAAATTAATACAAAATACTACTCAGACTATGTTTATGATAATTAGTTCATGTTTTAATCTAATTACTAATGAACTCCCACTTAATACAACATCCCTCATAGTTGTTAAGTGGTACACGATCCAAATCCACTACACCAAAACCGATCATCACGTGAGATGATGTAGCTTCAATGGTGAACATCAACATGTTGATCATATCATCCATATGACTCGTGTTCAACCTTTCGGTTTCCGTTGTCCCGAGGCCATGTCTGTACATGCTAGGCTCGTCAAGCAAACCCAAGTATTCCGCGTGTGCAACATTGTTTACACCCGTTGTATGTGAACGTTGAGTCTATCACATCCGATCATCACGAGATGCTTCGAAACGACGAACTGTACAACGGTGCATACGAGGGGAGAACACTTTATTATCTCGATATTAATGTGAGGGATCATCTTATAATGCTACCGTCGCGATCTAAGCAAAATAAGATGCATAAAGGATTAACATCACATGCAATTCATATGTGATATGATATGGCCTTTTAGTCTTTGTGCCTTCGATCTTCATCTTCAAAGCACGGACATGATCTCCATCATCAACGGGCATGATCTCCATCATCGTCGGCGTAGCGTCAAGGTTCATGGCGCCGTCTTCATGGTTGTTCACCTCATGTAGCAACTATTACAACTACTTTGAAATACTACTCAACATGAAATTTAAAGACAACCATAAGGCTCCTGCCGGTTGCCACAATACAATAATGATCATCTCATACATATTCATCATCACATTATGGCCATATCACATCACCAAACCCTGCAAAAACAAGTTAGACGTCTCTAATTTGGTTTGCATATTTTACGTGGTTTAGGGTTTTCGAGAGAGATCTAATCTACCTACGAACATGAACCACAACGGTGATACTAGTGTTGTCAATAGAAGAGTAAATTGAATCTTCACTATAGTAGGAGAGACAGACACCCGCAAAGCCACTTATGCAATACAAGTTGCATGTCGAGCGTGGAGCAAATCTCATGAACGCGGTCATGTAAAGTTAGCCCGAGCCGCTTCATCCCACTATGCCACAAAGATGCAAAGTACTCAAACTAAAGATAACAAGAGCATCAACGCCCACAAACCATTGTGTTCTACTCGTGCAACCATCTATGCATAGACACGGCTCTGATACCACTGTAGGATAACGTTGCATAGAAAACAAAAAATTTCCTACCGCGAACACGCAATCCAAGCCAAGATGCAATCTAGAAGACGGTAGCAACGAGGGGGTATCGAGTCTCACCCTTGAAGAGATTCCAAAGCCTACAAGAGGAGGCTCTTGTTGCTGCGGTAGACGATCACTTGCCGCTTGCAAAAGCGCGTAGAAGATCTTGATCACGATCGGTTCCGGCGCCACGAACGGGCAGCACCTCCGTACTCGGTCACACGTTCGGTTGTTGATGAAGACGACGTCCACCTCCCCGTTCCAGCGGGCAGCGGAAGTAGTAGCTCCTCTTGAATCCGACAGCACGACGGCGTAGTGTCGGTGGCGGTGAAGAAGTCCGGCGGAGCTTCGCTAAGCTACGCGGGCTATATGGAGGAGAGGGGGGCGGCTTGGGTTTGGGTGGGGGGGGCCGGCCACTCAAGGGGGGCGGCCAGCTTGTGGTCTTGGGGTGGCCGGCCCCCTCCCTTGGCCCCTCATTATATAGGTGGATCCCAAGTGTTGGTGTCCAAGTCTTCGAATAAGACCCGAAACCAAAACCTTCCATAGGAGGGGGAAACCTAGCCCAACTAGGACTCCCACCCAAAGGTGGGATTCCCACCTCCCATGTGGGGGGTGGCCGGCCCCCTATGGTGGAGTCCACTTGGGACTCCACCCCATCTAGGGCTGGCCGGCCATGGTGGTGGAGTCCCATGTGGACTCCACCTTCCTTGGTGGTTTCTTCCGGACTTTTCTAGAACCTTCTAGAACCTTCCATAGAACCTTCCGCGACATTTTATTTCACATAAAATGACATCCTATATATGAATCTTATTCTCCGGACCATTCCGGAACTCCTCGTGATGTCCGGGATCTCATCCGGGACTCCGAACAAATATTCGAACTCCATTCCATATTCAAGTGCTACCATTTCAACATCCAACTTTAAGTGTGTCACCCTACGGTTCGTGAACTATGCGGACATGGTTGAGTACTCACTCCGACCAATAACCAATAGCGGGATCTGGAGATCCATAATGGCTCCCACATATTCAACGATGACATTAGTGATCGAATGAACCATTCACATACATTACCAATTCCCTTTGTCTCGCGATATTTTACTTGTCCGAGGTTTGATCATCGGTATCACTCTATACCTTGTTCAACCTCGTCTCCTGACAAGTACTCTTTACTCGTACCGTGGTATGTGGTCTCTTATGAACTTATTCATATGCTTGCAAGACATTAGACGACATTCCACCGAGAGGGCCCAGAGTATATCTATCCGTCATCGGGATGGACAAATCCCACTGTTGATCCATATGCCTCAACTCATACTTTCCGGATACTTAATCCCACCTTTATAGCCACCCATTTACGCAGTGGCGTTTGATGTAATCAAAGTACCTTTCCGGTATAAGTGATTTACATGATCTCATGGTCATAAGGACTAGGTAACTATGTATCGAAAGCTTATAGCAAATAACTTAATGACGAGATCTTATGCTACGCTTAATTGGGTGTGTCCATTACATCATTCATATAATGATATAACCTTGTTATTAATAACATCCAATGTTCATGATTATGAAACTAATCATCCATTAATCAACAAGCTAGTTTAAGAGGCATACTAGGGACTTCTTGTTGTCTACATATCACACATGTACTAATGTTTCGGTTAATACAATTATAGCATGATATATAAACATTTATCATAAACATAAAGATATAAATAATAACCACTTTATTATTGCCTCTAGGGCATATCTCCTTCAAAGTTCACATCAACATGCTCTTCTTGAGCAACCAATGAAGCTAAAGGAACATTATTTGGATCAACATTAGATCTACCATTCACAAGCATAGAAATAATCACATCAATCTTATCACTCAAGGAGGAGGTTTCTTCAACAGAATTTACCTTCTTACCTTGTGGAGCCCTCTCAGTGTGCCATTCAGAGTAATTTATCATCATATCATCAAGAAGATTTGTTGCCGCCCCCAAAGTGATGGACATAAAAGTACCTCCAGCAGCTGAATCCAATAGGTTCCACGAAGAAAATTTTAATCCTGCATAGAAGCTTTGGATGATCATCCAAGTAGTTAGTCCATGGGTTGGGCAATTCTTTACCAAAGATTTCATTCTTTCCCATGCTTGGGCAACATGCTCATTATCCAATTGCTTAAAATTCATTATGGTACTTCTCAAAGATATAATTTTAGCAGGAGGATAATATCTACCAATGAAAGCATCTTTACATTTAGTCCATGAATCAATACTATTCTTAGGCAAAGATAGAAACCAATCTTTAGCTCTTCCTCTTAAGGAGAAAGGAAACAATTTCAATTTTATAATGTCACCATCTACATCCTTATATTTTTGAATTTCTCAAAGTTCAACAAAATTATTAAGATGGGCAGCAAAGATCATCAGAACTAACACCAGAAAATTGCTCTCGCATAATAAGATTTAGTAAAGTAGGTTTAATTTCAAAAAATTCTGCTGTAGTAGCAGGTGGAGCAATAGGTGTGCATAGGAAATCATTATTATTTGTGCTAGTGAAGTCACACAACTTAGTGTTTTCAGTAGTATTCATTTTAACAGTAGTAAATAAAGCAAACTAAATAAAGTAAATGCAAGTAACTAATTTTTTTTTGTGTTTTTAATATAGAGAACGCAAACAAGACAGTAAATAAAGTAAAACTAGTAACTAATTTTTTTGTATTTTTGATATAGAGAACAAACAAAACAGTAAATAAAATAAAGTAAAGCAAGACAAAAACAAAGTAAAGAGATTGGATGTGGGAGACTCCCCTTGCAGCGTGTCTTGATCTCCCTGGCAACGGCGCCAGAAAAATCCTTGATGCGTGCAGTTGACACACGTCCGTTGGGAACTCCAAGAGGAAGGTGTGATGCGTACAGTAGTGAGTTTTGCCTCAGTGTGAAACCAAGGTTATCGAACCAGTAGGAGTCAAGGAACACGTGAAGGTTGTTTGTGATGGAGTGTAGTGCGGCGCAACACCAGGGATTTCGGCACCAACAAGGAACCTGCACAACACAATCAAAGTACTTTTCCCCAACGTAACAGTGAGGTTGTCAATCTCACCGGCTTGCTGTAAACAAAGGATTAAACGTATGGTGCGGAAAATGATGTTTGTTTGCGAAGAACAGTAAAGAACAGAGTTTGCAGTAGATTGTATTTCAGATGTAAAAGAATGGACCGGGGTTCACAGTTCACTAGTGGTGTCTCTCCCATAAGATAAATAGCATGTTGGGTGAACAAATTACAGTTGGGCAATTGACAAATAGAGAGGGCATAACAATGCACATACATATCACGATGACTACTATGAGATTTAATCAGGGCATTACGACAAAGTACGTAGACCGCTATCCAGCATGCATCTATGCCTAAAAAGTCCACCTTCGGGATAGCATCCGCACCCCTTCCAGTATTAAGTTGCAAACAACAGATAATTGCATTAAGTATGGTGCGTAATGTAATCAACACAAATATCCTTAGACAAAGCATTGATGTTTTATCCCTAGTGGCAACAGCACATCCACAACCTTAGAACTTTCTGTCACTGTCCCAGATTCAATGGAGGCATGAACCCACTAACGAGCATAAATACTCCCTCTTGGAGTTACAAGTATCAACTTGGCCAGAGCCTCTACTAGCAACGGAGAGCATGCAAGAACATAAACAACATATATGATAGATTGATAATCAACTTGACATAGTATTCCATATTCATCAGATCCCAACAAACACAACATGTAGCATTACAAATAGATGATCTTGATCATGATAGACAGCTCACAAGATCTAACATGATAGCACAATGAGGAGAAGACAACCATCTAGCTACTGCTATGGACCCATAGTCCAGGGATGAACTACTCACACATCAATCCGGAGGCGAGTCCTCCGGGAGATGATTCCCCTCTCCGGCAGGGTGCCGGAGGTGATCTCCTGAATCCCCCGAGATGGGATTTGCAGCGCGTCTCTGGAAGGTTTTCTGTATCGTGGCTCTCGGTATAGGGGTTTTCGCGACGAACGCTATAAGTAGGCGGAAGGGTAGGGTTGGAGGCGGCGCGGGGGCCCCACACCATAGGCCGGCACGGGCCCCTGGCTGGCCGCGCTGCCCTATGGTTACGGGCCCTCGTGGCCCCACTTCATATTCCCTCCGGTCTTCTGGAAGCTTCGTGGAAAAATAAGACCCTGGGCGTTGATTTCGTCCAATTCCGAGAATATTTCCTTTTTAGGATTTCTGAAACCAAAACAGCAGAAAACAGCAACTGGCCCTTCGGCATCTCGTCAATAGGTTAGTGCCGGAAAATGCATAATAATGACATAAAGTGTGTATAAAACATGTGAGTATCATCATAAAAGTAGCATGGAACATAAGAAATTATAGATACGTTTGAGACGTATCAAGGCCCAACACTGTCTACAGGAATAGAAGCGTGCGTAGACATCAAGCTATTTTCTGGCGCCGTTGCCGGGGAGGTAAGGTAAAAGGTATTCACATCCTCCGACTACTAAGCTATTTCCTAGCACTGTTGCCAGTGTGTGAGTGCTCGAAGCTATTTCCTTTAGATCCTGCAATTATATCTTTTTGTTTCTTGTTTTTATTTTCACTAGTTAGGCTTAATGGAAAACAACAAAAATATTAGAGATCTTTATAGTATTTATCTTGAGTTAGGACATGAGGTGTTTGCAGAGAAAATTAAAAAACCCATGGAACTTTGTTTGCAAAATAGTTGTAGCAATGTTATTAGCATGAACTCTTTGAATACTATTATTGCTAATGCTATGGAAGAATTTAAGATTGGGGAAGCTGGTTGTGATATTTTTAGTCCCCCAAGTTTTGAGGAGAAAATTTACTTTGATGATACTTTGCCTCCCATTTATGATGATTATAATGATACTGGTATTTTGGTGCCACCTACTATGGAGGATAAAGGTTACTATGATTATACCATGCCTGCAATTTATGATGATTACAATGATGAATATGATATTTTTAGTCCACCTACTATTGAGGAGAAAATTAATTATGATTACAATATGACTCCTATATATGATGATTATGGTGATGAGAATAATAATGATAGCTATTTTATTGAATTTGCTCCCACTACAATTAATAGTAATGACTATGCTTATGTGGAGAGTAATAATTTTATGCATGCATGATAAGAATGTTTTATGTGATAGTTATATTGTTCAGTTTGTTCATGATGCTACTGAAAGTTATTATGAGAGAGGGAAACATGGTTATATGCATCTTAATAATATTAAGTTTCCCCTCTTTATGTTGAGAATCTTGAAGTTGCGCTTGTGTTGCCTTTCTATGCTTGTTGCATTATGCTTACATGACTTGTTTATTTACAAGATTCCTTTTCATAGGAAGTGGGTTAGACTTAAAAGTGTTTCTTACTTGCTTTTGATGCTCTCTTTTGCTTCAACTCTTATTTCTTGCGAGAACATCATTAAAATTACTGAGCCCATCTTAATGGCTATAAAGAAAGCACTTCTTGAGAGATAACCCATGTTTTTATTTTGCTACTGTTTTGTTGTGTCTTGGAAGTTGTTACTACTGTAGCAACCTCTCCTTATCATGTTTATTTTGTTTTTGTGCCAAGAATTGCCTTTAATGGTAAGAAAGTGGTATTTGGGAGATTTGCAATCTTGTTTACTGTTTCTGATTCGTCACGAGAAAAATCGTCAAAAATCACCAGAACGTAATTTAGAGCTGCCAATTTACGAGCTTCCTCCCCAGGTATTTATCTAGCTTTCATTAGTTCAGAGTTATTCGAGTTACGCAGCGTAACTATTTTTCAAAAATCAATCTTTACGGACTGTTCTGTTTTGACAGATTCTTACACTGTTTTGCATTTGCATCTTTTTGCCCACCTTTTTGAGTTCTCTTGATGAAAGAACATTCTTGAAGTGTGCTACAGTAGCTAATGCTTATTAAAATGCTTTTTATATGTCATACTGAACTTTGTAGGTTTGATTAATATTATCATTACACTAACGCTGCTAATGAGATTTGTGATGAGTTTTGTATGAAGGAAGTTTTCAAGTGTAGGAAAGAAGAATGATGAGATGAGATGAAGAATGGACAAAATCTCAAGCTTGGGGATGCCCATGTCACCCCAAGATATATTCAAAAAGTACAAGCGTCAAAGCTTGGGGATGCCCAAGGCATCCCCTTCTTCATCAATAAAAATATCAGGTCCTATTTCTGTTCACTATAGTTTTATTGCTTCAGCTTTTATTTTCGTTTTGTTTTCTTAGTTCTCTGAATAAATTGGATCATACCTTGTGTGGGAGAGAGACACGCTCTGCTTTTTCATATGAACACTTGTGTTCTTCGCTTTACTTTAATATTCATGGCGGAAGCTGAAAGCCGCAGCACTTATTGTTATTTTGTTGGAAACAGAAAATGCTTCATGTGTTAATTGGTATATTGTCTTGAATAATTTGATACTTGGCAATTGTTTTGAGATCTCATGGATCATGTTTAAGCTCTTGCATCATGTAGTTTAAACCTATTAGTGGAGAACTACCGTAGAGCTTGTTGAAATTTGGATTGCATGATTGATCTCTCTACAGTCTAGATATTTTCTGGTAAAAGTGTTTGAGCAACAAGGAGACAGTGTAGAGTCTTATAATGCTTGCAATATGTTCTTATGTAAGTTTTTCTGTACCGGTTCATAATTGTGTTTGCTTCAAACAACCTTGCTAGCCAAAGCCTTGTACTGAGAGGAAATGCTTCTCGTGCATCCAAAAACCTTGAGCCAAAACTCATGCCATTTGTGTCCACCATAACTACCTACTATGTGGTATTTCTCTGCCATTCCAAAGTAAATTGCTTGTGTGCTACCTTTAAAATTTCATTCCTTGTCTTTGCAATACATAGCTCATGGGAAAGAGCTTAAAAACTATTGTGGTATTGAATATGTTGCTTATGTATCTTATTTCTTATAAGTTGCTTGTTGAGCGGTAACCATATTTCTGGGGACGCCATCAACTTTTTACACCTTTGTTGAATATCATGTGAGTTTCTATGCATGTTCATCTTGTCTGAAGTAAGGGTGATTTATCATGATTAAATGGTTTGAGTATGCATATTGTTAGAGAAGAACATTGGGCTGCCAACCAAAGCCATGTATCATGGTGGAAGTTTCAGTTTGGACATTAAACCTCAATCTCTTATGAGAATATTATCTGTTGTTGAATGCTTAAGCATTAAAGAGGAGTCCATTATCTGTTTTCTATGTTGTCCCGGTATGGATGTCCTCAAGTTGAGATCTATCAAAACTGAGAAATCAAATGCGATCTATCTCATTGGACCTTTGTACAGGCGGCATAGAGGTACCCCTTTGTGACACTTGGTTGAAACATATGTAATGCAATGATAATCCATGGAAATCCGAGCTAATTAGGACAAGGTGCGAGCACTATTGGTATTCGATGCATGAGGCTTGCAACTTATAAGAGGTCTTATGCATAACACATATGAATTATTACTACCGTTGACAAAATTGTTTCCATGTTTTCAAAATGAAAAGCTCTAGCACATGAGTAATCCATGCTTCCCTCTGCGAAGGGCCTTTCTTTTACTTTATGTTGAGTCAGTTTACCTACTTCTTTCTATCTTAGAAGCAAACACTTGTGTCAACTGTGTACATTGATTCTTACATGTTTACTTATTGCACTTGTTATATTGCTTTATGTTGACAACTATCCATGAGATATACATGTTACAAGTTGAAAGCAATTGCTGAAACTAAATCTTCCTTTGTGTTGTTTCAAACCTCTTATTAAGAATCTATTGCTTTATGAGTTAACTGTTATGCAAGACTTTTTGATGCTTGTCTTGAAAGTACTATTCATGAAAAGTTTTTGCTATATGTTATCTATTTGTTAGCAAACTATAGATCATTGCCTTGAGTCACTTCATTCATCTCATATGCTTTACAATAGTATGATTAAGATTATGTTGGTAGCATGTCACTTCAGAATTTTTTTTTATCGTTTACCTACTCGAGGGCGAGTAGGAACTAAGCTTGGGGATGCTTGATACGTCTCCAACGTATCTATAATTTCTGATGTTCCATGCTAGTTTTATGAACCTACATGTTTTGCTCACACTTTATAATGTTTTTATGCATTTTCCGGGACTAACCTATTAACAAGATGCCGAAGTGCCAGTTCCTATTTTCTGCTGTTTTTGGTTCCAGAAAAGCTGTTCGGGCAATATTCTAGGAATTCGACGAAACAAAAGCCAAACCTCCTATTTTACCGAGACGGACCCAGAACATCGAAGGAGAGTCGGAGGCGGACAGTAGGGGCCCCACACCACCTAGCGGCGCAGCCAAGAGGGGGGGCGCTCCCCCCTAGGGTGTGGGCCCCTCGGGACTCCACCGACATCGCCCTTTCGCCTATAAATTCCCTCGCGACGGAAAACCCTACATCAATCTATCATACTCCAGAAAGACTCCAGGGGCACCGCCGCCATCGTGAAACTCCGTTTCGGGGGACAGAAGTCTCTGTTCCGGCACTCCGCTGGGACGGGGAATTGCCCCCGGAGTCATCTCCATCGACACCACCGCCATCTTCATCGCCGTTGTTGTCTCCCATGATGAGGAGGGAGTAGTTCTCCCCCGAGGCTGAGGGCTCTACCGGTAGCTATGTGGTTCATCTCTCTCTCCCATGGTGTGATCTTTATGAATATGTAGATGTTACTCTTGTCTATTATGCACTCTAGAGGTTACTTTAATATGAACTCCGGATGTTGTGTAGCTTGTTTACTCCGGCTTGAGGTGTGCTCTTGTAGCCCTACACAATGAATGGTGTTTGTTATCCAACAAGAGAGTGTTTGAGAGTACCACTTATTTGTTCATCTATGTGATCATAGGCTTTGCAATCTAGATGTCATATGCTATTCAAGTGTTTTATTATGTGAACTTTGGAGTTACTGTGACCTCGGTGTAATGGTGATAGTGTGTGCGCCGTGTGTAACTCCCTTATGAATTGTGGTGTGTTAGTACCTCCTATGAATGCTCACGGTGACAGTGTGGGGTGTTTATTAGTACTTGGGAATACGCCTTTGAGGTGTGCTTTTGCACACTTGCCCAATGAATTTGAGTTCTTTATCCGACAGGAGAGTAGTATGATGAAGTGCTTATATTTATATTCAATTATGATTGCAATGTTGAGAGTGGCCACTAGTGAAAGTAGGATCCCTAGGCCTTGTTTCCGAATACTGCAAACATCGCTTACTTACTGTTTTACTGCATCTTTACTTCCTGCAATATTTACTTCAGATCGCAATTATCGTTTACCACCATCTATACCACCTGCGTTTTAATATCTCTTCGCCGAACTAGTGCACCTATACATCTGACAAGTGTATTAGGTGTGTTGGGGACACAAGAGACTTCTTGTATCTTAATTGCAGGGTTGCTTGAGAGGGATATCTTTGACCTCTACCTCCCTGAGTTCGATAAAACTTGGGTGATTCACTTAAGGGAAACTTGCTGCTGTTCTACAAACCTCTGCTCTTGGAGGCCCAACACTGTCTACAGGAATAGAAGCGTGCGTAGACATCAGCTCCTAAGTGGGAAGAGTAAGTCGACAACGTGTGTCTTACACTTCTGAACAAGGCAGCCGCTCGCTTCTTCTCCAACCTTGAGCTCCTCGCACCGGGCCTGGAAGACAAGGAGCTCCTGGAACACCCGGTTGCTCCGGCAAAGGATGCCGACCTAGCTCAAGTAAGATTGAGCGAGGCGCGGCTGGCCAAGAGCACGCAGATTTTCCTTCGGAAGTTCCGACGCGGGCCGACGCCGGATGTTGCTGGAGAGGATGCTGCCTTGAAGAAGGAAGGCTCCGGAGCAGGAGGTTCTGACAGCAACGACTCTGGTGAGCCAGGATCCGATGAGTTGGAATCCGAGAATGGCAGCAACTCTGGCGAGAGTGCCTCTGGTGATAGAGACTCTGCGTCCTGAGTGAGGCTCCTTCTTTTGCTTATATCAGATTCTCCTTTGTGTTAAGAATGCCTTTAGTATCATTCCCTTAGCTCTTTTGTATTCAGAAACTTAGGACCATACTGGCATATAATAAGTCCTGTAATGATACTCCTCGATTCCTCTCATGGGCGTCTGTGAGATGATCATGTAGGCTCCTTACCAGGGCTTCGCCTGTTCCGGATAAGAATTTCCTGCAAGAAAACCATCATGTATGCGTGTTCTTGTTGGTTCCTTGAGGAGGCAACCATAAGACTTTGCATGTAAGCTCTGAATGTGTTTCTTGTTAGTTCCCCCGGGAGGTAACTGTAAGGCTTTCATATGGGGGTTGTCATGTATGCATGTTCTTGTTGGTTCCTCGAGGAGGTAACCGTAAGACTTTGCGTGTAGGCTTTGAACGTGACTCCTTGTTGGTCCCTCGAGGAGGTGACCGTGAGGTTTGCGCGCGAGAGGTGTCACGTATGCCTGTTCTTGTTGGTTCCTCGAGGAGGTAACCATAAGACTTTACATGTAGGCTCTGAACGTGACTCCTTGTTGGTCGCTCGAGGAGGCGACCGTAAGGTTTGCACACGAGGGGCATCCTTTATGCGTTCTCTTGATGGTTCCTCTAGGAGGTGACCATAAGATTCACATGTAGGCTCTGATGTGTCTCCTTGTAAGTCCCTCAGAGAGGTAACCGAAGGGTTCTGCATGTTGTTTTGCTCATGCGATGTGTTTCTCGAGTGTGTTGTCGTGCGAGGAGATCAGATACCCAGTGACTTGGTGAGGTGGCTTAGCGCGGGTAGCGACCCCGCTGCCAGAGCTCAGTGCCCAAGTGTAGGACTGATGGATTAGCCCGACCAAGGCACAGTGCCCGGCCCCCGCTCTCGCGGCGCACAATCGAGAACTCAGGGAACGCTTTGAGACAAGTGTTTGAATTCCATGAAGACCAATCCAAAAAGACCAGCTTGAGATCCTCATAAAGGCCAATCCAAAAGACCAATTTGTGAACTTCATAAATACCAATCTGATAGACCAGTTTGTGAACTTCATAAAGACCAATCTGAAAGACCAGTTTGCAAACTTGGCGAATACCCATCTGAGGGAAATAGGTGCATAGCGCATTCTTGAAGGATTTTATGATTGCTTTGCTTACAACACTGTCACTGAAACTTTTCAGAAATAAGCCTGACCTGAGCATTTTGCAGCTAGCGTGCCCCGCAGGGGGTGACACAATAAGCCCCAGACTACGTATGGCCCGGTTATCTGTCGTTGTTGTCCTGACAGAGCCTCTGGTTGTTCCTTACTGGGTGAGCCGGGAGCGTGTGGGATGCGTGTTGACGGCGCGATTCCCTAGCCCCCGAGCCCCCAGCTTATCCTTGGCGCGCTAGAGATCCTCCTTCTGACTCACCCGGAGCCTGAGTGCCACTGGGGTGCCAAGCAGGAGACCTGGACCGGTACCAGCGAATTGGTCCTCCGTACCGCGAGGGTCCTGATGAACCGTCCTCGCTCTGCGCCCGGTTGGGACACGCGTGTGCCAGCTCGAGGAGCCTACTGGCGGTCACTGACTCCATGGAGAGTGTCAGCTGCTCAATCATCTGAAGGTTGGTGGTACCAAAACGAAACTCCTCCACCACTTGCGCTTCACTGACCTGAGGCAGCCTGAGGTTGACGTCGGTGAAACGCTTCGTGAAGGAACGCATATGCTCTCCCGGACGCTGCTTCAGAGACCTGAGATCCCGCAGTCCGAGCAGGCGCGAGGTGTGGTCTGGTTGCCCCGTTGAGGTGGAGACTTCTTTCCTTTTGCTTCTCGAGAACTAGGCACGTCCTGCACCGCCAGGCTTCACCTTGACTCACCCCCGATAGAGGGGCAAGAAGGGATGCTCGGCAGGCGGAGCTCCTCTCGGTGCAGCATCTCTCGAGCCCCCAGCGATTGTCGCAACCTCGGCCATCGCATGTGCGAGTCCTCAGATGCTGGCCAACCACTGGTCGGAGCTCGTTGCTCCGGACAGAGCCGGAGCAGCTCATGCGTCAACCTCAGAGCAGTCTCAACGACCGGCTCCCGACGACGGTCAGCTAGCGCCGCGGGCTCCGCCGGATTGGCCATGAAGATACAGTCGAAGGCGGTCGGAGAAGAACAATGACGGACTGAGTCCCCTACCCGGCGCAACAAATGCCAAAGATTCGTGTCCGCGAAGGAACACGGGTATCACCGAACCCAAAAGGTTCGAACACAGGGGCTCAAAATCACGTCGCCACCTTACCGAGGCAGGCACTGAAGAGAGAGACACGGCAGTTAACCAGGTTCAGGGCCCTCGGAGAGGTAAAACCCCTATGTCCTACTTTGGTGGATGTATTGAAGGTCAGAATGGAGAAGATGACCGTACGAATGTCTAGGGTTTGTGATCGCTATGGATCATCCCCTTCCAAGGCTAGTCCTTTTATAGAGGAGCTGGTCCTCTTTCCCCGAAATATCTTGAGGGGGAAGGGTTGCCACATCTCCAAACCGAGGGTGGGAAACTCCCCCGCCCTTTAAAGGATGGACATAGTCCATGGTCGTTTAAAGTGTCGGTCCACGGCAGATGCTGATGTAGTCAATGACGCCTCCTCTGGCAGTTTGTGCCGTCCACCCGGCCTTGCATTAAAGGGGCAAGGACAGGGTCTTGGCGCCTTGGTCCTCGTCGAGCCCGCTTTAATCACCAAAGGGACAATGGAATCTTTCCTCCTCGGGGCGAAGCTTTTGAGCTCAGCCATGACGTTTGCGATGCCAGCCTAGCATGTCTTGTAGCTTTGGAGCCCACTCTGCCTTTCTTTACTGCAGGCATTGCAAGGTGGAAGCCAAAGCTCCTTGGTTGATCTTATCGCCTACAAAGGGTCTCTCTGGCCTGGAGAGGTTGATGTCTCGTGAACCTCCGCAAGGGAGTTCCTTCCCGAGCTTATCTTCTGCTCCAGCCTGATGTCTCCGAGAGGGTTTAAGCCTCGCGGAGCCTCACTCGACCGTAACCTCCTCGAGTGATTGTTTTATTGTGGACTCTAAGGGCCTAGCGACCGTAGGTCCATGGCACCTTTTGTCAGGGATCCCACACACGCTAAGGACTAAAATAGCCTAAACGTGAGGGGGAGTGTTGAATATAAATACAATGCATAGTCTTTTTTTCCATCAGTTCGGACTTTTGGTTCAATTGGCTAATGCAGCAATCTTTCATGCAGCAAGGGCGACAAAGAGAATGGAGAAGAGAAGATTCAAGAGTAAGCGACCGTGAATTTCTCGGATACGCCGCCTGAGGTACGTGTTGCTCCTCTCTCTCTCTCTCTCTCTCTCTCTCTCTCTCTCTCTCTCTCTTCGTTCTCCGGTGGATCTCAAGGTACTGCTGCTTCCTTCATCGACTTAGCAGACATATGCATAACAAGCTTTTCCTGGATCGTCCTGTTCGATCTTTTTATGGGGTCATCGGAGACAATAGAGGTTTTCGGCGATTGCCGTCCCTATGGTCAGGATTTGTGAGATGTGGATCTCTTTAAAATTTTCTATCGCATGTGGATTCCAACTGAGATTTTCTCTAATAGCACATGAGTTGAAACCAATAGTTACACATGAGTTACAAATGAGATTTTTCTTATTTTGACTCAAAATAAATGTGCTTTCTTAAACTCAACCATCGAAGGATTATTGCACTAGTGGAAAACGGGGCTATAGGCCCAGTTCATTTGGGCCTTTAGTCCCGGTTTCCAAACCGGGACCAATTAGGCGGGACTAAAGGTCCCCCCTTTAGTCCCGGTTGTAAAACAAACCGGGACTAAAGGTCCCGCCACGTGGGCTGCTGGCGCGCGTCGAGGAAAAAACCCTTTTGTCCCGATTTGTAACACGAACCGGGACTAAAGGTTATTTCGTTAGTTTTTTTATCTATTTGGTTCCCAATTATTTTTCGCTCCTCTTTTTTTTCCTATTTTTTCAGAATTTCTAGTATTTCAGTTATTTAACTAGTTTAGTTTCTAACTCCACTTAATCTCTAACTACCCTTAATCTCTAGTCAAATTACTTACTCGTGGTCCAACTTCCCGCTCGATCACCCATCCTCCCACTACTCCAGCACTAGCACGCTTAACTTCCAAGTTCCTTTCTCATCCCGCTTCCAAGTGTTTCGCGCGCATGTTGTGATACTAGTATCATATCAATCCTATTAACATGTTGGTCGATGTCACACTTATTTATTATTCGAATTCCAAATAATTATTTTAATAAACAAAACTAATAACGTACATGTTGTGGTAATGGTATTATAATTATAATTTTTTAAATCTGTATTATAATTGTTTTTTTAATTTATTATTTTTTAATATTTTTTTGCCAAACTTGAAAATTTGAAAATCTAAAAAATTGGCTAACTTTATGGTTAAGTAATAGTAATCTTTATGCATGATGTAATTATTATTTTAAAAAAATTTAAAAATAAAATTCCGAATTTCTGGCAAAAACTAAAATCTTCCTGCTTTCATATTTTCATTTGGAATTTTGAGAATCTAAAAATTGGCTAACCGGGTAAACCCGGGTGAATTCGGATGTAACTTTTTCCCAGGATTTTTTTTATATATTATACGTTTTTTTTCGACGTCGTACGCAAAAGTTATTGCGGTTTTACCATTTTTCAAAACATTTTTGCAAAATAAGTGAAAATTCAAATTTGTTAATTTTCCCTAATAGTAGGTTGCATAACATACAAGAATCCGAAAACATATTATTTTTTGAATTTTGTATCATTTTCTTTTCTATTTTACAGTGTTAAAAAAGGGGATCCACGAGGGGGGGGGTGCATGGGGAGGCAAAAAACCCTTTAGTCCCGGTTGGTAATACAAACCGGGACTAAAGGGTGGCCATACGAACCGGGACTAAAGGGTTTTCATGATGAACCGGGACCAATACCCCCTATTAGTCCCGGTTTGGTTCAAAACGGGAACTAAAGGGTGGGACGAAAGGCCTCTTTTCCACTAGTGTTGCTTACATGTCAAGATGAATCTAGCCATATTAATTTAGTGTCATAAATGCTGCTACTTTTTCTATAAAGTTGGGTCAAAATTAATAAAGTTTGACTTAGGAAATGTCCAAACAGAGGGACTAGCTCGTCAAATATATTTGTATCCAATTATTTCGAAGATATCTAATCATATACGTACGTATGTCATTGCCCCAGATGTCAACAGAATCATCAATCACTTAACTAGGGAAAATCAATCAGTGGCTTTCCCCCTTCTAACTTAGCGCATAGTCCTCATGTATGGTTCGGGAAAAAAAAAAAGAGAATAGAGAGAAGAGCCGCTACTGTACTTTAAAGACAAAAAATCAGCATGAGATGCACTTCAAAAATTGTATCAGATTATTATTGAAATTGGTGCGTGACAATCATGGCATATGATCATGAATACAATTGCGACGAGTCCGCACAAGCATGTATCTAACCAAGTACTCCAAAATAATTAATATGCGTTCTTAAACACGACCATGAAAGGATTGTCGCTGATAGTGAGCCATGTCTTATCCTTGTAAGCAAACAAGCCTAAATCTCGGCACGGCGTTTTATCAACGCATGCTACTAGCTTGTATCCCGCCGTGTTTGCACCGTGCTTCTCGATCCGGAACAAACCAAAGGACTTGATGCCGTCTTCGTTTCCAGCAGCGAGATACTGATGCTGCCCCGACGATGGCCGGGGCTGCCTACTGGTGATGTGCCAGTCGTTCCTTTTGGCGCAGAAAGTATTGAATTCGATGAACTCGATGAACACGTCGCTGGATTGGCGGATGGAAGGATCGGCGGAAGCGTTGCGTGGTTTGATGGATACCGGGATGCCGAGGAGAGTCTTACCGCTCTCTTGGGCCACGAAGTTCAGGCATCGTAAGCCACTGGGGACGTATGTGAGCCCACCTCCGTTGCTAGGATTCGCCGGGAAGATGTAGTAGCCGAAATCACTCCTTAGCTCCTTACCGTCAGCGTCGTATACAAGTTGGGTGGGATCCATGGAAATACATTGGATGGAGATGACTAGGAGCTGGATGAGGGGGAGAAGGAGTAGAACTTTCATGATGGTTGGCCTTGTGTCTTGCTTGCAATCTTGACAAATGGTTTCACAATTGGCTACTATTTATAATCGTAGCGATGCCAGACAGCAGTTATTTTTGATTATTTTAAAGATCCTGTACTTGTACGGGATTAAGAGTCCAGATCGAAAAATTATTTGTTTCCAATTATGTTTCCGAACTGATTCGTATCCAATTATTTCCAAGATATCCAATCAGATATAAGTTAATACTTGATAGGAATCCAGCACAAAGTTTATGGATGAGTCTAGGGAGCGGCCGCGTGCCCATTGGTACATCTGAGCACTCAACCAAAAAAGGAAGCAGACTAGTTTTGTCCGTGTGAACACCTATTATTTATGGTTATTGTAGCACATGCACTATGATGACATCATGCACATTAATTATCCTTTTAAAATGTTTAAAAGCCTATAACTTTCGCACCAGATGTCGAAATTAGAATCCGCTTTCACGTTTGAATTTCTTGCGGTGAGCTCTTCAAAACTAGATCTCGTTTCTATGTATTTTGATGAAGTTTTTTCTAGAGCAACTTCTACGTGCGACAAAGCAATTATAATGCGATACGATGCAACTTTAGTGTTGGGGGAAGTAACTTTGCTGCACAACGTAAATCTACATTCACAATAAAAGTTGCATTGCTGAACGCCAAAGTTGCTCAGCCATCCGTCAAAATTTATTCGGTGGGCACCAAAGTTGCTTCACTGGACGCCAAGATTGGACCGTCACAAACCAAATTTGCTCCGTCGAGTACTAAAGTTGCTCTGCAGGATACTAATTTTGCTCGGTCGGGCGTCAAAGTTGCTCTCCAGGGTTCGAAAACTGCGTCGCCGGGCACGATTGTTCCTCCGTGGGGCACTTAAGTTGCTTCGTCACACATTCAAATTACTCCTATGGACACCAAAATTATTGTCGGGCACAAAAGTTGTGCCTTCGTGTACCAAAAAGTGTTCATGTTCGTTGCACACCAAAGTTGCTTTGTCGCACACCAAAGTTGTTTTCCTGCACAATAAAGTTGCTCTGTCGCGCATCAAAGTTGCTTGTTAATTTTTTTTGTCGAAACATATGAAAATGTGGTCTAGTTTTGAAGCTCTCATCGTGGAGATTTTAAAAGTGAAAACGAATTGTAATTTCATCGCACGGTTTAAAAGTTACAGCTTTTTAAAAAGCAACACCTAACATTAGCTAGCCTACCAGTGGGACGCAACAGCCTGTGGCCTAGTGCGTGTGCCCGTGAGGTTCGTGTGGCACGCGGCCGCTCGTAAGATTTCAGGAAAGTTTATTCGTTTCCCGTGTTTTGCAAGATATGCACTCATTTAATTAAGTTGTAATGAAATACGAGGTAAGCAATCACTAAAATTGATAGTCAATTATTGAAATTAACTGCCAAAATGCCAACAGTCAGGCGCAGGCGATGTGCCGAGGGCTTTTTGTCAGGACCGTCCACACAAGGCTCAAACATGGCAAGCCGCAAAAGGAGGAGGCCCAAGACCTATTATCTTAGGCCATCATGCCACACTTCTAGTCCGGCAGACTACATCCCAGGCAGCTAGCAGCATGGACAAGCATTATCATTCGATCCTATAAAATGTTTTTCTTCACTTGAAATTGTTGAAGCATGCAACGGGGCGACAGATGGAGTGAATCTTTGGCCATCCTTGCTGATAATGGATTTTGCATCTTTCATAGGGAATGTCACCTATCAGTTTTGTCCAAGAGAAGCCAACAAGATTGGTGATGATATAGCTAGGTTTTGCTTTCAGACGCAGCAGCAAGTTTCGAATGCACTATTTTCCTTACCAAGGTATTTAAGGTATTTAAGGAGACTGAAAGATTTATAATGAGACGGCTTGCTGCTAGCTATAATGATCGTGTATTTCAAAAAAAAAAGCTGCAGCAATCATTTAGCCATTCAGTAGTACAAACAATCAGTAGCGATGCATATTTTCTCTCTCTCATGTTCTCACAACAGAATCACTCAGCAGTAACCAACAAGCAATATACATAGCAACTAAAATCAAAATTTAATTAACATCAGCTAAATTCAACATAACATCAGCAGTTAAATTCAGCATATTAGCAAAGTCCATCGACCCATGCAGCTTCCCTTTTCCCCTGTTGAGCCCCCACCAAACAGCCCGGCGGCGCCGGCCCCCTCCACACCTCCTCCGCCTCACAGTATGCAGCTGACACCTTCTCCCTTCCCCAGAGACTCTGCAGCCCATCCCGACGCTGACAACGCCCTCCTTCTCCAGCACCGGCCGCCTCCCACCACTTCTCCCTCTTAGATGCGCTGCCGGTAGCCCATTTACCTAAACTGAAGCATACAAAATGTCACATTGACCCTATGATAGAGTCCCTATCACTATTAACAGAAAATGTTAAATTAATATCGATTAGATTCTGCACCACTCTGTACTTGGTTTTGCATTGGATGTATTTGGAAACACATTGTTCATATTTTCTTGCAGTGTGTTTCAGATGACTATTGACAACAATTCACATGAAAGCATTATTACCTTAACACCCTTGTTGAGCATACCATTTCATGTCAGAGTGTTTTCTCAAGTATAGGGAGCAGAGATAATGAAGCAATGTAAGCTCAAATATCTCAAGTGGATCTTGTTATGGTACTAATTAGAACAGCACGCACATCTGCGTGATGAACTTGCCCCTTCTAATTGAACATAAAAGAGACTGAGTCAACAATATTTAATCACTAATAAAAAAAATGGTCCCTCGTTAATGAAATACATGTCATTCAGGTGTACTTGAGTATTACCTTATCATTTGAGATACATGTATCAAGATATACTGTAAAGACTTGAATACCATGTCCTTAGAGCATCTCCAGTCGTGTCCCCCAAACCGTTCCCCAATGGGATTTGGGGCGTGCCGGACAAAAAAACGTTCCCAGCCGCGTCCCCTAACCCGTTTTTTGTCTGGCGCAGCCTGATACGGTGTCCGGCACCCCGAGCTCGTCCCCGCCCCACAGGGGATGCTCCGGGCATGCCGAACACAATGAAAAGCAAGGCGAGGCGTGGCGGGACCGACGCGTCAGCGGCTCGGAATCCTAAAACCCTGTATATGATGATTATAATGATAGTGGTATTTTGGTGCCACCTACTATGGAGGATAAAGGTTACTATGATTATACCATGCCTGCAATTTATGATGATTACAATGATGAATATGATATTTTCAGTCCACCTACTATTGAGAAGAAAATTAATTATGATTACAATATGCCTCCTATATATGATGATTATGGTGATGAGAATAATAATGATAGCAATTTTATTGAATTTGCTCCCACTACAATTAATAGTAATGACTATGCTTATGTGGAGAGTAATAATTTTATGCATGTAGCTCATGATAAGAATGTTTTATGTGATAGTTATATTGTTGAGTTTGTTCATGATGCTACTGAAAGTTATTATGAGAGAGGGAAACATGGTTATATGCATCTTAATAATATTAAGTTTCTCCTCTTTATGTTGAGAATCTTGAAGTTGCGCTTGTGTTGCCTTTCTATGCTTGTTGCATTATGCTTACATGACTTGTTTATTTACCAGATTCCTTTTCATAGGAAGTGGGTTAGACTTAAAAGTGTTTCTTACTTGCTTTTGATGCTCTCTTTTGCTTCAACTCTTATTTCTTACGAGAGCATCATTAAAATTATTGAGCCCATCTTAATGGCTATAAAGAAAGCACTTCTTGAGAGATAACCCATGTTTTTATTTTGCTACTGTTTTGTTGTGTCTTGGAAGTTGTTTCTACTGTAGCAACCTCTTCTTATCATGTTTATTTTGTTTTTGTGCCAAGAATTTCCTTTAATGGTAAGCAAAGTGGTATTTGGGAGATTTGCAATCTTGTTTACTGTTTCTGGTTCCTCAGGAGAAAAATCGTCAAAAATCACCAGAACGTAATTTAGACCTGTCAATTTACGAGCTTCCTCCCCAGGTATTTATCTAACTTTCATTAGTTCAGAGTTTTTCGCGTTACGCAGCGTAACTATTTTTCAAAAATCAATCTTTACGGACTGTTCTGTTTTGACAGATTCTTGCACTGTTTTGCATTTGCATCTTTTTGCCCACCTTTTTGAGTTCTCTTGGTGAAAGAACCTTCTTGAAGTGTGCTACAGTAGCTAATGCTTATTAAAATGCTTTTTATATGTCATACTGAACTTTGTAGATTTGATTAATATTATCAATGCACTAACGCTGCTAATGAGATTTGTGATGAGTTTTGTATGAAGGAAGTTTTCAAGTGTAGGAAAGAAGAATGATGAGATGAGATGAAGAATGGACAAAATCTCAAGCTTGGGGATGCCCATGTCACCCCAAGATATATTCAAGAAGTACAAGCGTCAAAGCTTGGGGATGCCCAAGGCATCCCCTTCTTCATCAATAAAAATATTAGGTCCTGTTTCTGTTCACTATAGTTTTATTGCTTCATATACTATGTGTTATTCTTGGAGCGTCTGTGTGCTTTTATTTTCGTTTTGTTTTATGAGTTTTCTGAATAAATTGAATCATACCATGTGTGGGAGAGAGACACGCTCCTCTTTTTCATATGAACACTTGTGTTCTTCGCTTTACTTTAATGTTCATGGCGGAAGCTGAAAGCCGCAGCACTTATTGTTATTTTGTTGGAAACAGAAAATGCTTCATGTGTTAATTGGTATATTGTCTTGAATAATTTGATACTTGGCAATTGTTTTGAGATCTCATGGATCATGTTTAAGCTCTTGCATCATGTAGTTTAAACCTATTAGTGGAGAACTACCGTAGAGCTTGTTGAAATTTGGATTGCATGATTGATCTCTCTACAGTCTAGATATTTTCTGGTAAAAGTGTTTGAGCAACAAGGAGAGAATGTAGAGTCTTATAATGCTTGCAATATGTTCTTATGTAAGTTTTTCTGTACCGGTTCATACTTGTGTTTGCTTCAAACAACCTTGCTAGCCAAAGCCTTGTACTGAGAGGAAATGCTTCTCGTGCATCCAAAAACCTTGAGCCAAAACTCATGCCATTTGTGTCCACCATAACTACCTACTATGTGGTATTTCTCTGCCATTCCAAAGTAAATTGCTTGTGTGCTACCTTTAAAATTTCATTCCTTGTCTTTGCAATACATAGCTCATGGGAAAATAGCTTAAAAACTATTGTGGTATTGAATATGTTGCTTATGTATCTTATTTCTTATAAGTTGCTTGTTGAGCGGTAACCATATTTCTGGGGACGCCATCAACTTTTTACACCTTTGTTGAATATCATGTGAGTTGCTATGCATGTTCGTCTTGTCTGAAGTAAGGGTGATTTATCATGATTAAATGGTTTGAGTATGCATATTGTTAGAGAAGAATATTGGGCTGCTAACCAAAGCCATGTATCATGGTGGAAGTTTCAGTTTGGACATTAAACCTCAATCTCTTATGAGAACATTATCTGTTGTTGAATGCTTAAGCATTAAAGAGGAGTCCATTATCTGTTTTCTATGTTGTCCCGGTATGGATGTCCTCAAGTTGAGATCTATCAAAACTGAGAAATCAAATGCGATCTATCTCCTTGGACCTTTGTACATGCGGCATAGAGGTACCCCTTTGTGACACTTGGTTGAAACATATGTAATGCAATGATAATCCATGGAAATCCGAGCTAATTAGGACAAGGTGCGAGCACTATTGGTATTCGATGCATGAGGCTTGCAACTTATAAGAGGTCTTATGCATAACACATATGAATTATTACTACCGTTGACAAAATTGTTTCCATGTTTTCAAAATAAAAAGCTCTAGCACATGAGTAATCCATGCTTCCCTCTGCGAAGGGCCTTTCTTTTACTTTATGTTGAGTCAGTTTACCTACTTCTTTCTATCTTAGAAGCAAACACTTGTGTCAACTGTGTACATTGATTCTTACATGTTTACTTATTGCACTTGTTATATTGCTTTATGTTGACAACTATCCATGAGATATACATGTTACAAGTTGAAAGCAATTGCTGAAACTAAATCTTCCTTTGTGTTGTTTCAAACCTCTTATTAAGAATCTATTGCTTTATGAGTTAACTCTTATGCAAGACTTTCTGATGCTTGTCTTGAAAGTACTATTCATGAAAAGTTTTTGCTATATGTTATCTATTTGTTAGCAAACTATAGATCATTGCCTTGAGTCACTTCATTCATCTCATATGCTTTACAATAGTATGATTAAGATTATGTTGGTAGAATGTCACTCTAGAAAAATAAAATTATCGTTTACCTACTCGAGGGCGAGTAGGAACTAAGCTTGGGGATGCTTGATACGTCTCTAACGTATCTATAATTTCTGATGTTCCATGCTAGTTTTATGAACCTACATGTTTTGCTCACACTTTATAATGTTTTTATGCATTTTCCGGGACTAACCTATTAACAAGATGCCGAAGTGCCAGTTCCTATTTTCTGCTGTTTTTGGTTCCAGAAAAGCTGTTCGGGCAATATTCTAGGAATTCGACGAAACAAAAGCCAAACCTCCTATTTTACCGAGACGGACCCAGAACATCGAAGGAGAGTCGGAGGCGGACAGTAGGGGCCCCACACCACCTAGCGGCGCAGCCAAGAGGGGGGGCGCTCCCCCCTAGGGTGTGGGCCCCTCGGGACTCCACCGACATCGCCCTTTCGCCTATAAATTCCCTCGCGACGGAAAACCCTACATCAATCTATCATACTCCAGAAAGACTCCAGGGGCGCCGCTGCCATCGCGAAACTCCGTTTCGGGGGATAGAAGTCTCTGTTCCGGCACTCCGCCGGGACGGGGAACACTACAAGAAAAGTTTCCATGGCCGACAAAGTTGAAGTCGCGCCGTGGTTGCTGGTGTACCATGGCCGACGATTTTTGGTCTCTCCATTGTGCATGTCAAAACGTTTTTTTTCTCGTTTTTGAGGCCACCTAGCCCGACGAAAACGACCAAAACGTCGCGTATGGTGGCCCGGGACGTGGTGCATCTCGAAATCTCGGGTTCGCCGGCCGAGTCAACGCAAATCCACACCGCCGAGGGATATAGGGCCCAGATGGCAGCCTCACTGGCATTGTTTTTTTTCTCGATTGCGCCATCTCGTTCAACGTTCTCGGATCGAGCTGTTTACGATGCAGGATCATGGGTCCCGCATGTCATCCTCTATGAACCAAAATTCTTTCTATTCTTGGATTTTTTTTGACCCCCTGATTTCTGGCTACTTCCTTTTTCTTTTGATCCCTTGCCGCCTTGGAAACGTTGAGACCGCTGCTGCTAAATGGGACCCGCATGTCATCCTCTTTGTGCAATCAACTTTCTTTTCTTGGAGTTTTTTTTGGCACCTCAAATTTGGTCACTTGCCTTTTTCTTTCGATCCCCTACCGCCTCTCAAACGGTGATACCGCTGCTGCTAACTGGGACCCGCATGTCATCCTCTATGTACTATAAAACTTTCTTTTCTTGAATTATTTTTGGCACCACATATTTGGTCACTTACCTTTTTCTTTCGATCCCCTGCCGCCTTTCAAACGGTGATACCGCTGCTGCTAAATGGGACCCGCATGTCATCCTCTATGTACAATAAAACTTTCTTTTCTTGAATTATTTTTGGCTCCTCATATTTTTTCACTTGCCTTTTTCTTTCGATCCCCCGCCGTCTCTCAAACGGTGATACCGCTGCTGCTAAATGGGACCCGCATGTCATCCTCTATGTACTATAAAACTTTCTTTTCTTGAATTATTTTTGGCTCCTCATATTTTTTCACTTGCCTTTTTCTTTCGATCCCCTGCCGCCTCTCAAATGGTGATACCGCTGCTGCTAAATGGGACCCGCATGTCATCCTCTATGTACTATAAAACTTTCTTTTCTTGAATTATTTTTGGCTCCTGATTTTTTTTCACTTGCCTTTTTCTTTCGATCTCATGCCACGTTTGAAACGTTGAGGAACCTGCAGGCTCATGGGACCCGCATGTCATCCTCTATGTACTATAAAAGTTCATTTTCTTGGTTTTTTTCACCCTCTAATTTTTGGCAATTTCTTTTTTCTTTTGATCCCCTGCCGCCTCTCAAACGGTGATACCGCTGCTGCTAAATGGGACCCGCATGTCATCCTCTATGTACTATAAAACTTTCTTTTCTTGAATTATTTTTGGCTCCTCATATTTGGTCACTTGCCTTTTTCTTTCGATCTCATGCCACGTTTGAAACGTTGAGGAACCTGCTGGCTCATGGGACCCGCATGTCATCCTCTATGTGCTATAAAAGTTTATTTTCTTTATTTTTTTCACCCTCTGATTTTTGGCTATTTCTTTTTTGTTTTGATCCCCTGCCGCCTTGGAAACGTTGGGTAAGCTGCTGACTCATGGGACCCGCATGTCATCCTCTATGTGCAATCAACTTTCTTTTTCTTTTGATCTCAAGCCGCATTTGAAACATTGAGACCGCTGCTGCTAAATGGGACCCGCATGTCATCCTCTATGTACAATAAAGTTTCTTTTCTTGGATTATCTTTGGCTCCTGATATTTCGTCACTTGCCTTTTTCTTTCGATCTCATGCCGCCTTTGAAACGTTGAGTAAGCTGCTGGCTCATGGGTCCCGCATGTCATCCTCTACGAACAATAAAAGTTTCCTTTCTTGGAGTTATTTTTGACCCCTAATTTCTGGCTATTTGCCTTTTTCTTTTGATCTCCTGCCCCCTCTGAAACGATGAGGACGCTGTTGGCAGGTCGGTCCCACATGTCATCCTCTATGAACGATAAAAGTTTCCTTTGATGGATTTATTTTGAACCCCTAATTAATTTCTGGATATTTCCTCTGCCGCCTTGGAATCGTTGAGGATGCTGCTGCCTCATGGGTCCCGCATGTCATCCTCTCAGAACGGTAAATGTTTATTTTCTTGGATTTTGTTGACCAAACGATTTTTGGCTTATTTTTTCTTTCGATCACCTGCAGCCTTTAAAACGTTGAGGACGCTGCTGGCTCACGGGTCCCACATGTCAACCTCTATGAACAATAAACGCTGAGGATGCTGCTGCCTCATGGGTCCCGCATGTCATCCTCTCAGAACGAAAATGTTTCTTTTCTTGGATTTTTTACCAACAGATTTTTGGTTTATTTTTTCTTTCCATCCCCTGCCGCCTTTAAAACGTTGACGACGCTGTTGGCTCATGGGTCCCCGATGTCAGCCTCCCCGTACAAGAAACATATGATATCTTTATTATTTTGCAGACAATAAACAATGTATTGCGCTCTGAGCTATTTCAAACGGATAATTAAATCTTTATTTTTACATAAACAAACTTATATGTTGAATCTCCTTGTTTTTTTGTCTTTGCGAAGCATAGGACTTTCCTGTTTTTTTAGAAAATTTGGAACTTTCCTGTTTTGGAGTGGGCTGAAATTGTACGAGTCAAAAGGCCAAGCAGGATAGTTCGAAGGCCCAGATGTCCAGATGCAGCCCAATTGAAATCTTTCTTCTTGGATTTTTTTCACCCCCTGATTTCTGGCTACTTCATTTTTCTTTTGGTTCTGTGCGGCCTTGGAAACGTTGAGACCACTGCTGCAAAATGGGACCCGCATGTCATCCTCTACGTACAATAAAATTTCTTTTCTTGGATTATTTTTGGCTCCTGATATTTGGTCACTTGCCTTTTTCTTTCGATCCCGTGCAGCCTCTCAAACGGTGATACCGCTGCTGCTAATTGGGACCCGCATGTCATCCTCTATGTACAATCAAGTTTCTTTTCTTGAATTATTTTTGGCTCCTGAATTTTGGTCACTTGCCTTTTTCTTTCGATCTCATGCCACGTTTGAAACGTTGAGGAACCTGCTGGCTCATGGGACCCGCATGTCATCCTCTATGTACTGTAAAAGTTCATTTTCTTTGTTTTTTTTCACCCTTTGATTTTTGGCTATTTCCTTTTTCTTTTGATCCCTGATACGCGTACAGCACGCGTCCGTTGGGAACCCCAAGTGGAAGGTGTGATGCGTACAGCAGCAAGTTTCCCTCAGTAAGAAACCAAGGTTTATCGAACCAGTAGGAGTCAACAAGCACGTTGAAGGTTGATGGCGGCGGGATGTAGTGCGGCGCAACACCAGGGATTCCGGCGCCAACGTGGAACCTGCACAACACAACCAAAGTACTTTGCCCCAACGAAACAGTGAGGTTGTCAATCTCACCGGCTTGCTGTAACAAAGGATTAACCGTATTGTGTGGAAGATGATTGTTTGCAGAAACAGAGAACAGATTGCAAAGAGATTGTATTTCAGTATAGAGAATTGGACCGGGGTCCACAGTTCACTAGAGGTGTCTCTCCCATAAGACAAACAGCATGTTGGGTGAACAAATTACAGTTGGGCAATTGACAAATAAAGAGAGCATGACCATGCACATACATATCATGATGAGTATAGTGAGATTTAATTGGGCATTACGACAAAGTACATAGACCGCCATCCAACTGCATCTATGCCTAAAAAGTCCACCTTCAGGTTATCATCCGAACCCCCTCCAGTATTAAGTTGCTAACAACAGACAATTGCATTAAGTATTGCGCGTAATGTAACTAGTGACTACATCCTTGAACATAGCACTAATGTTTTATCCCTAGTGGCAACAGCACATCCATAACCTTAGAGGTTCTTGTCACCCCTCCAGATTCACGGAGACATGAACCCACTATCGAGCATAAATACTCCCTCTTGGAGTTACTAGCATCAACTTGGCCAGAGCATCTACTAATAACAGAGAGCATGCAAGATCATAAACAACACATAGATATAACTTTGATAATCAACATAACAAGTATTCTCTATTCATCGGATCCCAACAAACGCAACATATAGAATTACAGATAGATGATCTTGATCATGTTAGGCAGCTCACAAGATCCGACAATGATAGCACAATGGGGAGAAGACAACCATCTAGCTACTGCTATGGACCCATAGTCCAGGGGTAGACTACTCACACATCACACCGGAGGCGACCATGGCAGCGTAGAGTCCTCCGGGAGATGATTCCCCTCTCCGGCAGGGTGCCGGAGGTGATCTCCTGGATCCCCCGAGATGGGATCGGCGTTGGCGGCGTCTCTGAAAGGTTTTCCGTATCGTGGCTCTCGGTACTGGGGGTTTCGTCACTGAGGCTATTTGTAGGCGGAAGGGCAGGTCAAGAGGCGACACGGGGGCCCCACACCACAGGGCCGCGCGGCCAAGGGGGGGGCCGCGCCGCCCTAGGGTGTGGCCCCCTCGTGGCCCCTCTTCGTCTCTCCTTCGGACTTCTGGAAGCTTCGTGGAAAAATAGGCCCCTGGGCTTTGATTTCGTCCAATTCCGAGAATATTTCCTTACTAGGATTTCTGAAACCAAAAACAGCAGAAAACGACAAGCGGCACTTCGGCATCTTGTTAATAGGTTAGTTCCAGAAAATGCACGAATATGACATAAAGTGTGCATAAAACATGTAGATAACATCAATAATGTGGCATGGAACATAAGAAATTATCGATACGTCGGAGACGTATCAGCATCCCCAAGCTTAGTTCTGCTCGTCCCGAGCAGGTAAAACGATAACACAGATAATTTCTGGAGTGACATGCCATCATAATCTTGATCATACTATTTGTAAAGCATATGTAGTGAATGCAGCGATCAAAACAATGTATATGACATGAGTAAACAAGTGAATCATAAAGCAAAGACTTTTCATGAATAGCACTTCAAGACAAGCATCAATAAGTCTTGCATAAGAGTTAACTCATAAAGCAATAATTCAAAGTAAAAGTATTGAAGCAACACAAAAGAAGATTAAGTTTCAGCGGTTGCTTTCAACTTGTAACATGTATATCTCATGGATATTGTCAACATAGAGTAATATAATAAGTGCAATAAGCAAGTATGTAGGAATCAATGCACAGTTCACACAAGTGTTTGCTTCTTGAGGTGGAGAGAAATAGGTGAACTGACTCAACATTGAAAGTAAAAGAATGGTCCTCATAGAGGAAAAGCATCGATTGCTATATTTGTGCTAGGGCTTTGATTTTGAAAACATGAAACAATTTTGTCAACGGTAGTAATAAAGCATATGCATCATGTAAATTATATCTTATAAGTTGCGAGCCTCATGCATAGTGTACCAATAGTGCCCGCACCTTGTCCTAATTAGCTTGGACTACCTGGATTATCACCGCAATACATATGCTTTAACCAAGTATCACAAAGGGGTACCTCTATGCCGCCTGTACAAAGGTCTAAGGAGAAAGCTCGCATTTGGATTTCTCGCTTTTGATTATTCTCAACTTAGACATCCATACCGGGACAACATAGACAACAGATAATGGACTCCTCTTTTAATGCTTTAAGCATTCAACAACAATTAATTCTTTTCTCATTAGAGATTTGAGGATGTTTGTCCAAAACTGAAACTTCCACCATGGATCATGGCTTTAGTTAGTGGCCCAATGTTCTTCTCTAACAATATGCATGCTCAAACCATTCAACTCAGTGTAGATCGCCCTTACTTCAGACAAGACGAACATGCATAGCAACTCACATGAAATTCAACAATGAAAAGTGGATGGCGTCCCCAGTAAACATGGTTATCGCACAACAAGCAACTTAATAAGAGATAAAGTGCATAATTACATATTCAATACCACAACAGTTTTTCAGCTATTTGTCCCATGAGCTATATATTGCAAAGGTAAATGATGGAATTTTAAAGGTAGCACTCAAGCAATTTACTTTGGAATGGCGGAAAATACCATGTAGTAGGTAGGTATGGTGGACACAAATGGCATAGTGGTTGGCTCAAGTATTTTGGATGCATGAGAAGTATTCCCTCTCGATACAAGGTTTAGGCTAGCAAGGCTTATTTGAAACAAACACAAGGATGAACTGGTGCAGCAAAACTCACATAAAAGACATATTGAAAACATTATAAGACTCTACACCGTCTTCCTTGTTGTTCAAACTCAATACTAGAAATTATCTAGACCTTAGAGAAACCAAATATGCAAACCAAATTTTAGCATGCTCTATGTATTTCTTCATTAATGGGTGCAAAGCATATGATGCAAGAGCTTAAACATGAGCACAACAATTGCCAAGTATCACATTACCCAAGACATTATAGCAATTACTACATGTATCATTTTCCAATTCCAACCATATAACAATTTAACGAAGGAGAAACTTCGCCATGAATACTATGAGTAGAAACCAAGGACATACTTGTCCATATGCTACAGCGGAGCGTGTCTCTCTCCCATAAAGTGAATGCTAGGATCCATTTTATTCAAACAAAACAAAAAACAAAAACAAACCGACGCTCCAAGAAAAAGCACATAAGATGTGATGGAATAAAAATATAGTTTCAGGGGAGGAACCTGATAATGTTGTCGATGAAGAAGGGGATGCCTTGGGCATCCCCAAGCTTAGACGCTTGAGTCTTCTTGATATATGCAGGGGTGAACCACCGGGGCATCCCCAAGCTTAGAGCTTTCACTCTCCTTGATCATGTTGCATCATACTCCTCTCTTGATCCTTGAAAACTTCCTCCACACCAAACTCGAAACAACTCATTAGAGGGTTAGTGCACAATATAAATTGACATATTCAGAGGTGACACAATCATTCTTATCACTTCTGGACATTGCATAATGCTACTGGACGTTAGTGGATCAAAGAAATTCATCCAACATAGCAAAAGAGGCAATGCGAAATAAAAGGCAGAATCTGTCAAAACAGAACAGTTCGTATTGACGAATTTTAAAATGGCACCAGACTTGCTCAGATGAAAATGCTCAAATTGAATGAAAGTTGCGTACATATCTGCGGATCATGCACGTAAATTGGCTTAATTTTCTGAGCTACCTACAGGGAGGTGGACCCAGATTCGTGTCAGAAAAGAAATCTGGAACTGTGCAGTAATCCAAATCTAGTACTTACTTTTCTATCAACGGCTTAACTTGGCACAACAAAACACAAAACTAAGATAAGGAGAGGTTGCTACAGTAGTAAACAACTTCCAAGACACAAAATAAAAACAAAGTACTGTAGGTAAAAACATGGGTTGTCTCCCATAAGCGCTTTTCTTTAACGCCTTTCAGCTAGGCGCAGAAAGTGTGTATCAAGTATTATCAAGAGACGAAGTGTCAACATCATAATTTGTTCTCATAATAGAATCAAAAGGGTACTTAATTCTCTTTCTAGGGAAGTGTTCCATACCTTTCTTGAGAGGAAATTGATATTTTATATTACCTTCCTTCATATCAATGATAGCACCAACAGTTCGAAGAAAAGGTCTTCCCAATATAATGGGACAAGATGCATTGCATTCAATATCCAAGACAACAAAATCAACGGGAACAAGGTTATTGTTAACGGTAATGCGAACATTATCAACTTTACCCAAAGGTTTCTTTGTAGAATGATCAGCAAGATTAACATCCAAATAACAATTTTGCATCGGTGGCAAGTCAAGCATATTATAAATTTTCTTAGGCATAACAGAAATACTTGCACCAAGATCACATAAATCATTACAATCAAAATCTTTAACTTTCATCTTAATGATGGGCTCCCAACCATCCTCTAGCTTTTTAGGAATAGAGGCTTCGCGCTCTAGTTTCTCTTCTCTAGCTTTTATGAGAGCATTTGTAATATGATGTGTAAAAGCCAAATTTATAGCACTAGCATTAGGACTTTTAGCAAGTTTTTGCAAGAACTTTATAACTTCAGAGATGTGGCAATCATCAAAATTCAAACCATTATAATCTAAAGCAATGGGATCATCATCCCCAATGTTGGAAAAAATTTCAGCAGCTTTATCACAGGCAGTTTCAGCAGTTTTAGCAGTTTCAGGCAGTTTTTCGCGCTTTGCATTAGAAGTGGAAACATTGCTAACACCAATTCTTTTATTATTAATGGTAGGAGGTGCAGCAACATGTGTAGCATTAGCATTACTAGTGGTGGTAATAGTCCAAACTTTAGCTACATTCTTCTCTTTAGCTAGTTTTTCATTTTCTTCTCTATCCCACCTAGCACGCAGTTCAGCCATTAATCTTATATTCTCATTAATTCTAACTTGAATGGCATTTGCTGTAGTAACAATCTTATTATGATGATTCTCATTAGGCAAAACTTTTGATTTCAAAAGATCAACATCAGCAGCAAGACTATCGACTTTAGAAGCAAGTATATCAATTTTCCCAAGCTTTTCTTCAACAGATTTGTTAAAAGCAGTTTGTGTACTAATAAATTCTTTAAGCATGGCTTCAAGTCCAGGGGGTGAACTCCTATTATTGTTGTAAGAATTCCCATAAGAATTACCATAGCCGTTGCCATTATTATAAGGATATGGCCTATAGTTGTTACTAGAATTGTTCCGGTAAGCATTGTTGTTGAAATTATTATTTTTAATGAAGTTTACATCAACATGTTCTTCTTGTGCAACCAATGAAGCTAACGGAACATTATTAGGATCAATATTAGTCCTATCATTCACAAGCATAGACATAATAGCATCAATCTTATCACTCAAGGAAGAGGTTTCTTCGACCAATTTACCTTCTTACCTTGTGGAGCTCTTTCCGTGTGCCATTCAGAGTAGTTGATCATCATATTATCAAGAAGCTTTGTTGCTTCACCAAGAGTGATGGACATAAAGGTACCTCCAGCAGCTGAATCCAATAAATTCCGTGAAGAAAAATTTAGTCCTGCATAGAAGGTTTGGATGATCATCCAAGTAGTCAGTCCATGGGTTGGGCAATTTTTAACCAGAGATTTCATTCTTTCCCAAGCTTGAGCAACATGTTCAGTATCTAAATGTTTAAAATTCATTATGCTACTCCTCAAAGATATAATTTTAGCAGGGGGATAATATCTACCAATAAAAGCATCCTTGCATTTAGTCCATGAATCAATACTATTCTTAGGCAGAGATAGCAACCAATCTTTAGCTCTTCCTCTTAATGAGAAAGGAAACAATTTTAGTTTAATAATATCACCATCTACATCTTTATATTTTTGCATTTCACATAGTTCAACAAAATTATTAAGATGGGCAGCATCATCAGAACTAACACCAGAAAATTGCTCTCGCATAACAAGATTCAGTAAAGCAGGTTTAATTTCAAAGAATTCTGCTGTAGTAGCAGGTGGAGCAATAGGTGTGCATAAGAAATCATTATTATTTGTGGTTGTGAAGTCACACAACTTAGTATTTTCAGCGTTGGCCATTTTAGCAACAGTAAATAAAGCAAACTAGATAAAGTAAATGCAAGTAAACTAATTTTTTTGTGTTTTTGATATAGCAAACAAGATAGCAAGTAAAGTAAAACTAGCAACTAATATTTTGTATTTTGATTTAGTGCAGCAAACAAAGTAGTAAATAAAACTAAGCAAGACAAAAACAAAGTAAAGAGATTGAGAAGTGGAGACTCCCCTTGCAGCGTGTCTTGATCTCCCCGGCAACGGCGCCAGAAAAAGAGCTTGATACGCGTACAGCACGCGTCCGTTGGGAACCCCAAGTGGAAGGTGTGATGCGTACAGCAGCAAGTTTCCCTCAGTAAGAAACCAAGGTTTATCGAACCAGTAGGAGTCAAGAAGCACGTTGAAGGTTGATGGCGGCGGGATGTAGTGCGGCGCAACACCAGGGATTCCGGCGCCAACGTGGAACCTGCACAACACAACCAAAGTACTTTGCCCCAACGAAACAGTGAGGTTGTCAATCTCACCGGCTTGCTGTAACAAAGGATTAACCGTATTGTGTGGAAGATGATTGTTTGCAGAAAACAGTAGAACAAGTATTGCAGTAGATTGTATTTCAGTATAGAGAATTGGACCAGGGTCCACAGTTCACTAGAGGTGTCTCTCCCATAAGACAAACAGCATGTTGGGTGAACAAATTACAGTTGGGCAATTGACAAATAAAGAGAGCATGACCATGCACATACATATCATGATGAGTATAGTGAGATTTAATTGGGCATTACGACAAAGTACATAGACCGCCATCCAACTGCATCTATGCCTAAAAAGTCCACCTTCAGGTTATCATCCGAACCCCCTCCAGTATTAAGTTGCTAACAACAGACAATTGCATTAAGTATTGCGCGTAATGTAACTAGTGACTACATCCTTGAACATAGCACTAATGTTTTATCCCTAGTGGCAACAGCACATCCATAACCTTAGAGGTTCTTGTCACCCCTCCAGATTCACGGAGACATGAACCCACTATCGAGCATAAATACTCCCTCTTGGAGTTACTAGCATCAACTTGGCCAGAGCATCTACTAATAACGGAGAGCATGCAAGATCATAAACAACACATAGATATAACTTTGATAATCAACATAACAAGTATTCTCTATTCATCGGATCCCAACAAACGCAACATATAGAATTACAGATAGATGATCTTGATCATGTTAGGCAGCTCACAAGATCCGACAATGATAGCACAATGGGGAGAAGACAACCATCTAGCTACTGCTATGGACCCATAGTCCAGGGGTAGACTACTCACACATCACACCGGAGGCGACCATGGCGGCGTAGAGTCCTCCGGGAGATGATTCCCCTCTCCAGCAGGGTGCCGGAGGTGATCTCCTGGATCCCCCGAGATGGGATCGGCGTTGGCGGTGTCTCTGGAAGGTTTTCCGTATCGTGGCTCTCGGTACTGGGGGTTTCGTCACGGAGGCTATTTGTAGGCGGAAGGGCAGGTCAAGAGGCGGCACGGGGGCCCCACACCACAGGGCCGCGCGGCCAAGGGGGGGGCCGCACCGCCCTAGGGTGTGGCCCCCTCGTGGCCCCTCTTCGTCTCTCCTTCGGACTTCTGGAAGCTTCGTGGAAAAATAGGCCCCTGGGCTTTGATTTTGTCCAATTCCGAGAATATTTCCTTACTAGGATTTCTGAAACCAAAAACAGCAGAAAACAGCAACTGGCACTTCGGCATCTTGTTAATAGGTTAGTTCCAGAAAATCCACGAATACGACATAAAGTGTGCATAAAACATGTAGATAACATCAATAATGTGGCATGGAACATAAGAAATTATCGATACGTCGGAGAGGTATCAATCCCCTGCCGCCTTGGAAACGTTGAGTAAGCTGCTAGCTCATGGGACCCGCATGTCATCCTCTATGTCCATCAACTTTATTTTCTTGGATTTTTTTTGACCCCCTAATTTCTGGCTACTTTCTTTTTCTTTTGATCTCAAGCCACATTTGAAACGTTGGGACCGCTGCTGCAAAATGGGACCCGCATGTCATCCTCTATGTACAATAGAAGTTTCTTTTCTTGGATTATTTTTGGCTCCTGATATTTGGCACTTGTCTTTTTCTTTCGATCTAATGCCGACTTTGAAACCTTCACACCGGTGCTGCAAAATGGGACCCGCATGTCATTCTCTATGCACAATAAAGTTTCTTTTCTTAGATTATTTTTGGCTCCTGATATTTGGTCACTTTCCTTTTCCTTTCGATCTCATGCCGCCTTTGAAACGTTGAGGAAGCTGCTGGCTCATGGGTCCCGCATGTCATACTCTATGAACAATAAAGTGTCCTTCATTGGATTTATTTTTTACCCCTTATTTCTGGCTATTTACCGTTTTCTTTTGATCCCCTGCCCCCTTTGAAACGATGAGGACGCTACTGGCAGGTCGGTCCCACATCCTCTATGAACAATAAAAGTTTCCTATGATGGATTTATTTTTGACCCTTTTGATCCCCTGCCGCCTTGGAATCGTTGAGGATGCTGCTGCCTCATGGGTCCCGCATGTCAGCCTCTCAGAACGGTAAATGTTTCTTTTCTTGGATTTTTTTACCAACTGATTTTTGGCCTTTGTCTTTCTATCTCCTGCCGCCTTTAACACGTTGGGGACACGCTGCCGGCTCAGGGGTCCCACATGTCAGCCTCTATGAACAATAAACCTTTTGTTTGATTTATTATTGACCCATAATTTCTTGGTATTTGCCTTTTTCTTTCGATCTCATGCCGCCTCTGAAACGTTGAGAGGCTGCTGGCTCATGGGTCCCTGTCAGCCTCTATGAACAGTAAAAGTTTCCTTTGTTTGATTCATTTTTGACCCTAATTACTGGCTATTTGCCTTTTTTTATCCCCTGCCGCCTTTGAAACTAAGAGGACGCTGCTGGCCCATGGGTCCCACATCTCAGCCTCTCTGAACAATAAACCTTTCCTTTCTTTTTTTTCGATCCCGTGCCGCCTTGGAAAATGTGAGAACGCTCCTGCAAAATGGGACCCATATGTCATCCTCTATGTACAATAAAAGTTTCTTTCCTTGGATTATTTTTGGCACCTGATATTTGGTCACTTGCCTTTTTTTCGATCCCCTGCCGCCTTTGAAACGTTGAGGACGCTGCTGGCTCGTGGGTCCCACATGTCAGCCTCTATGAACAATAAACATTTAATTTCTTGGATTTATTTTTGACCGCTGATTTCTGGGAACTTTGCTTTTTCTTTCGATCCCCTGCCACCTTTGTTAAAGTTGAGGACGCTGCTGCAAAATGCGTCCCACCTGTCAGCTTCTCTGTACGATAATTGTTTCCTTTCTTGGATTTTTTTCCACGGCTGGCCGATGGGTCCACGATGTCAGCCTCTATGTACAAGAAATATGTGATTTCTCGATATGTTTTAACCCGAGATATGTAGGATACTTGCTTTTTTCGATCCCTTTTGTTTGTCTTTACCTTCAAATGTTGAGGGACGCTACTGGCATATGGGTCCTGCTCTAGCATTCTCAACTGAAGGAAAAACTGAAATATTGCCTATTCATTTGTTTTTCGTACTCCATGCACATAATCCATACTAACTGTTGATCCGGGTTTTAGTTCAACTTAATTAGTTCAAATTTGATCTACGAGGAAGTATGTAATATATTTTGGGTTCACAACACTACACTTGTTAATAACAATCTGATGAATAGGTTTGTCATTTTTTTAAACTACAAATACACTCTAAGATCTTGCAAACTGATAGAATAAATCTTGGAACTTTAAATAATTTATGAAAATTTTGAAATCAACTATATGAATATATCAAAATATAGAGCCCATGTAGATGCGCATACTGGCTATGCGCATTTAAAAAAGAATCATAATCATAATTGATACGAAATAAAAATAACTTTATATTTAGAATCTCGGTTTCTTGAGGTCCAATCATAGGATCTCCGTGTTTAAATTAGGAAGGGCCCCAATGGCATGAGTCGGAGGCCCATTAAATGTTTTTGGATTGTTATCAGCGAAGCAAGCAGGCTGACAGCAATCACCATGTACATGGCCGGCGGCAGCCCAAAAGTACAAACAATTGGCCCATGCAGGGAAGGTAGTACTTTTTTTTATTGGGAAGGTTGTCTGGGCTAACCCAAAAAAAAAAGTGGTGCTACATGGGGTAGCACTTGAACCCGGAATGAGACCATGAACAGTACATATGCTACATGCTACAGTACTTAGTTCTTAGCTATCTTTTTTCGATCCAACGTCCAAATCTACAAAACAACCAACTGTTCATCTGTGCTTGCTGATGTCAAGGCACTGGATCCTGGACGCTTGAACCCATGATCGTTACTGAGGGTTGCCTATTTGCGCATAATATATTTTGTCAGCGGGCACTTCACTAGTTTGTGCAAAACATATCCAGCGCAGGATTCGAAAAAACAACACGTTTTTTTCTTTACGGAAACAACAGAACATCTCATGTTCATCACAATCCAGCCAACATAAGCACATAATATTTAATAGTACAACTAGAGAGCTGTACATATAAATAAGGTTTGTCAAGCTTCATGCACTAGCCAACGCAACCAAAAGTCTGAATTGATGGAAAGGGCTAGGCAATCCACTTATACATCTCAACACCCCTCCTCACGTGTGACCGGAAGAAGGGAAGAGGTCAACACAAGGAGACTCTCAAGAGGCATATACGTGGACTCCGAGGAGGGCAACGGAGGGCAGCACCAATTTTTAGGATAAATTACGAAAGCCAGGTCTTGAACTCGAGACCCTGGGCACTGATATCATGCCAAGCTTAATACACAAGCCAACGCAACCAAAAGTCCGAACTAATGGAAAGGGCTAGGCAATCCACTTATAGATATCAACACCCCCCCCCCCCCTCACATGTGACCACAATCCAGTAATGGTACCATCATGTTCACCACAATACATCATCATTATACTACAGAACATTTGTAAGACAACTTAATACAGTTGTGATTCATTTTGTTGCCCCAACGATGGGTGATAACCTGAACACCATATAACCTTCTCACAACAATTGTAACCAAATATGAGCACCTGCAATGATTTGGTGTCAATCTTCTTGAAGGTCAGGAGGTATCCTACCTTCAAGTCATGTGCTTTGACAAACTCTGGCCATCCTGCGTCCATTAAAACATTGCCATCTTGTTGCTTCAGGTCCACAATCCAGGTGCATGTAGTGGACATCTTCAGGTTGATGGACTCTGGACACCCACCGTAAAACCAGGGTAGAACACGACTGGGGATGGTAATCACCTCTAACTCCGATGTACATAGTACCTTGCAGAAGCTGTCAGCGGTATTCTCCTCATCGATGCGCCTAAACACCTTGCACACTGGGGCTGGCTCTACAGATGTCTCCTTCCATGATAAGCTCTCTCCAAGCTTGAGCTTCTTGTTTGAACACTGCAAAAAAGAGGCCTCAATTAGGTAATGCCTCTAGCTTCTGACCGTAATTCCAAGCAAATGCATAATCAAAGGCACCTAGCAAAGTCAGCGGATCATTGTTCTTATCGAACACACAGTCTGAACAATAAGCTTCTGAATCTAGCTAGGCTGATATGTACAACCTTGTATCATCAAATTATTCAGCATAGTGTATCATTGTATCGCAGAAGCCAAATCGATATAAATAGTAGCTATGAGAATAGAAATCAAGCTAGCATGAGCCATGCATGCTTGCTGGCTAGGTCTAGCATTAGAGTAATGCATCTGCAGTTCATCATCCGCCAGTACAGATCGACCAAGCAAACAAAACAAAAAATCAGCGTCGGCCTAAAGAGTCCATAATCCAGACATGCATGCTCGGTGTCCTCATATGTGATTATCGGCCGTGGATTGACCAATATCATATTTGAACGATTATTATTGCACACATTAGATCCAGTCCCAACCTAGCTAGCATGCCTGCATGTGTAGCCCGAGTCTTTACCAGAGGATTAATATATACACTGGATGAGAGAAATAGTCTATATCAAACAATTCTAAGCAGCCGACAATACAGCTTAGATATAATAAAGATGTGACCGGCAACCCTAGTGATTCGGGGGAAACATACCGCCATTGCAGCCATGGACCGAGAGAATCGGGGATGCCGCGCCGCCTTAGTGGAGTTTTTAGGTGCGACGTCGCCGCATCCGTAGAGGACGGAGTCCAAGCCGCGTAGTCCGAGCGGTGGTGGACGCCGGTGGTGTAGGGAGAGGACTCAGGGGAGATGGACGGCGAGGGATCTGGGGAGATCTGAACATGAGGGGGCTGTGAGAAACTGAGAATGATACATCAGCAAGGAAATAAATGCGCGTGTCCCCCCGGTCAAAAAAAATGCGCGTCTCTTGGAGGAACGAAGCCAGGTACGCAGGAATCCACACAGAAAACTTCACCCGGCGGGTCACTGGGCTTTATCAGTATCTGGTGGGGCCCGGACCTACATACCAGTGAGACAGGTCGTGTGGGTTATGATCCGATCAGTGTGCACACAGAAATTGCATTCAGAGCTAAGGGCCTCATACTACGTTGTACTATACAGTATATCCGTTTCTTTTGGTAAAATGAAAACGATACTCCATCTGATCCTCATTACTTGATGATAAAATGGATGTCTCTACAACTAATATGTGTCTAGATACATCTATATGAGAGCGTCTGTGTTTGTACTGTGTATCTCAAAAAAAAATGGATCGGAGGGAGCATTAAGAGGTGTCAAAAAAAACTGCAAACAAACATGGATGTAAGCAGTTGAGTATTAAACCAGTGCGTAAAATACCTTTATATCTCGACCATGTAACAATGAATATGAGAAGTTTTGGGGGTTTGACCATCTGCACTTGTGTTCTCTACAATCGTTCGCTACAATCAGATCAAAAAAATTGATCACTTTTACACTTCCTAAAATAAAATGTATTTTTCCCTGAGATTTTACAAGCTCGTACAAGATAGCATTGACTACATATGGGATATATCACATTTACACTTACAAATCTATGAATATTTCAAAATGTTGAGCTCCATGTAGCTAGGTATAATACAAATCATCAGACCGCACATTGAAACTACCGCAGCATATCACAGTAAATTAAAGTAAAATAAAACATGTCTAACATATACTATATTAGCTAATTAACAAAGTCACATCACAGTGTATCTGATCCCCAGTTCAGCTTAATACAAAAACCAAGTTCAGCATGAACATCAGCAGGGCACTACCCCAGGTCCAAAAGCAGCATCTAGTTAATTCAATAAAATATTGAGGTGTTTCTGATCCCCTCTTCCTAAAAGCACTGCAGATCATGCATGCAACTAAGGGTGATCAGCACAAAATATTACCCTCTGGGTGGAGGTGTTACAGTCGTAGATCAACACATTCATCAAGGAAGTGTCTTTCACCTCGAAGACGAGAATGTCATCAAGCTGCAGTTCATGCGCCTCTGCAAACCCGAACCAACCATCCTTCAAGACCAGTTCACCCTGGTACTCATCGATGTGCACATACCAGGCGCAGCCTACGCTCGTCTTGAGCTTGATAGGCCTGGGAAGAATCCCTTTCAGACATTGCTTGAATTCTCTGGGGATGACCAACATATACATGTCATCGTTGCCATCCAGTTGCACATAGAAGCGCGAGGGCTGAGGAGGGTCCGCCGAGTGACCAACCCGTTTAGGGCGGCCTTTCCCTCGCCCTTTTAATATAAAACGTTGAATTGATGCATCACGCCTGCCCGTCACCTTTGGCTTTTTGGCTAGTGAGTTTCTTTGAATTCTGAACTCGGGGGGGGGGGGGGTGCAGAGGACATGTACAATCGACAGTCCTAAGACGTAGTTGCTCATTGACGTTGGAGCGAGTTTGCTTCTGCATCTAGTTAAGCACGGTATATATCAATCAACAGCATATAAATCAGAACGTAACATACATGGAGAAAATGCATCTAGCTATCTCTTTAATTAGTTTGCACAAAATCTAGCAGCAGCAAGACAATTTGATTTTACAGGTACTGAGCAAGCTTTCAGACTTTCTGAAACAGGTAACATGGAGCATATATTTGTATGTTCAGACTGCCAAACCCTGCTCTGTGATGGATACTATTACTTAACATCCTTTTTTGCCAGAACTAGTACTTAACATCTACTGTTTCCCGTCATTAAAAAAACATTTGCAGAAGAATACTACTACGGTTTCCCATCATTAAAGAAAAAAGAACTTGTTTAAAACCCCAACTATCATTGACTACTTACACCTGCATCCTAGTGAGTTCAGGACAACTTACAGCCACTTTTGGTGGTGCCGCCACCGGAGAAGACCGTGCCACGGGGGTTGGGGTCGGCGCAGCCGGAGAAGCTGGTGCCGCTGCCAGGGAAATCAGTGCCGAGCCAGATGGTGCTTCCAGTGGAGAAGAAAGTACCGCGAGAGATGGAACCGACGCTGCCAAAGGGTAAGAAACGGAAGTACTCGTAGATCCTTCTCTAGTCACGATCTGGATAGAAGAGACTGGACGTCCATCAAGCTGCTGGAGGATGCGGTGGATCAAATCGGCTGAGTTCAGGAAATATCGGCGATGTTCATCTGTGTCGGCGGCCGTTACCGCCAGGCAGCTGCCGGTGGAGGGAGGAGGCGAGCCGTTCATGGCAGTCATTAGTGTAAAAGAGGTGAAGTAGGTGGGAGAGATAGAGGGTTCGGGACTGAAGTAATTGTAGTCTGCTCTCTCATTTTTACAAGCATGCGTCCTCAGGCAGATTTTTTTTAGATGCGTACTCAGGCTGCTTTGTCAAACCAGGGCCTCAATGAAGCCCAGTTATCTATTTCTCCGCTAAAAGCGCGCTATAGCATATCTAGAGGGTCCACGCTTAGTAATTTTGCATGCTGTGGCGCTATTTGTGAAACAGCATGCTATATCGCCCTACTTCATAGTGTTAGCGCGCTATTTTTTTCAGGCAAGTTGCTTTCACTTTTTCGTGGTGATGAACTACAATCTGTTGGTTCCACTTCTAAGTCAGAAGATAATATCGCTCATGCTAATATGTTTTAATAAATAATTTATACTATGTTGTTGCCTTGTGAAATGTTGATGTTAGCCTTCTAAAATACTTGAGATCTATTTCTATATGTGGTTATGTATGTATGATTCAGTCACTTTTGGACTATAATCACTATATATATCTATTCGCTCTAGTAAAATTATTTATTTTTAGGCTATATTTAGTATTATTTTGAAAATGCTATTTAAAATATACCACACTATTACCACGATATAGCGTTCACATCGTTTGAAGGAGGCTGCCGCTAATTCATTTAACACACTATTTTAAACATTGGTTAAGACGCGTTTGGCGGCCTGCATCCAGGCTGGTGGGGAAATACCGTACCCAAGTGCTTAAAAGGTTGCAACTTTTAGCAGGAAAACATTAGGGCACATCCAACACAGGCGCTACAGCACGGGGCGTGAAACTCTTTTCACCAGTCCTAGCTACAGCACCGGAACCAACAGGAAGTCAGTCTGCCATCAGCAATTAGCGCTGTAAGGAGAGTACCTGGAGGATTTTACAATCTTTTGACATTCATTTGTTCTCTATTAGCGCCATATAGTATATAGCATTGTAATGCCCTTATACTCCTCTCAACATTAAAAAAAAGGTGTGCATATACTAATAATAGTTGCTGAAATGAAACTAAAAATAAACAGACATGCACGGTTTACGAAGGATGGAAATATAGAGTTCATCACCATCCGTTTAAATAAGATTAGATTACTTCAATGTGGGCTACATACACACTAAAATGAGTAAACAGACACACTGAAATGGGTCAAGGTATATAAGATTCAGAAAAAAGGAAGAGCATATTAAGATACGGAACATGTTACTGAATTGTTCAAATATATCGTACAAAAAGATTATTTTCTCCAGAAAGATTCATGGCTCAGTTTAGGGTTGCATCAACATGCGGATATTTTTCAGTCTAGGCTTAAACCACATTGTCACCTGTCGGGGAAATCCCCAACCTTCTTTTGGAAGGGTGATAACTCCCATGAGCTCATTTTCCCCTTGCTGCAGGTTACAACGACAAATACAACTAAATACTGGTTCCCGAAATGCATAGTACGCGATGTACACACAATTTGACCTCATGAATGGAGTCAATGTTCCATCAGGAGCATTGCCATCATTTATCTTCAGGTTCATTGGATAATTCAGTCCAATGAACAGAGAGTGTGTGCCAAGGCTGTCAACTCGACTCCAATTGGGTCCAATCAAGGATAGATCTTTCTCAAAAATATGTATGACAGGGGCAGGACACTCCCGCAGGATAAGGACATTACCATCATGCAGAACTTCTGCAGGCTCAAGGTGATCATTGCTACGTATATACCGATCTTCATGGATGATCATGAAGCGCTTGCCATTGGCTGATTGAGCTAAAAACCATCTGCCAAATGGATCCTCCATCGGTTATGGGATCACGAATGGCAGGGCAAGGTGTGCATCTGCATTGTAAATGGAGACCAAAAATAATTAGTGTTTGAATGGCTCAGGAAGACAATAATACCAGTAGCTGCAACTTCACATTTGTAGGATCAAATGGAGGATGCAGTCATTATACTTGTATAAAAACTCGAAGAAATAAAATTGTTCCCATTTGAGATGTATGTTAATTACACTCATATTCATTGATGGTAGATACATGTCTCAACCTTATCTGATCCATGATTGTAAAGCTTTGAGTACATCGAATATTCAAATAAATTGAAAGTTTGCATGCATCAATTGATGAAGAGGCCAGGGCTAAGCTCCTTATTCATATTCTGACAAGAGCATGCAGTAACTAATTCAGGAATGCATTCATATACTGCAATAATCTGGTTTGGGTTGATGATTAGTGCAATCGCATATAGTACTGTAATTCGTTTGTAGCAATGGTTCAGTCAGGTTTGGATAATTAAATGGTGCACAGTCATTTGAAAGGTGAAAAAAATCTTATTGAGCAATTAGTTAATTCAGTTACAATATATCATGAATGCGCTTGATATTAAAATTTATTGCGAAGTATATCATATGGATTGAAGAATTACCGGCCTGTGATTGATCCCAGCAATATGTGGTGCCGGTCCACCCATCCATCGCAACAATGAAGCCGTTGTGCTCGATGGCGTCACTGTAATCTACACCCCAACTAGCAAGAGAGAATAACCTCCACTCCTGGCTACCATTAGCCAGGTAAGCGAGTCCAGAATTGAATAGAGCGATGAGCTTGTAATCTGAGTAATGTCCAGCTTTTGTGGGCACTTCGCAAATTACAATCTTCAACAAAAACATGGCACGCCCATACGTCATGTAGCTTTCAGGAGGCAAGTCGGGGAAGCCAATCCATTCCTCCCGAAAAATGTTGCAAGTTTCCGACGATGGTAGGGAGATTTCTTGGTGCGTGTAGATGTTCGCGAGGAACCAGTTCCCACCACTGTCCACACCGGCGATCCAGTCGCCGTTCATGCCAACCCAGAATCTATTGTCCATGAACGGCAGGATGGCTGTGCGCCGAGGATGGTCGAGGGGCACAACGTGGTACACCGTGTGGTGCGCACTACTGTCATCATAGTGCCAATGGGCAGAATCGGGCATCAGCAAGCAGGGTCCATCCCAATGGTGTAGATTCATGTTGTCGGCGACATGGCGTCACGACGTTTTGGAGCATGCGGCCAGCTGGACATCGACTGTAACGTCTAGACTCTGGGCAATGAGATTGAACAGCTCGGCAGGGAGCTTCCCCCAGTCGCCATCCAGCTGGTCGTCGTTCGATGCCGCCATGGAGACGAGATGGATTTAAAAGGGCGGATACAAGTATGTGTGATTGGAGTTTTGTAGGAGAGTCGAGCGGGAAGGAGGAGTGCTGCGGTTCTGCGGAGGGGTGAGGAGAGAAAGCTATGCAAATGGGAGATCTAGAGGATGAAAAAACTTGCTAGCAGTGGTTGGCGAGTGGAGAACGATGATGGAAGTGGAGAGCCAAGGATGGAAACGATGGAGGTGAAGAGTAGGAGTGGATATGAATTTTTTTATTCTTCAGCAGCTGCATCGAGGCGCCGAGTAAAACTTCGGCTAGGATAGCATGCCACTACGTGTCCTGGTGCAGTTACTGTCCCGTCAAATCAGTTTGACCACAGAAATGGTTCTTTATTACAGTATAACTTAATTTTTTCGAACAATATATACTACTCCATTTAATATACTCACTCCGATTCATATTACTTGTCAAATGATATGGATGAATCTAGAACTAAAATGTGTCTAGATATATCTATATTATAGTCAGCTAATATGAATCTGAGTTTGTTTGGTTCAAAGGATTTCTAAAGGTATCTTGTACGGAGTAGGATTTTTACACATAGGGATTTTTCCTATAGAGCTTGCTTGATTCAAAGGATTGAGAACCCTCCAAAATACCTATGGATTGCTTTCTCTACAATCCTATCTCTTGGTAATATTGCTATGTGTCTATAACAACTATGAAATGAACTCAATCTCAATAGAAATTTCATTTGTCTTTCCTAATCAAACAACTAGTTATTTTATGTCTTCGTTTACAAATTAAGATAATTTTTAGGTTATAGGTAATCGTCGAGCTTATGTGATCATCTTTTATGATCAAACTTACTTGATCAGCCGCGGAGGCGCAAAGGAGCAGTGGTGTGCATTAATACGGCCGCATGGGGAAGGCACAGCTAGCGACGATGAGACGTATCGCCAGCATTGGCCTAGGGAACCGTCGCCACCATTAATAAAAGCTATCCCTTTGGGCACCATGTCTCCCACTACTCGTGTCACGCGCGCATGTGGGTTACGGATGGATGGGCCAGGGAAGCCGGACAGAAAACATGACAACCAGGGGGAAAATGAATAAAAATAATACAAAGTCGAAAATATTTCAAAAAATAAACTTTGTAAGAAACTCCATGCGTTTAGAAAATGCGAAGGCAATATGTTGAAACACGTCTAGACCACGTCTAGAACCACCGTCCCAAAGCTTAAGGATTATATTGATTTTTAGAAAGTCAAACTATGTTAAGTTTGACTAAGTTTTTACCAAAAGCATTAATATGCAAGATACAAAATCAATATTATTAGATAGAAAATAAATTATATTTTCATATGGTGTCTACAAAATATTATATGTGCTGACAGATTCTTCTAAGAGTTTGGTCGAACTTTACTTGGTTTGACTTTTCAAGAAAAATATACAAAGCTTTAAGCATTGGAACGGAGGTATTTTTCGAAGCACCTACATGTCTTTAGAAGACAAAAGAAAACATGGAGTAAGGTTGTTTTTTGTGCAAAAGTTTACGTCAAAATCTGGTTATTTGTGTAAAAAGAATCCCAAATTGTGTTATGTGCAAAAACTGCACCAAGAAGTGGTGGTATGTGCAATTTCCTCCGTCACACAAAAGGCAAGCCATTGATACATACTTAATTGTGAATAATTACAAAAGTAGTAGGCAGCTAATAAGCGCACATGATTAAACTGCTTGCGAGATCTTCAGCCACCAGAAGTCGTTCCCGCGCCTCTCTAGCATTGAAAATCACGCGTTCTGCGACTTCCATCGAAGAGACAAGCTGAGCTTTGATCCGTTCTCCCAGATGAATGGCCTCGTCACAACTCCTACGAGCACAGGCCGTGATCTCATCCACTTCTAGGAAAGACACCGCCTGCCTGTACCGAAATATCTTGATCCCTAACTCTCTGTTCTCCTCCCGCATGCTGGCAAGATCCAACTTCATCCTCCGACAAGATAAGCAAGGGGAGTGATCCTGCCAAAGGTAACAACAAACATATCGAGCGTTACCGGCAAACGAAGGGCACAAATTGGCTGATTAACGAATATGGTCACTAACATGTAGGATAGACTTAAGTGGTGTCTACATGTCAGTGACTCGAAGTACCCAAAAACCAGCAACCCAAAATCAGCTAGTAATATTAACCTCCGTCTTCAGCTCCTTCATCCTCTTGAACGGCGGGGAAGCTGGCAACTTATCTTCTTCTACGACCTCTCGCTGGAACCTGACGTCGAAGGATGAGAGATCCTACGAACGGATGTGCTGCGCCTGCGCGTGCGATTCCCCAGGGCGCTTCTGGCGTAACTCGGAGTTCTCCGCGCCGAGATGCGGAAGTTCCGCTCCCGGGGCCTTGTTGACCCTAAGCCGAGATAGCTCCTGTGTAAGCCGACGAAAAATGTTCAAAATGTTACAGATCAGGCATATCATTACCAGTGCAAACGAGGTAAGTGAATCTCCGGGATCTCGCCCAACGACCGCGGTTGGTCCAATGCCACCACATCTTCTCCGAGATTGACTAACTCCTTTACATCATCTTCTCCGACATTGACTATCTCCTTTACATCATCTTTTGCTCCGAGCTTGACCATCTCCTTTACATCATCTTCTCCTGCGAGCTTGATCATCTGCCTCACATCATCTTCTCCGGCGATATCGACCCTCTCCTGCGAAAGATAACAGATATAAGTCCAAGTATTACCAGCAAAACGAAGGTAATTAAAAGAGGCATAGTAACCCTTGTGTCCTGGCTAATCAATGGCGGGGACGCTGAGCCCGCATCGTCTCCTCCGAGATCTCCCTTCGCATGCAGGATTGTTAGAGACAGTGTACTTCTGGTAGTAGTATTTATGCGTGGGGCGCCAGGGGGTCGAGAAGCTAGGACTGCATCTTCTCCTCCGAGCTCTTCCTTGGTAGACATGACAAATGAAACGAGTTGTGGGGGGCGTAAAAGGTATAAAATGGCGGACGGCCGCCCCACCTCGGCCCTCCAAGGCTTAATTTTTTTGCCTTACTAAACTAAAAACCCTATTTTGCGTCTCACACGGACTGCCCTCAGAGGGCTGCAGGGTCCCATGCGTGCAGGTCCCACACTTTAGTGAGCACAAGTCATATGCGGTAGGTATGCAAACTTCCAACAATCTTCTTTGTCAAGTGAAGACACGTCGTCAAGACTATCTCTCTCTCCCCACTTTTGTCATTGAAAAAAAAAGAATATTAGACGGGCGCGTAGCCTGCACTGCAGGGGGGCGATTTTGACAAAAGTAATCCTTTTGGCGAAGAAAAACACAGAATAAGCCACACAAAAAGGTTAGTCCAGTGAAATAGATTGCTCAGAGGGTCAGTCCGTGCTTTTCTTTGCCAAAAGGGTTATTTCTGTCAAAATTGCCGCACTGCAGGTTTGCAGCACTAAAAAACCTTGCGTGCCAGTCAACATCACTTCCCGGATAGGTTGAAGCATTTCGAGGCCCTGACTGCTCTCCCTTCCTCTTCTCCTTCCGTGTGATCCCTCTTCCACCTTTTATCCTTTGCAACATTTGCAAAAAATTGTCCGTGACTTGTGCTCACTGAAGTGTGGGACCTCACGCATGGGAACCACACGTAAGTGATAGACATGTTGGTGTAATAATTCGGGTGATCATTATACTGTATTAGAACTCCGTACAAAGTTTCGTATGGATTCAAGGGTAGGAAAGCCAAGTTAACTTATTTACATGACATTATTTTTTCCATGAAGCCAAGTTAACTCATCTAACACTTGGTACATTTTGGTTATATATTCAAAATTTTACTTGAAACTTGTTGGTCATGCCATTTTACTACTCGCCTAACACTTTTTCCGCGCGTGAAGGGATGGGGTGGGCGTGATGCTACCCTAAATTTGTGGGACCCCAAAAAACTTGCAAATACGAGCGCTTCATCCAAAAGAAACACACTCTTGTCCCCTACCCCCCCCCCCATGATTTTGACCTAAATTTGAAATCAAGCCAAAGGTGGTTCAAAAACGGCAATCGGAAATCATGGATTGTTCATCTTTTTTCTATATAGCTAGGGAAAATAGCAGACATGACATACCAATGTTTTAGAAAAGAGCCCTTCAAAAAAGTATGGCAACATGTTGGAATTCGACCATCTTAATTTCTTCCCACGTGTGAGCTTTGGTACTACTACTACACAAGAACCATGTCAAACTTTTGAATCATGGCCCATTTTATGTATATATTTGCAACTTTTCATGCACGCATGAAAACTTTGCAAAATATGTGCATTTTGGGTTGTCGCACATAAATGTGTGTTTACTTGTCTGCCACCAATTAATCCAATTCTCATTTGTGGGGAAACATGACACGAGATGGCCATTTCCAAAGTTTCATGAATTATCTCAATGTGAATCCATATATGTACAATTTTTGGGGGCTAAATTTCATGTTTTAAACCTAGCTAGTATTTGACTAAGATTCAAATGGGCATAAAATTCAAAAAAAATCAGAAAAATGAAAAACCAAAGCACATAGCCTTCTTATGTCATATAGTAAGAATTCAAGTTGATAAACAAGGTCTAGACATATTCAAACTAGACAAATCATGTATCTACCCCTAACACTCTAAACTCTGTCTTATGAAGTCAAGCATGAAGAAGAGAAGTGGTTTTGGGTTTCAAACATGGAAATTTCAAAAACCTCCCAAAAGCTTCATTTTAGAGTGACTAAGAAGGATCCATGCTTACCTTTTAATTTTCAGATTTTAAACTTGTTTAAATCTTTGTGAAACCTAGGATTTGACCAAGATTCAAATGGGCGTAAAAATTCAGGAAAAAAGCAAAAGAATGATAAGCCAAAGCACATAGCATTCTTATGTCATATAGTAAGCATTCAAGTTGATTAACAAGGTCTAGACATATTCAAACTAGAAAATCATGTATATATCTGTCCCTAACCTTAAACTCTGTCTTATGAAGTCAATCATGAAGAGAAGTGGTTTTGGGTTTCAAACATGAAAATTTCAAGAACATCCCAAAAGTCGCTTCATTTTAGAGTGACTAAGAAGGATCCAGGCTTACCTTTTTGTTTTCATATTTTATACTTGTTTAAATCCAGGTCAAACATAGGATTTGACCAAGATTCAAATGGGCATAAAATAAAAATAAAATAGAAGAATGAAAAACAAAAGCACATAGTCTTCTTATGTCATATAGTAAGCTTTCAAGTTGATAAACAAGGTTTAGACATGTTCAAACCAGACAAATCATGTATCTAGCCCCTAACCATAAACTCGGTCGATCTTATGAAGTCTAGCATGAAGAGAAGTCGTATTGGTTTCAAACATGAAAATTTCAAGAACCACCCAAAATCTTCAAATGGGCATAACATTCAAAAAACCAAAAAAAATGAAAAACCAAAGCACATAGCCTTCTTATGTCATATAGTAAGCATTCAAGTTGATAAACAAGCATGTCTAGACATATTCAAACCCGACAAATCATGTATCTACCCCCTAAACCTAAACTCTGCATGTCTTATGAAGTCAACCATGAAGAGAAGTGGTTTTGGGTTTCAAACATTGAGATTACAAGAACCCCCAAAAAGCTTCATTTTAGAATGACTAGCTAGGAAGGATCCAGGCTTACCTTTTCATTTTCATGTTATAGACTTGTTTAAATCTTGGTCAAACCTAGGATTTGACCAAGATTCAAATGGGCATAAACATTCAGAAAAATCAAAAAATCAAAAACCAAAGCACATATAGTCTTCTTATGTCATATAGTAAGAATTGAAGTTGATAAAGAAGGTCTAGACATATTCAAACTAGACAAATCATGTATCTACCCCCTAAAGCCCTAAACTAGCTTTGTCTTATGAAGTCAAGCATGAAGAGAAATGGTTTTGGGTTTCAAATTAAACATGGAAATTTCAAGAACCCCCACCCCCCCAAAGCTTCATTTTGGAGTGACTAAGAAGGATCCAGGTTTACCTTTTCATTTTCATGTTTTAAACTGGTTTAGATCTTGGTCAAACCTATGATTTGACCATGACTCAAATGGGCATAAAAATTCAAAAAAAATAAAAAAATGAAAAACCAAAGCACATAGCCTTCTTATGTCATATATAATAAGCATTCAACTTGATGAACATGGCTGGTCTAGACATATTCATAATAGAAAAAACGTGTATCTACCCCCTAACGATTAACTGTGTCTGAATTATGAAGTCAAGCACGAAGAGATGTGGTTTTGGGTTTCAGACATGGAAATTTCAAAAACTTCCCAAAAGCTTAATTTTAGAGCGTGACTAAGAAGGATCCAAGCTTACCTTTTCATTTTCATGTTTTAAGCTTGTTTAAATATTGGTCAAACCTAGGATTTGACCAAGATTCAAATGGGCATAAAAATTCTAGAAAAATTAAAAAAATTAAAAACCGAAGCACATAGTCTTCTTACGTCATATATATATAGTAAGCATATTCAAGTAGATAAACAAGGTCTAGACATATTCAAAACAGACAAATCATGTATCTACCCCCTAACCCTAAACTCGGTCTTATGATGCCTAGCATGAAGAGAAGTGGTTTTGGGTTTCAAACGTTTAAGCCAAAAGCCCAATTTCATATATTTCAAACTTATTCAAATTTGGATCAAATTTGAAAGACATACAAGTTATAGCACACATAGTGCATACATGTTCACACATATTGCACTAGATGCTAATTAACCCTATAGTTTGAGGCCATTTGGATGAGGTCGAAAAAATTCTTGGATTAGAAATGGGGTTGTTCGAACCCCGTAGTTGGATTTTTTATGAACTTGATCTGTAGTACTGGGCAAAACCCTAGTTTAACCTATTTAATTATAGATTCGTAGGTTGATTTTTCTACCTTTTTATTATTATTACTATGCAGCACATGTGTGTTTGCCCGTCGAGTGAAACTCGGAGGAAGAGGGATCACTCGGAAGGAGGGAAGAAGGGAGAGCATTATGGTGTCTCCCCTTTTTCGGGTGATGATGTTGACTTTTGTGCAGGGTTTGTCAGTGAGCAGGAGGTGCGAGCGAGTCGAGCGAGGCCGAGAATGAGAGAGATTTGCTTTTTTTTGTGAGAGGGACAACCGAAGGATCCAGAAGGACCCACAGACTTCCAAAACGCATCCTGATGCGTCTTCACTTAACAAAGAAGATGGCTTGGAGTTTGCGTACCTACTGCACTTGACTTGTGCTCACTGAAGTGTGGGACCTCACGCATGGGCACCACACGTAAGTGACAGACCTGTTGGTGTAAAAACTCGGTTGATTATTATAGTGCATTAGAACAAAGTTTCCTATGGATTCAACGGTAGGAAATCCAAGTTAACTCATTTACATGACATTAATTTTTCCATGAAGCAAAGTTAACACATCTATCAATTGGTACATTTTGGAGTGACTAAGAAGGATCCATGCTTATTCGTTTTCACGTGTTAAATTTGTTTAAATCTTGCTCAAACCTAGGATTTCACCAAGAATGAAATGGGCATGAAAATTCAAAAAAAAATGAAATACCAATGCACATAGTCTTCTTCTATCATATAGTAAGCATTCAAGACGATAAACAAGGTTAGACATATTCAAACCAGGCAAATCATGTATCTACTCCCTAACGACCCTAAACTCCGTCTTATGAAGTAAGGCATGAAGAGAAGTGGTTTTGGGTTTCAAACATGCAAATTTCAAAAACCTCCCAAAAGCTTCATTTTAGAGTGACTAAGAAGGATCGAGGCTTACCTTTTCATTTTCATGTTTTAAACTTGTTTAAGTCTTGGTCAAACCTAGCTAGTATTTGACCAAGATTCAAATGAGCATAAAATTGAAAAAAAATCAGAAAAATGAAAAACCAAAGCACATAGCCTTCTTATGTCATATAGTAAGAATTCAAGTTGATAAACAAGGTCTAGACATATTCAAACTAGACAAATCATGTATCTACCCCTAACACTCTAAACTCTGTCTTATGAAGTCAAGCATGGAGAGAAGTGGTTTTGGGTTTCAAACACGGAAATTTCAAAAACCTCCCAAAAGCTTCATTTTAGAGTGACTAAGAAGGATCCATGCTTACCTTTTAATTTTCAGATTTTAAACTTGTTTAAATCTTTGTGAAACCTAGGATTTGACCAAGATTCAAATGGGCATAAAAATTCAGGAAAAAACCAAAAGAATGATAAACCAAAGCACATACATTCTTATGTCATATAGTAAGCATTCAAGTTGATAAACAAGGTCTAGACATATTCAAACTAGAAAATCATGTATATATCTGTCCCTAACCTTAAACTCTGTCTTATGAAGTCAATCATGAAGAGAAGTGGTTTTGGGTTTCAAACATGAAAATTTCAAGAACATTCCAAAAGTCGCTTCATTTTAGAGAGACTAAGAAGGATCCATGCTTGCCTTTTCATTTTCATATTTTATACCTGTTTAAATCCAGGTCAAACATATGATTTGACCAAGATTCAAATGGGCATAAAATAAAAAAAAATAGAAGAATGAAAAACAAAAGCACATAGTCTTCTTATGTCATATAGTAAGCTTTCAAGTTGATAAACAAGGTTTAGACATGTTCAAACCAGACAAATCATGTATCTACCCCCTAACCATAAACTCGGTCGATCTTATGAAGTCTAGCATGAAGAGAAGTCTTATTGGTTTCAAACATGAAAATTTCAAGAACCACCCAAAATCTTCAAATGGGCATAAAATTCAAAAAACAGAAAAATGAAAAACCAAAGTACATAGCCTTCTTATGTCATATAGTAAGCATTCAAGTTGATAAACAAGCATGTCTAGACATATTCAAACCCGACAAATCATGTATCTACCCCCTAACCCTAAACTCTGCATGTCTTATGAAGTCAACCATGAAGAGAAGTGGTTTTGGGTTTCAAACATTGAGATTTCAAGAACCCCCCAAAAGCTTCATTTTAGAATGACTAGGAAGGATCCAGGCTTACCTTTTCATTTTCATGTTATAGACTTGTTTAAATCTTGGTCAAACCTAGGATTTGACCAAGATTCAAATGGGCATAAACATTCAGAAAAATCAAAAAATAAAAAACGAAAGCACATATAGTCTTCTTATGTCATATAGTAAGAATGGAAGTTGATAAACAAGGTCTAGACATATTCAAACTAGACAAATCGTGTATCTACCCCCTAAAGCCCTAAACTAGCTTTGTCTTATGAAGTCAAGCATGAAGAGAAATGGTTTTGGGTTTCAAATTAAACATGGAAATTTCAAGAACCCACCCCCCCCCCCAAAGCTTCATTTTGGAGTGACTAAGAAGGATCCAGGTTTACCTTTTCATTTTCATATTTTAAACTGGTTTAGATCTTGGTCAAACCTAAGATTTGACCATGACTCAAATGGGCATAAAAATTCAAAAAAAATAAAAAAATGAAAAACCAAAACACATAGCCTTCTTATGTCATATATAGTAAGCATTCAACTTGACGAACATGGCTGGTCTAGACATATTCATAATAGAAAAAATGTGTATCTACCCCCTAACGATTAACTCTGTCTTAATTATGAAGTCAAGCACGAAGAGATGTGGTTTTGGGTTTCAGACATGGAAATTTCAAAAACTTCCCAAAAGCTTAATTTTAGAGTGTGACTAAGAAGGATCCAAGCTTACCTTTTCATTTTAATGTTTTAAGCTTGTTTAAATATTGGTCAAACCTAGGATTTGACCAAGATTCAAATGGGCATAAAAATTCTGGAAAAATAAAAAAATTTAAAACCAAAGCACATAGTCTTATTACGTCATATATATATAGTAAGCATATCCAAGTAGATAAACAAGGTCTAGACATATTCAAAACAGACAAGTCCTGTATCTACCCCCTAACCCTAAACTCGGTCTTATGATGCCTAGCATGAAGAGAAGTCGTTTTGGGTTTCAAACGTTTAAGCCAAAAGCCCAATTTCATATATTTCAAACTTATTCAAATTTGGTTCAAATTTGAAAGACATACAAGTTATAGCACACATAGTGCATACATGTTCACACATATTGCACTAGATGCTAATTAACCCTATAGTTTGAGGCCATTTGGATGAGGTCAAAAAAATTCTTGGATTAGAAATGGGGTTGTTCGAACCCCGTAGTTGGATTTTTTATGAACTTGATCTGTAGTACTGGGCAAAACCCTAGTTTAACCTATTTAATTATAGATTCGTAGGTTGATTTTTCTACCTTTTTATTATTACTACTATGCAACACATGTGTGTTTGCCCGTCGAGTGAAACTCGGAGGAAGAGGGATCACTCGGAAGGAGAGAAGAAGGGAGAGCATTATGGTGTCTCCCCTTTTTTGGGTGATGATGTTGACTTTTGTGCAGGGTTTGTCAGTGAGCAGGAGGTGCGAGCGAGCGAGCGAGCAAGCGAGCGAGTCGAGCGAGGCCGAGAATGAGAGAGATTTGTTTTTTTTTGTGAGAGGGACAACCAAAGGATCCAGAAGGACCCACAGACTTCCAAAACGCATCCTGATGCATCTTGTCTTGACAAAGAAGATGGCTTGGAGTTTGCGTACCTACTGCACTTGACTTGTGCTCACTGAAGTGTGGGACCTCACGCATGGGCACCACACGTAAGTGACAGACCTGTTGGTGTAAAAACTCGGTTGATTATTATAGTGCATTAGAACAAAGTTTCCTATGGATTCAACGGTAGGAAATCCAAGTTAACTCATTTACATGACATTAATTTTTCCATGAAGCAAAGTTAACACATCTATCAATTGGTACATTTTGGAGTGACTAAGAAGGATCCATGCTTATTCGTTTTCACGTGTTAAATTTGTTTAAATCTTGCTCAAACCTAGGATTTCACCAAGATTGAAATGGGCATGAAAATTCAAAAAAAAACTAAATACCAATGCACATAGTCTTCTTCTATCATATAGTAAGCATTCAAGACGATAAACAAGGTTAGACATATTCAAACCAGGCAAATCATGTATCTACTCCCTAACGACCCTAAACTCCGTCTTATGAACTAAGGCATGAAGAGAAGTGGTTTTGGGTTTCAAACATGCAAATTTCAAAAACCTCCCAAAAGCTTCATTTTAGAGTGACTAAGAAGGATCGAGGCTTACCTTTTCATTTTCATGTTTTAAACTTGTTTAAATCTTGGTCAAACCTAGCTAGTATTTGACCAAGATTCAAATGAGCATAAAATTCAAAAAAATCAGAAAAATGAAAAACCAAAGCACATAGCCTTCTTATGTCATATAGTAAGAATTCAAGTTGATAAACAAGGTCTAGACATATTCAAACTAGACAAATCATGTATCTACCCCTAACACTCTAAAACTATGTCTTATGAAGTCAAGCATGGAGAGAAGTGGTTTTGGGTTTCAAACACGGAAATTTCAAAAACCTCCCAAAAGCTTCATTTTAGAGTGACTAAGAAGGATCCATGCTTACCTTTTAATTTTCAGATTTTAAACTTGTTTAAATCTTTGTGAAACCTAGGATTTGACCAAGATTCAAATGGGCATAAAAATTCAGGAAAAACCAAAAGAATGATAAACCAAAGCACATAGCATTCTTATGTCATATAGTAAGCATTCAAGTTGATAAACAAGGTCTAGACATATTCAAACTAGAAAATCATGTATATATCTGTCCCTAACCTTAAACTCTGTCTTATGAAGTCAATCATGAAGAGAAGTGGTTTTGGGTTTCTAACATGAAAATTTCAAAAACATTCCAAAAGTCGCTTCATTTTAGAGAGACTAAGAAGGATCCATGCTTACCTTTTCATTTTCATATTTTATACTTGTTTAAATCCAGGTCAAACATATGATTTGACCAAGATTCAAATGGGCATAAAATAAAAAAATAGAAGAATGAAAAACAAAAGCACATAGTCTTCTTATGTCATATAGTAAGCTTTCAAGTTGATAAACAAGGTTTAGACATGTTCAAACCAGACAAATCATGTATCTACCCCCTAACCATAAACTCGGTCGATCTTATGAAGTCTAGCATGAAGAGAAGTCATATTGGTTTCAAACATGAAAATTTCAAGAACCACCCAAAATCTTCAAATGGGCATAAAATTCAAAAAACCAGAAAAATGAAAAACCAAAGCACATAGCCTTCTTATGTCATATAGTAAGAAATCAAGTTGATAAACAAGGTCTAGACATATTCAAACTAGACAAATCATGTATCTACCCCTAACACTCTAAACTCTGTCTTATGAAGTCAATTAAGCATGAAGAGAAGTGGTTTTGGGTTTCAAACATGGAAATTTCAAAAACCTCCCAAAAGCTTCATTTTAGAGTGACTAAGAAGGATCCATGCTTACCTTTTAATTTTTAGATTTTAAACTTTTTAAAATCTTTGTGAAACCTAGGATTTGACCAAGATTCAAATGGGCATAAAAATTCAGGAAAAAACCAAAAGAATGATAAACCAAAGCACATAGCATTCTTATGTCATATAGTAAGCATTCAAGTTGATAAACAAGGTCTAGACATATTCAAACTAGAAAATCATGTATATATCTGCCCGTAACCTTAAACTCTGTCTTATGAAGTCAATCATGAAGAGAAGTGGTTTTGGGTTTCAAACATGAAAATTTCAAGAACATCCCAAAAGCCGCTTCATTTTAGAGTGACTAAGAAGGATCCATGCATACCTTTTAGTTTTCATATTTTATACTTGTTTAAATCCAGGTCAAACATAGGATTTGACCAAGATTCAAATAGGCATAAAATAAAAAAAATAGAAGAATGAAAAACAAAAGCACATAGTCTTCTTATGTCATATAGTAAGCTTTCAAGTTGATAAACAAGGTTTAGACATGTTCAAACCAGACAAATCATGTATCTACCCCCTAACCATAAACTCGGTCGATCTTATGAAGTCTAGCATGAAGAGAAGTCGTATTGGTTTCAAACATGAAAATTTCAAGAACCCCCCAAAATCTTCAAATGGGCATAAAATTCAAAAAAAGGAAAAATAAAAAACCAAAGCACATAGCCTTCTTATGTCATATAGTAAGCATTCAAGTTGATAAACAAGCATGTCTAGACATATTCAAACCCGACAAATCATGTATCTACCCCCTAACCCTGAACTCTGCATGTCTTATGAAGTCAACCATGAAGAGAAGTGGTTTTGGGTTTCAAACATTGAGATTTCAAGAACCCCCCAAAAGCTTCATTTTAGAATGACTAAGAAGGATCCAGGCTTACCTTTTCATTTTCATGTTATAGACTTGTTTAAATCTTGGTCAAACCTAGGATTTGACCAAGATTCAAATGGGCATAAACATTCAGAAAAAATCAAAAAATCAAAAACCAAAGCACATATAGTCTTCTTATGTCATATAGTAAGAATTGAAGTTGATAAACAAGGTCTAGACATATTCAAACCAGACAAATCGTGTATCTACACCTAACCCTAAACTATATCTAATGAAGTCAAGCATGATGAGAAATGGTTTTGGGTTTCAAACATGGAAATTTCAAAAACCTCCCAAAATCTTCATTTTAGAGTGACTAAGAAGGATCCAGGCTTACCTTTTCATTTTCATATTTTAAACTTATTTAAATCCTGGTCAAACCTAGGATTTAGCCAAGATTCAAATGGGTATAAAATAAAATAAAAAACGCACATAGCCTTTTTCTATCATATAATGGTCATTCAAGTTGATAAACATGGTCTAGAAATATTCAAACTAGAAAATCGTGTATCTACCCTGTCCCTAGCTAACTCTAAACTCTGTCTTATGAAGTAAAGCATGAAGAGAAGTGTTTTTGGGTTTCAGACATGGAAATTTTGAAAACCTCCCAAAAACTTCATCTTATAGTGACAAAGAAGGATCCAAGCTTACCTTTTCATTTTCATGTTTTAAGCTTGTTTAAATATTGGTCAAGCCTAGGATTTGACCAAGATTCAAATGGGCATAAAAATTCTGGAAAAATAAAAAATTTAAAAACCAAAGCACGTAGTCTTCTTACGTCATATATATCTATAGTAAGCATATTCAAGTAGATAAACAAGGTATAGACATATTCAAAACAGACAAATCATGTATCTACCCCCTAACCCTAAACTCGGTCTTATGATGCCTAGCATGAAGAGAAGTCGTTTTGGGTTTCAAACGTTTAAGCCAAAAGCCCCATTTCATATATTTCAATCTTATTCAAATTTGGTTCAATTTTGAAAGACATACAAGTTATAGCACACATAGTGCATACATGTTCACACATACTGCACTAGATGCTAATTAACCCTATAGTTTGAGGTAATTTGGATGAGGTCGAAAAAATTCTTGGATTAGAAATGGGGTTGTTCGAACCCCGTAGTTGGATTTTTTATGAACTTGATCTGTAGTACTAGGCAAAACCCTAGTTTAACCTATTTAATTATAGATTCGTAGGTTGATTTTTCTACCTTTTTATTATTATTACCATGCAGCACATGTGTGTTTGCCCGTCGAGTGAAACTCGGAGGAAGAGGCATCACTCGGAAGGAGAGAAGAAGGGAGAGCATTATGGTGTCTCCCCTTTTTTGGGTGATGATGTTGACTTTTGTGCAGGGTTTGTCAGTGAGCAGGAGGTGCGAGCGAGCGAGCGAGTCGAACGAGGCCGAGAATGAGAGAGATTTGTTTTTTTTGTGAGAGGGACAACCGAAGGATCCAGAAGGACCCACAGACTTCCAATATCCTGATGCGTCTTCTCTTGACAAAGAAAATGGCTGGGAGTTTGCGTACCTATTGCACGTGACTTGTGCTCACTGAAGTGTGGGACCTCACGCATGGGCACCACACGTAAGTGACAGACCTGTTGGTGTAAAAACTCAGTTGATTATTATAGTGCATTAGAACAAAGTTTCCTATGGATTCAACGGTAGGAAATCCAAGTTAACTCATTTACATGACATTAATTTTTCCATGAAGCAAAGTTAACACATCTATCAATTGTTACATTTTGGAGTGACTAAGAAGGATCCATGCTTATTCGTTTTCACGTGTTAATTTGTTTAAGTCTTGCTCAAACCTAGGATTTCACCAAGATTGAAATGGGCATGAAAATTCAAAAAAAAAAATGAAATACCAATGCACATAGTCTTCTTCTGTCATATAGTAAGCATTCAAGATGATAAACAAGGTCTAGACATATTCAAACCAGGCAAATCATGCATCTACTCCCTAATGACCCTAAACTCTGTCTTATAAAGTAAGGCATGAAGAGAAGTGGTTTTGGGTTTCAAACATGCAAATTTCAAAAACCTCCCAAAAGCTTCCTTTTAGAGTGACTAAGAAGGATCGAGGCTTACCTTTTCATTTTCATGTTTTAAACTTGTTTAAATCTTGGTCAAACCTAGCTAGTATTTGACCAAGATTCAAATGGGCATAAAATTCAAAAAAAAATCAGAAAAATGAAAAACCAAAGCACATAGCCTTCTTATGTCATATAGTAAGAATTCAAGTTGATAAACAAGGTCTAGACATATTCAAACTAGACAAATCATGTATCTACCCCTAACACTCTAAACTCTGTCTTATGAAGTCAATTAAGCATGAAGAGAAGTGGTTTTGGGTTTCAAACATGGAAATTTCAAAAACCTCCCAAAAGCTTCATTTTAGAGTGACTAAGAAGGTTCCATGCTTACCTTTTAATTTTCAGATTTTAAACTTGTTTAAATGTTTGTGAAACCTAGGATTTGAACAAGATTCAAATGGGCATAAAAATTCAAGAAAAAACAAAAGAATGATAAACCAAAGCACATAGCATTCTTATGTCATATAGTAAGCATTCAAGTTGATAAACAAGGTCTACACATATTCAAACTAGAAAATCATGTATATATCTGCCCCTAACCTTAAACTCTGTCTTATGAAGTCAATCATGAAGAGAAGTGGTTTTGGGTTTCAAACATGAAAATTTCAAGAACATCCCAAAAGCCGCTTCATTTTAGAGTGACTAAGAAGGATCCAGGATTACCTTTTCGTTTTCATATTTTATACTTGTTTAAATCCAGGTCAAACATAGGATTTGACCAAGATTCAAATGGGCATAAAATAAAAAAATAGAAGAATGAAAATCAAAAGCACATAGTCTTCTTATGTCATATAGTAAGCTTTCAAGTTGATAAACAAGGTTTAGACATGTTCAAACCAGACAAATCATGTATCTACTCCCTAACCATAAACTCGGACGATCTTATGAAGTCTAGCATGAAGAGAAGTCGTATTGGTTTCTGATACGTCCAATTTGCATCACTATTTTATATCATAATTTGCTGTTATTCATTGATATATTTCATATTGGGACACAATACTTATGTTATTTTGTCTATTTTGCATGTTTCATCATTATTGGAGGATCAAGCACCGGAGCCAGGATTCTGCTGGAAAAAGCACCGTCAGAACGCAATATTTCGGAAGATCAACTGCGGGAGGAAATTATACCAAAAATCCTATTTTTCAAGATGACGAAGGAAGCCAGAAGGAGGGGCCAGGAGGACCCAGGGTGGGCCCACACCCTAGGGCGGCGCGGCCCATGCCCTGGCCACGCCGCCATGTGGTTTGGGGGGCCCACGACCCCTTTCGCCTCCTTTTCTTCGCGAAATCCTTCGTCCCGAAAACCTAAGCCACAGAGGGTACCTCGCGAAGAGTTACAGCCGCCTCTGCGGGGCGGAGAACACCAGAGAGAAAAGAGCTCTCCGGTGGGCAGGAATCCGCTGGGGAAATTCCCTCCCGGAGGGGGAAATCGACGCCATCGTCACCGTCATCGAGCTGGACATCATCGCCATCACCATCATCATCATCTCCACCATCATCACCGCCGTCATCACCGCTGGACACCGTCATCGCCGTAGCAATTTGGGTTTGATCTTGATTGTTTGATAGGGGAAACTCTCCCGGTATCGATCTCTACTTGTTGTTGATGCTATTGAGTGAAACCATTGAACCAAGTTTATGTTCAGATTGTTATTCATCATCATATCACCTCTGATCATGTTCCATATGATGTCTCGTGAGTAGTTCGTTTAGTTCTTGAGGACATGGGTGAAGTCTAAATGTTAGTAGTGAACTATGGTTGAGTAATATTCAATGGTGTGATATTTAAGTTGTGGTGTTATTCTTCTAGTGGTGTCATGTGAACGTCGACTACATGACACTTCACCATTTATGGGCCTAGGGGAATGCATCTTGTATTCGTTTGCTAATTGCGGGGTTGCCGGAGTGACAGAAACCTAAACCCCCGTTGGTATATCGATGCGGGGAGGGATCGCGAGGATCTCAGAGTTTAAGGCTGTGGTTAGATTTATTCTTAATTACTTTCTTGTAGTTGCGGATGCTTGCAAGGGGTATAATCACAAGTATGTATTAGTCCTAGGAAGGGCGGTGCATTAGCATAGGTTCACCCACACAACACTTATCATAACAATGAAGATTATTTAGCCGTATGTAGCGAAAGCACTAGACTAAAATCCCGTGTGTCCTCAAGAACGTTTGGTCATTATAAGTAAACAAACCGGCTTGTCCTTTGTGCTAAAAAGGATTGGGCCACTCGCTGCAATTGTTACTCTCGCACTTTACTTACTCGTACTTTATTCAACTGTTACACCAAAACCCCCTGAATACTTGTCTGTGAGCATTTACAGTGAATCCCCATCGAAACTGCTTGTCAACACCTTCTGCTCCTCGTTGGGATCGACATTCTTACTTATCGAAAATACTACGATACACCCCCTATACTTGTGGGTCATCAAGACTATTTTCTGGCGCCGTTGCCGGGGAGTGAAGCGCTATTGGTAAGAGGAATTGGTAAGGAAAACCTTTACTGTTGTGCTGATTTTATTTCTGCCTGCTGCTATAAGTCATTATGGAGAGATCTTCTCTTCAATTTTTATTTGGGGAATCTACTACTACTGCAACGGTAGTGGATGAGGTGCCAGGTGAGGAAGAGATACCATATAAAATACCTATGAAAATTATTGAACGTGTTATGGATAACCGCTATGAAGGGGATGGAACTGTCCATCCCGGTGATCATTTACTGTTTTTGCATGAATTATGCGGGTTATTCAAATGTGCAGGTATTGCTATGGATGAAGTGAGGAAGAAACTATTCTCTTTATCGCTGTCTGGTAAAGCGGCGCATTGGTATAAATTACTGGATAATGGGGATTCTCTTGAATGGAATGATATTGTGCCCCGGTTTTATTCTAAGTTCTATCCTCCAAGTGAAATTCACAAGGATCGGAATCGCATATATAATTTTTGGCCTCATGATGGAGAGAGTATTGCCCAAGCTTGGGGGAGATTGAAGTCTTTAATGCTCAAATGCCCCATTCATGAGCTTCCTGGTAATGTTATTATTGATAATTTCTATGCAAGACTTTCTTTTCAAGACAAGACCTTGCTGGATACTTCTTGTTCTGGATCATTTACACGCAACAAAGAAGAGTTTAAAAGGGACCTTCTTGATCGGATCCAAGAAAATACTGAAGGTTGGGAGAATGACAAGGATAGAGAATCAGGTATAATTTATGATTATAAATGCATTGAAGCTTTTATGGATACTGATAAATTTCGTAATATGAGTGCTACATATGGTCTTGATTCTCAAGTTGCTGCAAATCTTTATAAAGCTTTTGCCTCTCATTATGAATTGCCAAAGAAGAATTTTGATAAGTATCATGAACCGTATAAAGATAAAATTGATTCATCTATTAATAAATGCGTTGTAGTTGAAACTGCTGATCATGTTATTCCTGAAGCTTATATTGAAAAAACTCCTTTCCCTGCTAAAATGAAGGAGTACTCTGTCATAAGTAGTGCGGTTCATAAAAGTGAAAACAAACCTGTAGAACCTGAAGAACAAATAAAAGTTGAACCTGCTGTTGCAATAGTTAAAGATCTTGTGACTGAAAATGTGGAGGATGGTCATATTATTTTCTGTGAAGATGCTTCTAATATTGTTTCACGTCCTAATAAACCCAACCAAGCTAGTGTTCCTATGCTATCTGTTAGAATTGGTGATCATTGTTATTATGGATTATGTGATATTGGTGCAAGTGTTAGTGATATTCCTTATGAGCTTTACACGGAGATTATGCACGAAATTGATTCTTGTGAACTTGAAGATATTGATGTGGTTATTCAGCTGGCTAATAGAGAAACTATTTCTCCAATTGGTATTGTTCGAGATGTGGAAGTTTTATGCGGTAAGATCAAATATCCTGCTGACTTTTTGGTACTTGGTTCTGCTGCTAGTGATTATTGTCCTATTATCTTTGGTAGACCTTTTCTAAATACTTGTGGAGCTATTATAGATTGCAAGAAAGAGAAAATTTTGACTAAATTTGCTGGTGAATCTTATGAGTTTAACTTCTCTAAATTTACTAAAACTCCTTATAAAGCTGATTTGCCTAGTAATGATTTTAAAATGGAACAGTGTGCATCTATTGTTCTTGTTCCTAATAATCCTTTGCAGCAACATTTGGAGGATAGCGAGAGTGAAGTTTTTAGGAAAGAAAGAGATGAGCTTGAGGAAATTTTTCTTCGCCAACCTATTCTCAAGCATGATTTACCGGTGGAAGATTTGGGTACAACACCTCCACCAAAGGAAGATCCTGTTTTTGATTTAAAGCCTTTGCCTGATAATCTTAAATATGCTCATATTGATGATAAGAAAATATATCCTGTTATTATTAGTTCTAAGCTTTCAGAGATTGAGGAAGAAAGGTTATTGGAAATATTGAAGAAGCACCGAGGAGCTATTGGCTACACTCTTGATGATTTGAAAGGGATTTCTCCTTCTATTTGCCAACATGCTATTAATATGGAAGATGATGCAAAGCCTGTTGTTGAACATCAGCGTCGTCTAATTCCGAAGATGAAGGAAGTGGTAAGGAATGAGGTATTACGACTTCTTGAAGCTGGTATTATATATCCTATTGCTGATAGTAGATGGGTTAGTCCTGTGCATTGCGTTCCCAAGAAAGGAGGTATGACTGTTGTGCCTAATGATAATGATGAGCTCATTCCTCAAAGAGTAGTTGTAGGGTATAGAATGTGCATTGATTTTCGAAAAGTTAATAAAGTTACTAAGAAAGATCATTACCCTTTACCATTTATTGATCAAATGCTAGAAAGATTGTCTAAAAATACTCATTTTTGTTTTCTTGATGGTTATTCTGGGTTTTCACAAATTGCTGTTAAAGCTAAAGATCAAGAGAAAACCACTTTTACTTGTCCCTATGGAACTTATGCTTATAGACGCATGCCTTTTGGTTTATGTAATGCTCCTGCTACTTTTCAAAGATGCATGTCTGCTATTTTTCATGGTTTTTGTGAAAGTATTGTAGAGGTATTCATGGATGATTTTTCCGTCTATGGGAATTCTTTTGATAGTTGCTTGCGAAACCTTGATAAAGTTTTGCAGAGATGTGAAGAAACTAACCTTGTTCTTAATTGGGAGAAATGCCACTTTATGGTTAATGAAGGAATTGTATTGGGACATAAAATTTCTGAGAGAGGTATTGAAGTTCATAGAGCTAAAGTTGAAGCAATTGAGAAGATGCCCTATCCTAGGGATGTTAAAGGTATTCGTAGTGTTCTTGGTCATGCTGGGTTTTATAGGAGGTTTATTAAAGATTTCTCCAAGATTTCAAAGCCTCTTACTAATCTTCTTCAAAAAGATGTACCATTTGTTTTTGATGATGATTGTAAGGAAGCTTTTGAAACTCTTAAGAAAGCCTTAACAACTGCTCCTATAGTTGAACCTCCTGATTGGAACTTACCATTTGAAATTATGTGTGATGCTAGTGATTTTGCTGTAGGCGCTGTTCTTGGACAGCGAGTAGATAAAAAGCTGAATGTTATTCATTATGCTAGTAAAACTCTTGATGCTGCTCAAAGAAATTATGCTACAACTAAAAAGGAATTATTAGCTGTAGTCTTTGCTTGCGATAAATTTAGATCTTATATTGTTGATTCAAAAGTTACTATTCATACTGATCATGCTGCAATTAGATACCTAATGACAAAGAAAGATGCTAAGCCGAGGCTTATTAGATGGGTACTTCTTTTGCAAGAATTTGATTTACATATTGTAGATAGGAAAGGTGTAACATCCCCAGGTTTCAATAAAATGAACAAAAGAGAGAATTCAAGAATCCAAATTTTGGAGCCAACAAAAACTTTTCTCATCATATAGGACTATGCATATTAGCTCACCTTATTAATTTATTTGAGTGTGCTTTTGCCATGATGCTTGTTTATGTGTTACTCTCATTCTAAAACCCTAGCAATGATCACTTGATCACCCAAAGTCAAATAAAAATGAAATAGAAAAGGATTTCCAAAAATCCACTTCACCCTCACATAAGGCCTATGCCATTTTTACAAATCTTTGATCTAGGCCAAATTGGTTTGCACCATTACTTGTAAATGGTTACTAAACACTTATTAACACCTTTGAAATCAAGCCAACTCAATTCAAAACAAATTTGAATCAAAATGGAGCTCACATGTGATTATGGTCATATGTGCCATTTTTACCCTGATGCCCACTTTGAGCCCCTGGATTTTCACTTTCCCCTTCTACACTTGGTCAAACATTTTCACCTCATCCAAGACAACATCAAGCACTTCAACTTTGCCCAAAACCACCACCCCAAAATCTTTACCAATTTCAAATGGGAAGCAAGCAAAGTTGGAACTTTCTCACATATGCAAGATCATATGCAAAATGTGATTTTGCGTCTCAATTCCATTTTGACCACCACCACCACCAAAATGCTCCTTTTAATATATAATTGCAACCCACCAAAAAGATTTTCAAATTTCAAAAATTACTTTCTTGCGGGCATTCTGTCGAACACCTTGCTGGCAGGGTGAAAAATTGAGCCCATACCTCATTTTTACCTTGGACTTGGTCCAACCTTGACCCTCTCTGCACCCTGGCACCTCCACTTATCCCTCAGCATCAGTATCAGCCACTGTACCCCCTCCACTTGACCTCCATGACCATGGCAGGGCCATGCCCGTGCTCACCATGCCATCTCCATGTCACCTCCCTCTCTGGTCAGCTCCACACCACACCACCATGTCTGGCCGCTCCCTCTCACCTCCCTGGACACGCCCGTGCACGCCCTTGACCAAGACCAAGCCTGCACGCGCCAGAACAGCCACGCCCAGACACGCCCAGGAACGCCCATGCACGCGCCAGTGCACGCACGGCGAGCGCCCTGGACGCGACAGAGCGTGACGCGCGCCGACGCTCCTCGCCCTCACTCACCTGCTCCGCTCGCCAGTGGACGCGCCAGACGACCAGCAACCTCACAGACATCGTCGATTGACCGCGGGAACGCCATGGCCAACGTCATCGTCGACGCGACCCGCCACGGTGACGCACACTCCCGTCAAGCTCACCGTCGCCTCAGAGCCTCGTTTTCACCACCATCAAGCGCGTCATCCTCGCCAGTGCAACAGCAACACGCCGCACCCATCCCTTGCCTCTTCGCCGTCCTGGAACGACGACGACGACGACGAACCTAGCCGGGCGCCACAGCCACCTCCCGCCGCTATAAAAGGGGAGCCCCTCCCACTGAACTGAGCACGCCAACACCTTCCCCTCCCTTCACTGAACAATCTCCCCACCTCAATTGAGCACCACCTCGCCGGAGCTGCTCGAATCGCAAGCTCAAGTCCGCCGGAGCCCGCGGAAGCTCTGCTTCAATTGGCGCCTCCCCGAGCGCCGCCGCTGCTCCCAGGGCTTCCTAATCTACTACATCTTCTCCGCGCCTACTGCCAGACCCCTGCAACAGCCTGGTACTCCCTCCCATCCCCTAGGCTCGCCGCCAGGGAGCTCGCCGCTCGCCGGAGACGACGACGTCTGTCGTTCGTCCGATCCCTTTCTAATCCAACCGCTCACATTTTCCCGTACCGCTTCGGGCGTTAAGTCCCGCTGACGCGTGGCCCCCACGCTGTCAGGCGGCCCGCTGCGCTGGACGCAGTACTGGGCCGGCCCATTTTCCCATTTCTCTTTTTCCCGCGCGAGCCCACGATTTGAATTCAAATCTGGAATTTAGAAAAATACACTAATCTGTTGCAAACTTTGAAATCCAATAGGGAAAAATCTACTCTGCCAAATTTCACAAACTTGATATTGTTGGAAAGCTTAGGATTTTATCTACCCAATGCCACTGGATTTAACCTTAGATATATTGTAGATTTAAAATGACAAAATAAACAAGGCAGGGACTTTTCTGTCTTATAATAATTCTTAAAAATCAACAATAAATGATTTTTAGTTAATTCCACCTCCAATAATTCACTTTTTACTTACACTAATTGTTTCTACAAAAATATGCCATGCCTACTTTGAATGATCATGGCTTAGTTGTTTTAAATGCCTTTATGGCTATTTCTAGTCAAAGGTATTGTCCAAAACTATTAAGAAATCTTATGAGGGAGTTTTCTCTCATTTAAATCTTGTCACCACCAATTCCAAATGAAGTGGAGACTCTGGTTATTTAGGTCCCATAGGAATTGTTGGTGATATTAAATCTTTGATATGCTAGAATTAAATGGTATGAGGTGCTCACCTCATTTAAATCCTTTTTCTCCAAATGATAAGTGTGAAGAGGTTGACTTGGGTCAACCTAGGTCACATATTATGCATAAGAGACATTAAATCTTAATAAGATAATGAGAGGAAATTATTTTTCTTAATTAATAAGAAAAACACATCCACCAACTTAATCGTAATATGTGATGCTAGTTAAGTGTGTGAACCATGTTTGTGCCTAGTTTAGTAAATTAGTTTGGTGTGATGATTGTGTACCCCGTATTCGTATTTTAGACGCTAGTACCGAGGAGTACCAGGAGGAGGAGGAGGTCTACTTCCAAGAAGAAGAAGACCACTTTGACCAGTTTCCCAACCAAGGCAAGATAATACTCTTGCAAAGTGCAGAGCTCACCATGAGCAAAGCATTACCCCATTTACTTTATGCATGATCCTATTTCCCAATTTTACTTTACCACCTTTATTTTACTTTTGTTTTATCAAAGTACTTTTTGGTTTATGATTTATCTGGTTAGTATTGAGTTAGTACAAGAGTATCAAACTTAGCCTAGAAGCAAAGCAAATACTTAGCACCCCTCATACATAGTTGCTAGTGCTAAATTTAAAATGACTACTCTAGATGGGAACTTGTGTTGATGAAATGATGATGGTGAAAACCTTGGAATGATGAGTCATTTCCATTGAAAGATTTTTGAAGGTGAATATGACACTGAAGTTGACTTGGTGACTTTGGGCTAAAAACTGATGATTGAGTGGATGCGATACCCTTCCAATTTTTGAGTACCCCCACAATACCTGATTATGGGTAGGGCTTAGCTGGAAATTTATGTGTCTTAGTATGGGTTGCCTCTAAACAAGCGTCATCGGGGTTATGCCGAAAGCTGCCTCTACAACAAAAGAAATGATGTGATATGATATGATATGAGGTGAATGTCCGGCCCAAGCCCTGTGCAGTTCCCGGGTTAACAGTTGGTTTTTCACCGGGAGGCCAAGCTCATGGGGAGAGGTGCCTATACTAGGGTGTGTAAGTGAAAGGTTAACGGTTGATGATCCGCGTACTGAGTTACGATTATTCGGGGTTTTATCCCTGACGGATGTAATCAAATGTTGTGGCACAAGTGTGCGACCTCTGCAGAGTGTAGAACTATTCGAATAGCCGCGTCCGCGGATATGGACAATTGGAAAGGCCATTCTGTTTCCATCATCATATTTTATATCTATGTGACTGGCGTTTTGAAACTTGAACTTGAAAGGTGACGTGGAATTTGAATCACAACTGAGTTGTGGGAATGACACTAATGTTCCCACTTGAGTTAGTTAGCACTTGGGGAGTTGTTTACAAAAATGGTTATCAAATAAAATTGGCTTTATGCAAATAAACTTAGGGCTTAGAACACTTTCAATAGTAATGCTAGTACTTACTTTAGTATTAGATTGCGAGTACTTAAAGTACTCACGGCTTTGTCCCTGGCTATTCAAATGGCCAGAATATGAAGCCGAGCAGCAGTACGAGGATGACGATCAGCAGGACGTCTACCACAACTAGGAGCTTCTAACGTCAAGCGTTGGCCTGTGAACTAGAGAGTCCTTGTATCTTACGCTTCCGCTATGAACTTGTGTTTGTTCGTTGATCATTAGATCAACTATTTGTGTAATATGGATCATGTGATTCCAATTTGTAAGACATTATGGTTTGTAATGAATGATGACTGTGATACTTAACTATTATGCCTCGCAACATTAATTTCCTGGGATTGCGATGTATGACATAATAGGCATCCGGACTTTAAAAATCCGGGTGTTGACAAGTTGGTATCAGAGCCATTGTTTGACCTTAGGAGACCCTAGTTAGAAATGGACGTTCTGAAAAATTCAGTTTCAAAAAGGAATGAAGTATTTCTGAAAAATTTAATCTTTGTCTTCTCTTTGAGCTCTTTGGAAAAACAAAAAGTCATGCTCTTCCTTAGAAATATAACTAAAATTTTGCCACACTTGTTCACTCCTCTAACTTAATCCTTTACTTCACTTTCAGATGGAGCCCATGAACACGAAGTTTTACCAGCTTGGGAATGGGGGAAGCTTGATCTTCGAGCACGACCTCAACGCCCTGTCCGACCACCTTGGTCGCCCGCACCCAGAGTTCCATGGATCGCAGATCGCGAACCAGCCAGGAGGCGAACTGCAGTGGATCATCACCGCTGACTTGAGGGGCAAGATGGAGCCTCCCACTTCTGAGAGGATCCTCTTCTCCTTCATGGAGAGCAACTGGCTGGACGGACTTGCCCGCGCCCTTCAGGAGGGACTCGCACGCCTGTGCGGGATGAGCGGGGAGGCACTCAAGCACCCTCGCTTTTCCCACCTTGCGAGGCGTAACTCTGCGGGAGAGCCCATGGACATGTCATCCCACCCGGAGCTGAAGCACCATGTGGAGCATCTCGACTTCATGCTGTACCACACTCAGCAGGATCTCGACCACTCCCGTGAGTACGCCAACCAGACTCACGCCCACATCATCGAGCAAGGAGACGCCATCAAGATGCTCGCCAACGACCGCAGGACCCTCCGCCAGCAGCGGGCGAAGAGGGATGCCACCATCACTCGCCTCCGCGCGAAGATAGCCGCTCTCGAGGCCACTGTTAAGGCCCAGGAGGAGCAGATGAAGAAGATGGAGGAAGATGGAGAAGACATTCAGGGAGGAAGCAACTACCTGAGTGACGACAACGACTTCGAGGAGGATGAGAACACCGAGGGGGAAGACTACGACTTCCTGGACGACGAAGATGATGACCACACCCCCATCGATGTTGATGAGGATGAGGAGTAGTTCACTTATGCACTATCGTAGGTGTGAGTTGTATTCCGCCCCATGTATCGTAGCTTGGAGAAGAAGGGTTCTTAAAACCCTTAGTGTGTTAGCTTGTAATGTGTGTTGTTTGCTATGAATGAATGTATGTTTGTATCATCATGAAAAGACTTCAAGTTTTAAGCTTTTGAACTTAAAAACAAAACAAGCCATAGAAAAATTCCCTCTTATCTCATGATCACTCTCAATGCTCAGATGGCCCCTCCAACTCGCAACGCGAATCAAGACGCTATGATGCAGATGTTGCAAGTTATGCTGGAAGATAGAGAAGCAGAAAGAGCTGAAAGGCAAGCCAACATTGCAGCACTTCAACAGCTTGCCAACAACAATCAAGGCCATCATGATCATCCAGGATCCAAGCTCAACAACTTCCAGAATACCAACCCGCCAGTTTTCAGCAAGACTGAGGAACCACTTGATGCAGATGATTGGCTCCAAACTATGGAGAACAATCTAGAAGTAGCTGGAGTGGAAGAGAATGAGAAAGTGCTGTTTGCCACGCACTACTTAGCAGGACCAGCAAGAGCTTGGTGGACAAGCACCCGTGCCATGAACGCGGGACAGTTTATCACTTGGACTGATTTCAAGCTCAAGTTCAGCAAGTACCATGTGCCCCCGGGTCTGATAAAGAAGATGAGAGATGAGTTCCGTGAACTGAAGCAAGGCCGAATGTCCGTGGTGGAATACCGCGACAAGTTTCTCACACTGTCAAGGTACGCCCCGGATGAGACCGACACTACTGAGAAGAGGAAGGAAAGGTTCCTGAATGGACTGCATGACGAAATGCAGACTGTGTTGATCAACATCCCCTTTGCCGACCTCGAAGCCCTTGTTGACTCCGCCATCCAGATGGAAGGCAAACTGCACCAAGCCAGCGAGAACCGCAAGCGCCGCATGATGAATCAGAGTGGGCCTAGCAATGCCCCAAGGTATCGCCCCAACTCAGGCGGAGGCTTCAGGACCAACAAGCCCAATGCACAGATGACACGTCCGGTTTATCAGAACCGGAGTGGAGGAAACCCCAGGCCAGGAGGCCACTACAACAACAACACCAACAACAACTACAACCGCGCTCCGCCGAGAGCCCCCAACCACAACAACAGCAACAACAACACCAACACCGCACCAAGGACCGGGAGCAATGCAATCCCCGTCGCGAACAAGCAGGACAAGACCACCATCACTTGCTATGAGTGTGGTGTAGTGGGGCATTACTCCAATGAGTGCCCCAAGAGGCTCGCCAAGCTTGCAGGCAACCCTGCGCCACCAGCTCAGCAGCAACGCCGTGTCTCCACCGGCAAGAAGTTCGCCCCCAACAACCCGAATAACCGTGGAGGTCGCCTCTACCACATGAATGCTGAGGAAGCCCAGGAAGCACCTGACGTGGTGCTGGGTATGTTCTCTGTTAACTCAATACCAGCAAGAGTGTTGTTTGATTCTGGAGCATCGCATTCGTTCGTTACAGAAGATTTTGTGTGCACTAGTAAGATTCAACCAATCAGCTTGAAACATGTCATGGTAGTTCAAATACCTGGATCAACAACTAAAGCTAGAAAATTTTGCAAAGATGTGCCCATCAGAATCCATGAAATAGACTTTTATGCAAACTTGATTGTTCTGGGAACAAAAGGATTGGAAGTAGTCCTGGGTATGGATTGGATGGCGAAACATCATGGATTGATAGACTGCGCCAAGAAGGCCATCACCATGACAAGTAGCACCGGAATACTAATAGAACATTTATCTGAAAAACTACCCAGAAATTTCACCTGCAACCAAAGTGTAGCTAAGCCAACTCTGGATCAAATCAGGGTCGTCTGTCGATACCCTGATGTGTTTCCTGATGATCTACCCGGTATGCCCCCGGACCGGGATATCGAGTTTATCATCGAGTTAATCCCGGGAACAGGACCCATAGCCCAGAGAGCCTACAGCATGAACCCCGCAGAGTTAATGGAACTGAAGAAGCAACTGGATGATATGTTGTACAAAGGTCTGATTCGACCAAGTGCATCACCTTGGAGATCACCAGTTTTGTTTGTGGATAAAAAGGACGGTGCCACTCGTTTGGTTACGGATTATCGTAAGCTTAACGATGTCACCATCAAGAACAAATATCCCTTGCCAAAGATAGAAGATCTGTTTGACCAGCTAACCGGTGCCCAAGTTTTCTCAAAGATTGATCTGAGGACGGGTTACCATCAACTAAAGATCCGAGCAACAGATATTCCAAAGACTGCCTTTACCACCAGATATGGACTGTATGAGTACAACGTCATGTCCTTTGGACTGACCAATGCCCCCGCTTACTTCATGAATCTCATGAATAAGATCTTTATGGAATTCCTGGATAAGTTTGTCGTTGTCTTCATCGATGACATCCTTATCTACTCCAAATCAGAAGAAGAACATGAGCAACATTTGGAAGTGGTTCTAGAAACCCTTAGGCAGCATCAGTTGTACGCCAAGTTCAGCAAATGTGAGTTTTGGCTAAAAGAAGTAGGATTCCTGGGACACATCTTGTCTGCAGGAGGAATTGCGGTAGATCCCGCAAAAATCAAAACTGTTGAGGAATGGAAAGCCCCAACCACCCAGACTGAAGTCCGAGCATTTCTAGGATTGGCGGGATATTACCGCCGATTCGTTGAAGGATTTTCAAGCATCGCAAGACCAATGACTCAACTGCTGAAGAAGGACCGGAAATTTGACTGGAATGACAAATGTGAAGAAAGCTTTCAGCTACTCAAGCTCAGATTAACCACAGCCCCAATACTGATCATGCCCGATGTCACCAAGCCATTTGATGTCTATTGTGATGCATCCAAGACTGGTCTTGGATGTGTGTTGATGCAAGAAGGCAAGGTGATATCTTACCTCTCAAGGCAACTGAAGCAACATGAACAGAACTATCCAACTCATGACTTGGAGTTAGCAGCCGTAGTGTTAGCCCTGAAGGTTTGGCGTCATTACCTCATGGGTAATCGATGCGAGATATATTCCGATCACAAGAGCCTGAAGTACATTTTCACCCAGAAGGAGCTGAACATGAGACAGCGCAGATGGATAGAATTAATCAAGGATTACGACATGGAAATTCACTACCACCCCGGCAAGGCCAATGTGGTAGCGAACGCCTTGAGCAGACTGCCGTGTCAGTTGAACTCCATGATCGCAATAGAGCAACCAAGCCTGTACCAAGAGTTTGAACAATTCAGACTAGAGCTAGTGAGCGAGGGATTCCTCGCCAGCATTGAGCTCCAACCCACTTTGATGAGCCAGATAAAGGAAGCCCAGAAGGGAAATGCCAGCATTGACGGAATCAAGAGTCAGATAGCTGCAGGAAAGGCACCAGGATTCACCGTTGATGAAGAAGGAGTTCTTTGGTACAACGAACGCCTTTGTGTACCATCAGATTCAGAGTTGAAGCAAGTCATTCTGAAGGAAGCTCATGATACACTTTACTCCATTCATCCCGGAGGAACCAAGATGTACCAAGACCTGAAAGAACAATTCTGGTGGCACGGAATGAAGCGAGAGATAGGAAGCTACATCGCCAAGTGTGATATCTGTCAGCGAGTCAAAGCAGAACATCAACGACCCGCAGGACTGTTGCAACCCTTACAGATTCCGGAGTGGAAATGGGATTCTGTCGGTATGGACTTTATCACAGGATTGCCCAAATCTAGCCGAGGAAATGACTCCATTTGGGTAGTCATTGATAGGTTGACCAAGGTTGCACATTTCATCCCTGTCAAGACCACATACCAAGGCCCAAAGCTTGCAGAGTTATACATCTCCAGAATAGTCAGCCTGCACGGAACCCCGAAGTCAATTGTGTCAGATAGAGGATCACAATTCACCTCAAGATTCTGGCAGAAAGTGCATGAAGGACTAGGAACCCGTCTAAATTTCAGCACAGCCTACCACCCACAGACTGACGGACAGACCGAGAGAGTCAACCAGATACTGGAAGATATGTTGAGAGCCTGTGTGCTAGAGTACGGATCCAAATGGGAAGACTGCTTACCATATGCAGAATTCTCCTACAACAATAGCTATCAAGCCAGCTTACAGATGGCCCCCTTTGAAGCCCTGTACAGAAGGAAATGCCGTACCCCTCTGAACTGGTCGGAAGTCGGAGATAGTCAAGTCTTCGGCCCCGATGTTCTCCGCGAAGCCGAAGAAAAGGTGCACAAGATCCGTGAGTACCTCAAGACCGCCTAGTCAAGACAGAAGAGCTACGCCGACAAGAGACGCCGAGAGATGACGTTCGAGATCGGAGACTTTGTGTATCTCAAAGTCTCACCCCTCAAAGGAATGCAGAGATTCCAACTCAAAGGAAAGCTCGCCCCCAGATATGTCGAACCATTCAAGATTCTGGATCGCCGAGGAGAAGTCTCATATCAGTTGGAACTACCGGAAGAGATGTCCGCCGTACACAATGTGTTTCACATCTCACTGCTTCGGAAGTGCCTAGAAGTGCCAGAAAAGACCGAAGTATTCAAAAACATCGACCACAGAGCCATTGATATCAACAAGGATCTAACCTACCGCGAAGTGCCTATTCGCATCCTTGAAGAAGCATTCAGGACCACCCGCACCAGGAGCATCAAGTTCCTGAAGATACAATGGAGTAATCACACCGAGGAAGAAGCAACTTGGGAACGCGAGGAAGACATGAAGAAGGAATACCCAGATCTCTTTAGTACCTAGTTTTCTCTAGATCTCGGGATGAGATCTTTTGTAAGGGGGAAGGGTTTGTAACATCCCCAGGTTTCAATAAAATGAACAAAAGAGAGAATTCAAGAATCCAAATTTTGGAGCCAACAAAAACTTTTCTCATCATATAGGACTATGCATATTAGCTCACCTTATTAATTTATTTGAGTGTGCTTTTGCCATGATGCTTGTTTATGTGTTACTCTCATTCCAAAACCCTAGCAATGATCACTTGATCACCCAAAGTCAAATAAAAATGAAATAGAAAAGGATTTCCAAAAATCCACTTCACCCTCACATAAGGCCTATGCCATTTTTACAAATCTTTGATCTAGGCCAAATTGGTTTGCACCATTACTTGTAAATGGTTACTAAACACTTATTAACACCTTTGAAATCAATCCAACTCAATTCAAAACAAATTTGAATCAAAATGGAGCTCACATGTGATTATGGTCATATGTGCCATTTTTACCCTGATGCCCACTTTGAGCCCCTGGATTTTCACTTTCCCCTTCTACACTTGGTCAAACATTTTCACCTCATCCAAGACAACATCAAGCACTTCAAATTTGCCCAAAACCACCACCCCAAAATCTTTACCAATTTCAAATGGGAAGCAAGCAAAGTTGGAACTTTCTCACATATGCAAGATCATATGCAAAATGTGATTTTGCATCTCAATTCCATTTTGACCACCACCACCACCAAAATGCTCCTTTTAATATATAATTTCAACCCACCAAAAAGATTTTCAAATTTCAAAAATTACTTTCTTGCGGGCATTCTGTCGAACACCTTGCTGGCAGGGTGAAAAATTGAGCCCATACCTCATTTTTACCTTGGACTTGGTCCAACCTTGACCCTCTCTGCACCCTGGCACCTCCACTTATCCCTCAGCATCAGTATCAGCCACTGTACCCCCTCCACTTGACCTCCATGACCATGGCAGGGCCATGCCCGTGCTCACCATGCCATCTCCATGTCACCTCCCTCTCTGGTCAGCTCCACACCACACCACCATGTCTGGCCGCTCCCTCTCACCTCCCTGGACACGCCCGTGCACGCCCTTGACCAAGACCAAGCCTGCACGCGCCAGAACAGCCACGCCCAGACACGCCCAGGAACGCCCATGCACGCGCCAGTGCACGCACGGCGAGCGCCCTGGACGCGACAGAGCGTGACGCGCGCCGACGCTCCTCGCCCTCACTCACCTGCTCCGCTCGCCAGTGGACGCGCCAGACGACCAGCAACCTCACAGACATCGTCGATTGACCGCGGGAACGCCATGGCCAACGTCATCGTCGACGCGACCCGCCACGGTGACGCACACTCCCGTCAAGCTCACCGTCGCCTCAGAGCCTCGTTTTCACCACCATCAAGCGCGTCATCCTCGCCAGTGCAACAGCAACACGCCGCACCCATCCCTTGCCTCTTCGCCGTCCTGGAATGATGACGACGACGACGAACCTAGTCGGGCGCCATAGCCACCTCCTGCCGCTATAAAAGGGGAGCCCCTCCCACTGAACTGAGCACGCCAACACCTTCCCCTCCCTTCACTGAACAATCTCCCCACCTCAATTGAGCACCACCTCGCCGGAGCTGCTTGAATCGCAAGCTCAAGTCCGCCGGAGGCCGCGGAAGCTCTGCTTCGATTGGTGCCTCCCCGAGCGCCGCCGCTGCTCCCAGGGCTTCCTCATCTACTACATCTTCTCCGCGCCTACTGCCAGACCCCTGCAACGGCCTGGTACTCCCTCCCATCCCCTAGGCTCGCCGCCAGGGAGCTCGCCGCTCGCCGGAGACGACGACGTCTGTCGTTCGTCCGATCCCTTTCTAATCCAACCGCTCACATTTTCCCGTACTGCTTCGGGCGTTAAGTCCCGCTGACGCGTGGCCCCCATGCTGTCAGGCGGCCCGCTGCGCTGGACGCAGTACTGGGCCGGCCCATTTTCCCATTTCTCTTTTTCCCGCGCGAGCCCACGATTTGAATTCAAATCTGGAATTTAGAAAAATACACTAATCTGTTGCAAACTTTGAAATTCAATAGGGAAAAATCTACTCTGCCAAATTTCACAAACTTGATATTGTTGGAAAGCTTAGGATTTTATCTACCCAATGCCACTGGATTTAACCTTAGATATATTGTAGATTTAAAATGACAAAATAAACAAGGCTGGGACTTTTCTGTCTTATAATAATTCTTAAAAATCAACCATAAATGCTTTTTAGTTAATTCTACCTCCAATAATTCACTTTTTACTTACACTAATTGTTTCTACAAAAATATGCCATGCCTACTTTGAATGATCATGGCTTAGTTGTTTTAAATGCCTTTATGGCTATTTCTAGTCAAAGGTATTGTCCAAAACTATTAAGAAATCTTATGAGGGAGTTTTCTCTCATTTAAATCTTGTCACCACCAATTCCAAATGAAGTGGAGACTCTGGTTATTTAGGTCCCATAGGAATTGTTGGTGATATTAAATCTTTGATATGCTAGAATTAAATGGTATGAGGTGCTCACCTCATTTAAATCCTTTTTCTCCAAATGATAAGTGTGAAGAGGTTGACTTGGGTCAACCTAGGTCACATACTATGCATAAGAGAAATTAAATCTTAATAAGATAATGAGAGGAAATTATTTTTCTTAATTAATAAGAAAAACACATCCACCAACTTAATCGTAATATGTGATGCTAGTTAAGTGTGTGAACCATGTTTGTGCCTAGTTTAGTAAATTAGTTTGGTGTGATGATTGTGTACCCCGTATTCGTATTTTAGACGCTAGTACCGAGGAGTACCAGGAGGAGGAGGAGGTCTACTTCCAAGAAGAAGAAGACCACTTTGACCAGTTTCCCAACCAAGGCAAGATAATACTCTTGCAAAGTGCAGAGCTCACCATGAGCAAAGCATTACCCCATTTACTTTATGCTTATGATCCTATTTCCCAATTTTACTTTACCACCTTTATTTTACTTTTGTTTTATCAAAGTACTTTTTGGTTTATGATTTATCTGGTTAGTATTGAGTTAGTACAAGAGTATCAAACTTAGCCTAGAAGCAAAGCAAATACTTAGCACCCCTCATACATAGTTGCTAGTGCTAAATTTAAAATGACTACTCTAGATGGGAACTTGTGTTGATGAAATGATGATGGTGAAAACCTTGGAATGATGAGTCATTTCCATTGAAAGATTTTTGAAGGTGAATATGACACTGAAGTTGACTTGGTGACTTTGGGCTAAAAACTGATGATTGAGTGGATGCGATACCCTTCCAATTTTTGAGTACCCCCACAATACCTGATTATGGGTAGGGCTTAGCTGGAAATTTATGTGTCTTAGTATGGGTTGCCTCTAAACAAGCGTCATCGGGGTTATGCCGAAAGCTGCCTCTACAACAAAAGAAATGATGTGATATGATGTGATATGAGGTGAATGTCCGGCCCAAGCCCTGTGCAGTTCCCGGGTTAACAGTTGGTTTTTCACCGGGAGGCTAAGCTCATGGGGAGAGATGCCTATACTAGGGTGTGTAAGTGAAAGGTTAACGGTTGATGATCCGCGTACTGAGTTACGATTATTCGGGGTTTTATCCCTGACGGATGTAATCAAATGTTGTGGCACAAGCGTGCGACCTCTGCAGAGTGTAGAACTATTCGAATAGCCGCGTCCGCGGATATGGACAATTGGAAAGGCCATTCTGTTTCCATCATCAGATTTTATATCTATGTGACTGGCGTTTTGAAACTTGAACTTGAAAGGTGACGTGGAATTTGAATCACAACTGAGTTGTGGGAATGACACTAATGTTCCCACTTGAGTTAGTTAGCACTTGGGGAGTTGTTTACAAAAATGGTTATCAAATAAAATTGGCTTTATGCAAATAAACTTAGGGCTTAGAACACTTTCAATAGTAATGCTAGTACTTACTTTAGTATTAGATTGCGAGTACTTAAAGTACTCACGGCTTTGTCCCTGGCTATTCAAATGGCCAGAATATGAAGCCGAGCAGCAGTACGAGGATGACGATCAGCAGGACGTCTACCACAACTAGGAGCTTCTAACGTCAAGCGTTGGCCTGTGGACTAGAGAGTCCTTGTATCTTACGCTTCCGCTATGAACTTGTGTTTGTTCGTTGATCATTAGATCAACTATTTGTGTAATATGGATCATGTGATTCCAATTTGTAAGACATTATGGTTTGTAATGAATGATGACTGTGATACTTAACTATTATGCCTCGCAACAACAATTTCCTGGGATTGCGATGTATGACATAATAGGCATCCGGACTTTAAAAATCCGGGTGTTGACAAAAGGTGCTGATAATCCTGTTGCTGATAATTTGTCTAGATTGGAAAATATTGCTTATGATCCTGTTCCTGTTAATGATAGTTTTCCAAATGAACAATTAGCTGTAATAAAGGTGAGCTCGTGAGACAGTCCTTGGTATGCTGATTATGCTAACTTTATTGTTTCCAAGTACTTGCCTCCAACCTTTTCAGCTCAGCAAAGGAGGAAATTCTTTTATGACTTGAGGCATTATTTCTGGGATGACCCACACTTATATAAAGAAGGAGTGGATGGTATTATGCGAAGATGTGTTCCCGAATATGAACAACAGGAGATATTGAGTAAATGTCATGGTAGTGCTTATGGAGGACATCACGCCGGAGAAAGAACCGCGCAAAAGGTTCTACAATCAGGTTTTTATTGGCCAACTCTCTTCAAGGATGCGAGAAAGTTTATTTTATCTTGTGATGAATGCCAAAGGGTTGGTAATATCTCCAGACGCAATGAAATGCCAATGAATTATACTCTTGTTATTAAACGGTTTGATTGTTGGGGATTTGACTTCATGGGACCTTTTCCGTCTTCAGAAGGTAACACTCATATACTTGTTGTTGTTGATTATGTTACTAAATGGGTGGAAGCCATACCTACAAAAAGTGCTGATGGTGAGACCTCTTTAAGAATGCTTTTAGATATTATTTTTCCTAGATTTGGAGTGCCTAGATATATTATGACTGATGGAGGTTCTCATTTTATTCATGGAGGTTTTAGAAAAACTCTTGCTAAGTATGGTATTAATCATAGAATTGCTTCCGCTTATCATCCTCAAACTAGTGGTCAAGTGGAATTATCAAATAGAGAGATTAAGTCTATTTTGGGAAAGACTGTTAATAAAACTAGAAAGAATTGGGCTAGTAAATTGAAGGATGCACTTTGGGCTTATAGAACTGCTTACAAAAATCCCATGGGAATGTCACCTTATAAAATGGTTTATGGGAAAGCTTGTCATTTACCTCTAGAACTAGAGCACAAAGCTTATTGGGCTGTTAGAGAATTAAATAAAGATCCTAAACTTGCCGGTGATAAGAGGTTGTTGCAATTGAGTTCTCTAGATGAATTGAGAAGTTAAGATTATGAAAATGCTAAACTCTTTAAGGAGAAAGTTAAAAAATGGCATGACAGGAGGATTATCAAAAGAGAATTTAATATTGGGGATAAAGTCCTATTGTATCGATCTCGTCTCAGATTCTTTGCAGGGAAATTACTCTCGAAATGGGAAGGACCGTATGTTGTCGAGGAGGTGTATCGTTCAGGAGCAATCAAAATTAGCTCTCTCCAAGGCAATGCTACGCAAGTGGTGAATGGACAAAGACTCAAGCATTATATCTCAGGTGATTCCTATAATGTTGATGTTGATATTATTCAAGTGGAAACACCGGAGGCTTACATCAAAGGGCAAATTGACAGTCCGCCAGAACTCGACTTTGAATAGGTAACAGTACTGGTAATGAAAAGTACGCAATTTACTTTTCGAACTATATTTTTGCTGTTTTTGGAAAATATGAGAAATTACGAGTTCGAAACGGAGTGGAAAGGACGCACGAGGGGGCGCCACCATAGGCCGGCGCGGCCTGACCTAGGCCCGCGCCGACCTATGGTCTGGCCGCCCCGTCGCCCCTTTCCGACTCTGGTTCGATCTGGTACTTTCCGTTTGTCGTGAAAATTTTTGCTATGTAATCCCCCGGACCCCTGGAGGTCCGTATATCGTGTTCTCGACGTGTTTTGTTTCGAGCTGTTTCTGCCAGGATCTATCTTCAGTCTAGAAGCACCATGGCCTCCAACAACAAGGGTAAGGGGCTTTCGGAGGAAGAAGTGAAGGAGGTGCCATCAAGACAAGAGCAGCAAGCCGGAGGGAGCAAGCAAATCTTGGTGGGATCTGTTGACACTCGACGTTCTTTTTCTCATAACCTGCAGGGACCTTTACCACCCGCTCTTAGCCTCGACTCCTTCCCCATGATGGAAGAAGTGCTACGGATTACCGATGAGTTTTGTGATCAATATCGGGCTCTAAGAAGAGAAGTGGAGATACTCCAGGAGGAGAACTGCCGTCTCCGAAGAATGATTGAATACCACTCGATTCGCATCACAAGGTCGTCATCGCCAACTTCAGATAACAATGAATCTCTCTGAATCTTAGTGCAGAATTGTCAAGCTGAGAAACTGAAGTTGAAGGAGCTTATTAAGAAGCGCTGGAGGAGTTCATCACCACCATCTCCGCAGGAGTAATTCATCATCGGTATTGGCATCCCCTTGGTTTGTTCCAAGCTTGGGGGAGTGCCGCAGTATCACATTATCACTACCTTTTACTTTTATTGTCAAGTAGTGTCATATCATGAGTAGGGAAGTTATCATATAAGATGGGTTGCGTTTGGAAGTATCTCTCCTTTAGTTGGTTATCTATGTATCCCTTGGTGTGAGTTATCATTATGGAATATTAATGAGAAGTCTTATCATTTACATATTGCACATCTTATTTTAGCTTGCAATCTCTACTATATGATTTACCTTGTTGTTAGTATTGGTATCACTTTGGGAGCATTGAATAAATCTATTTGGTTTTGGCAAACTTAGCATTGGTCAATAGCAACAACACTTTGAGGTTTAAGTAGAAAAGAGAAATACATGTAGATGTTTCATTGTCTTTCTTGTTGGCTCATAGCCTATTATTCTGAAGTTAAAATTGTTTGTGCTTACAAGGAAGATGCATGATTGTTTCTATCACATGTATATTTGTTTGTTTCCCTCAACTCTTATGCTTGCTAATTAACCTTGCTAGCCAAAGACCTGTACTGAGAGGGAATACTTCTCGTGCATCCAAACCTTAGCCCAAACCTATGTCATTTGTGTCCACCATACCTACCTACTACATGGTATTTTCCGCCATTCCAAGTAAATACTTCATGTGCTACCTTTAAACAATTCAAAACTTAGTACCTCTTATTTGTGTCAATGATTCATAGCTCATGAGGAAGTATGTGGTGTTTTATCTTTCAATCTTGTTGGGCAACTTCCACCAATGGACTAGTGGCTTCATCCGCTTATCCAATAATTTTGCAAAAAGAGCTGGCAATGGGATTCCCAGTCCCAAATTAATTAAACTAAATAGACACTCCTCCATGGTATGTGATTGATGGACGGCACCCGAAGGATTCGGTTAGCCATGGCTTGTTTAAGCAAAGGTTGGGGGGAGTGTCATCATCACAATAAAGCTAAAATAAAAAGGCACTCCTTCATGGTATGAGATTGTTGGCAGGCACCCGAGGATTCGGTTAGCCATGGTTTGTGAAAGAAAGGTTGGAAGGAGTGCCACACAAAATGAAAATAATATGGGAGCCGCTCTTAGGAGTTTGTTTGGCAAGGGGGTTAGAGTACCCGCTGCCAATCGTTGACAACAACAAACACCTCTCAAAATGTTACTTTTATTCTCTTTATATGATTTCAAAACTGAAAAAGCTCTAGCACATGATTTAATCCCTGCTTCCCTCTGTGAAGGGCCTGTCTTTTACTTTATGTTGAGTCAGTAAACCTATTTCCCTCCATCTCAAGCAAGCATTTGAGTAGTTGTGATCAAACCATTATATTGTGATTTGCTTCATCATGTCTTTTATTCTTCCTTGTTTAGTACAAGTTTTATCTGAATGAATATAGCTTTGCAAGTTATCAATGATCATGAAGAGACCATTATGATTGAGTATGCAAGTTGTGCCTTATAAACTTTAACATGAGAGCGCTGCTCAACGAGATAAATATAATCTGTTAATTGTTCTCTGACCAAGAACGAAGTTTGCCATCACCAACTATGATTTCTTATGCACCTTTATATGTGATTACCTTATACTTGTTTCAAGTTGAGTTATATGAGGAAGTTGTTTACTATAATGTCTTGTGTGGATGAATATGATGCTTCTTGTCCGTATTTTATTTATCGACTCTTCACTCCATAAACATGTGGTCCTGTCTATCGAGCTCAGTTTCGCTTGGGGACAAGCGAAGTCTAAGCTTGGGGGGAGTTGATATGTCCTGTCTATCGAGCATCACTATTTTATATCATAATTTGCTATTATTCATTGATATATTTCATATTGGGACACAATACTTATGTTATTTTATCTATTTTGCATGTTTCATCATTATTGGAGGATCAAGCACCGGAGCCAGGATTCTGCTGGAAAAAGCACCGTCAGAACGCAATATTTCGGAAGATCAACTGCGGGAGGAAATTATACCAAAAATCCTATTTTTCAAGATGACGAAGGAAGCCAGAAGGAGGGGCCAGGAGGACCCAGGGTGGGCCCACACCCTAGGGAGGCGCGGCCCATGCCCTGGACGCGCCGCCATGTGGTTTGGGGGGCCCACGACCCCTTTCGCCTCCTTTTCTTCGCGAAATCCTTCGTCCCGAAAACCTAAGCCACAGAGGGTACCTCGCGAAGAGTTACAGCCGCCTCTGCGGGGCGGAGAACACCAGAGAGAAAAGAGCTCTCCGGCGGGCAGGAATCCGCCGGGGAAATTCCCTCCCGGAGGGGGAAATCGACGCCATCGTCACCGTCATCGAGCTGGACATCATCGCCATCACCATCATCATCATCTCCACCATCATCACCGCCGTCATCACCGCTGGACACCGTCATCGCCGTAGCAATTTGGGTTTGATCTTGATTGTTTGATAGGGGAAACTCTCCCGGTATCGATCTCTACTTGTTGTTGATGCTATTGAGTGAAACCATTGAACCAAGTTTATGTTCAGATTGTTATTCATCATCATATCACCTCTGATCATGTTCCATATGATGTCTCGTGAGTAGTTCGTTTAGTTCTTGAGGACATGGGTGAAGTCTAAATGTTAGTAGTGAACTATGGTTGAGTAATATTCAATGGTGTGATATTTAAGTTGTGGTGTTATTCTTCTAGTGGTGTCATGTGAACGTCGACTACATGACACTTCACCATTTATGGGCCTAGGGGAATGCATCTTGTATTCGTTTGCTAATTGCGGGGTTGCCGGAGTGACAGAAACCTAAACCCCCGTTGGTATATCGATGCAGGAGGGATCGCAGGATCTCAGAGTTTAAGGCTGTGGTTAGATTTATTCTTAATTACTTTCTTGTAGTTGCAGATGCTTGCAAGGGGTATAATCACAAGTATGTATTAGTCCTAGGAAGGGTGGTGCATTAGCATAGGTTCACCCACACAACACTTATCATAACAATGAAGATTATTTAGCCGTATGTAGCGAAAGCACTAGACTAAAATCCCGTGTGTCCTCAAGAACGTTTGGTCATTATAAGTAAACAAACCGGCTTGTCCTTTGTGCTAAAAAGGATTGGGCCACTCGCTGCAATTGTTACTCTCGCACTTTACTTACTCGTACTTTATTCAACTGTTACACCAAAACCCCCTGAATACTTGTCTGTGAGCATTTACAGTGAATCCTTCATCGAAACTGCTTGTCAACACCTTCTGCTCCTCGTTGGGATCGACATTCTTACTTATCGAAAATACTACGATACACCCCCTATACTTGTGGGTCATCAGTTTCAAACATGAAAATTTCAAGAACCCCCCAAAATCTTCAAATGGGCATAAAATTCAAAAAACCGGAAAAATGAAAAACCAAAGCACATAGCCTTCTTATGTCATATAGTAAGCATTCAAGTTGATAAACAAGCAAGTCTAGACATATTCAAACCCGACAAATCATGTATCTACCCCTAACCCTAAACTCTGCATGTCTTATGAAGTCAACCATGAAGAGAAGTGGTTTTGGGTTTCAAACATTGAGATTTCAAGAACCCCCCAAAAGCTTCATTTTAGAATGACTAAGAAGGATCCAGGCTTACCTTTTCATTTTCATGTTATAGACTTGTTTAAATCTTGGTCAAACCTAGGATTTGACCAAGATTCAAATGGGCATAAACATTCCGAAAAAATCAAAAAATCAAAAACCAAAGCACATATAGTCTTCTTATGTCATATAGTAAGAATTTAAGTTGATAAACAAGGTCTAGACATATTCAAACCAGACAAATCGTGTATCTACACCTAACCCTAAACTATATCTAATGAAGTCAAGCATGATGAGAAATGGTTTTGGGTTTCAAACATGGAAATTTCAAAAACCTCCCAAAAGCTTCATTTTAGAGTGACTAAGAAGTATCCAGGCTTACCTTTTCATTTTCATGTTTTAAACTTATTTAAATCCTGGTCAAACCTAGGATTTGGCCAAGATTCAAATGGGTATAAAATAAAATAAAAAACGCACATAGCCTTTTTCTGTCATATAATGATCATTCAACTTGATAAACATGGTATAGACATATTCAAACTAGAAAATCGTGTATCTACCCTGTCCCTAGCTAACCCTAAACTCTGTTTTATGAAGTAAAGCATGAAGAGAAGTGTTTTTGGGTTTCAGACATGGAAATTTTGAAAACCTCCCAAAAACTTCATCTTAGAGTGACAAAGAAGGATCCAAGCTTACCTTTTCATTTTCATGTTTTAAGCTTGTTTAAATATTGGTCAAGCCTAGGATTTGACCAAGATTCAAACGGGCATAAAAATTCTGGAAAAATAAAAAATTTAAAAACCAAAGCACGTAGTCTTCTTACGTCATATATATCTATAGTAAGCATATTCAAGTAGATAAACAAGGTATAAACATATTCAAAACAGACAAATCATGTATCTACCCCCTAACCCTAAACTCGGTCTTATGATGCCTAGCATGAAGAGAAGTCGTTTTGGGTTTCAAACGTTTAAGCCAAAAGCCCTATTTCATATATTTCAAACTTATTCAAATTCGAAAGACATACAAGTTATAGCACACATAGTGCATACATGTTCACACATACTGCACTAGATGCTAATTAACCCTATAGTTTGAGGCCATTTGGATGAGGTCAAAAAAATTCTTGGATTAGAAATGGGGTTGTTCGAACCCCGTAGTTGGATTTTTTATGAACTTGATCTGTAGTACTGGGCAAAATTCTAGTTTAACCTATTTAATTATAGATTCGTAGGTTGATTTTTCTACCTTTTTATTATTATTACTATGCAGCACATGTGCGTTTGCCCATCGAGTGAAACTCGGAGGAAGAGGGATCACTCGGAAGGAGAGAAGAAGGGAGAGCATTATGGTGTCTCCCCTTTTTCGGGTGATGATGTTGACTTTTGTGCAGGGTTTGTCAGTGAGCAGGAGGTGCGAGCGAGCGAGCGAGCGAGTCGAGCGAGGCCGAGAATGAGAGAGATTTGTTTTTTTTGTGAGAGGGACAACCGAAGAATCCAGAAGGACCCACAGACTTCCAATATCCTGATGCGTCTTCTCTTGACAAAGAAAATGGCTGGGATTTTGCGTACCTATTCCACGTGACTTGTGCTCACTGAAGTGTGGGACCTCACGCATGGGCACCACACGTAAGTGACAGACCTGTTGGTGTAAAAACTCGGTTGATTATTATAGTGCATTAGAACAAAGTTTCATATGGATTCAACGGTAGGAAATCCAAGTTAACTCATTTACATGACATTAATTTTTCCATGAAGCGAAGTTAACACATCTATCAATTGGTACATTTTGGAGTGACTAAGAAGGATCCCTGCTTATTCGTTTTCACGTGTTAGTTTGTTTAAATCTTGCTCAAACCTAGGATTTCACCAAGATTGAAATGGGCATGAAAATTCAAAAAAAAATGAAATACCAATGCACATAGTCTTCTTCTGTCATATAGTAAGCATTCAAGATGATAAACAAGGTCTAGACATATTCAAACCAGGCAAATCATGTATCTACTCCCTAACGACCCTAAACTCTGTCTTATGAAGTAAGGCATGAAGAGAAGTGGTTTTGGGTTTCAAACATGCAAATTTCAAAAACCTCCCAAAAGCTTCATTTTAGAGTGACTAAGAAGGATCGAGGCTTACCTTTTCATTTTCATGTTTTAAACTTGTTTAAATCTTGGTCAAACCTAGCTAGTATTTGACCAAGATTCAAATGGGCATAAAATTCAAAAAAAAATCAGAAAAATGAAAAACCAAAGCACATAGCCTTCTTATGTCATATAGTAAGAATTCAAGTTGATAAACAAGGTCTAGACATATTCAAACTAGACAAATCATGTATCTACCCCTATAACTCTAAATCTTGGTCAAGCCTAGCTAGTATTTGACCAAGATTCAAACCGGAAAAATGAAAAACCAAAGCACATAGCCTTCTTATGTCATATAGTAAGCATTCAAGTTGATAAACAAGCATGTCTAGACATATTCAAACCCAACAAATCATGTATCTACCCCCTAACCCTAATCTCTGCATGTCTTATGAAGTCAACCATGAAGAGAAGTGGTTTTGGGTTTCTAACATTGAGATTTCAACAACCCCCCAAAAGCTTCATTTTAGAAGGACTAAGAAGGATCTAGGCTTACCTTTTCATTTTCATGTTATAGACTTGTTTAAATCTTGGTCAAACCTAGGATTTGACCAATATTCAAATGGGCATAAACATTCAGAAAAAATCAAAAAATCAAAAACCAAATCACATAGTCTTCTTATGTCATATAGTAAGAATTGAAGTTGATAAACAAGGTCTAGACATATTCAAACCAGGCAAATCGTGTATCTACACCTAACCCTAAACTATATCTAATGAAGTCAAGCATGATGAGAACTGGTTTTGGGTTTCAAACATGGAAATTTCAAAAACCTCCCAAAAGCTTCATTTTAGAGTGACTAAGAAGGATCCAGGCTTAGCTTTTCATTTTCATGTTTTAAACTTATTTAAATCCTGGTCAAACCTACTAGGATTTGACCAAGATTCAAATGGGTATAAAATAAAATAAAAAATGCACATAGCCTTTTTCTGTCATATAATGATCATTCAAGTTGATAAACATGGTCTAGACATATTCAAACTAGAAAATCGTGTATCTACCCTGTCCCTAGCTAACCCTAAACTCTGTCTTATGAAGTCAAGCATGAAGAGAAGTGGTTTTGGGTTTCAGACATGGAAATTTTGAAAACCTCCCAAAAACTTCATCTTAGAGTGACAAAGAAGGATCCAAGCTTACCTTTTCATTTTCATGTTTTAAGCTTGTTTAAATATTGGTCAAGCCTAGGATTTGACCAAGATTCAAATGGGCATAAAAATTCTGAAAAAATGAAAAACCAAAGCACATAGCCTTCTTATGTCATATAGTAAGCATTCAAGTTGATAAACAAGCATGTCTAGACATATTCAAACCCGACAAATCATGTATCTACCCCCTAACCCTAAACTCTGCATGTCTTATGAAGTCAACCATGAAGAGAAGTGGTTTTGGGTTTCAAACATTGAGATTTCAAGAACCCCCCAAAAGCTTCATTTTAGAATCACTAAGAAGGATCCAGGCTTACCTTTTCATTTTCATGTTATAGACTTGTTTAAATCTTGGTCAAACCTAGGATTTGACCAAGATTCAAATGGGCATAAACATTCAGAAAAAATCAAAAAATTAAAAACCAAAGCACATATAGTCTTCTTATGTCATATAGTAAGAATTGAAGTTGATAAACAAGGTCTAGACATATTCAAACCTGACAAATCGTGTATCTACACCTAACCCTAAACTATATCTAATGAAGTCAAGCATGATGAGAAATGGTTTTGGGTTTCAAACATGGAAATTTCAAAAACCTCCCAAAAGCTTCATTTTAGATTGACTAAGAAGGATCCAGGCTTACATTTTCATTTTCATGTTTTAAACTTGTTTAAATCTTGGTCAACCCTAGGATTTGGCCAAGATTCAAGTTGATAAACATGGTCTAGACATATTCAAACTAGAAAATCATGTATCTACCCCTGGCCCTAACCCTAAACTCTGTCTTATGAAGTCAAACATGAAGAGAAGTGGTTTTGGGTTTCAAACATGGAAATTTCGAAAACCTCCCAAAAACTTCATCTTAGAGTGACTAAGAAGGATCCATGCTTACCTTTTAATTTTCATGTTTTAAACTTGTTTAAATCTTGGTCAAACCCTAGGATTTGGCCAAGATTCAAATGGGCATAAACATTCAGGAAAAAACAAAAAATGAAAAACCAATGCACATGCATAGTCTTCTTAGGTCATATAGTAAGCATTCAAGTTGATAAACAAGCATGTCTAGACATATTCAAACCCGACAAATCATGTATCTACCCCATAACCCTAAACTCATCTGTCTTATGAAGTCAACCATGAAGAGAAGTGGTTTTGGGTTTCAAACATTGAGATTTCAAGAACCCCCCAAAAGCTTCATTTTAGAATGACTAAGAAGGATCCATGCTTACCTTTTCACTTTCATGTTTTTAACTTGTTTAAATCTTGGTCAAACCTAGGATTTGACCAAGATTCAAATGGGCATAAACATTCAGAAAAAACAAAAACCAAAAACCAAAGCACATATATAGCCTTCTTATGTCATATATATATATATATATATAGTAAGCATTCAAGTTGATGAACAAGGTCTAGACATATTCAAAACAGAAAAGGCATGTATCTACCGCTAACCCTTAACTTTGTCTTATGAAGTCAAGCATGAAGAGAAGTGGTTTCGGGTTTCAAACATGGAAATTTCTAAAACTTCCCAAAAGCTTAATTTTAGAGTGACTAGGACGGATCCAGGCTTACCTTTTCATTTTCATGTTTTAAGTTTGTTTAAATCCTAGTCAAACCTAGGATTTGACCAAGATTCAAATGAGCATAAAAATTCAGAAAAAATAAAAAAAAAATGAAAACCCAAAGCACATAGCCTTCTTACGTCATATATATAGTAAGCATTCAAGTTGATAAACAAGGTCTAGACATATTCAAAACATACAAATCATGTACTCCGTATCTACCCCCAACCCTAAACTATGTTTTTGGGGGATTTCTTCGACGAAGTTATAACACCCCCACATTTCACATTGGAATTACTTTCAATAAATCAGCATAAAGTCGTTTAAATGTGCGAAACTATCTTGAAAGCACTAAAACCGTAAAAGTTGGGAATTGGCACTAAAATATGGCGTAATTTATCTAAAAAAATGTAGAGTTGCCAGTTTGACCCGTATCTTATGTACACCGTTCACAAAATAAACATATTTTGTCATCTAGAAAATGAAAAAAATATTTTTTATACCGAAAAGTTGGAAAGTCAAGTCATTAACATTGTTGGGAATGGCAAGATGCACCACCATGCCCAATTTGGGCACATTGTAACAAACTGCGCCACAAATATGGCCATAACTATATCATTTGGCTTGCAAACCATGAATCTTCATACACGATAGTCCGCTTTGTGAAGACATTTTGTTTTTCACTACCCTATCACATGTTTCTTATTTTCCCTGTCAACTAACACATACAAGCACACTCCATGCAGAAGGGTTTCATTTTTCAGGTTTTCTTCAGTTTCATTTATTTATTTCAAAACCAGGTCAAAATGGTTTACATGATTATCCTGCAAAGGGGTTGAATATTTCAGTACTATCATTGGTTTCTATATATAGTAAGTAATATTTATCTAAAAATTATTTATGGGGACTTGTAGGACCAAGTTATAACACATCTACAATTCAAATTTGAATTACTTTCAATAAATCAGCATAAAGTCATTTAAATGTGCGAAACTAGCTAGAAAGCAGTAAAAACCGTAAATTTGGGAATTGTCATTAAAATATGGCATAATTTATTTAAAAAATGTAGATGCGCCATTTTGACCCATATCTTTTCTACCCCATGCACAAAAAAACATATTTTATCATCTAGAAAATGAAAAACGATTTTTTATACCGAAAACTTGAAAAGTCTAGTCATCAACATTGTTTGAAATGGCAAGATGCACCACCATGCCCAATTAGGGAACACTATAACAAACAATGTTGTCCAGGGATAATCAAACTTGGTAATATGAACTATGAGATTGAACAAAACGTTATATTTGGTTTACCCTTTGAACCTCCTAACTTACCACAACATTGACTTCTTATTTTTATTTACAAATAGATATTTTAATATCCCATTGTTGTGCAATAATATATGTTTTTATCTCAAATCAATTAGCATTTGATTTTAAAAAACTACCATAATAATTCATGAGAAAGCGTTGAACAAGTTTCAGAATGTAATTTTATACTTGATATGACCAATAATAGACTTAAATTAAATTGGATTTCAAAGTTCAGATTTTATAAGTGAATATAGTTTCATGTTGCAGACTATGTATTAGCTTGAGGGGCACCCCTAGAATAAAGTAGGTCGGTCACTTACGTGTGGTCCCATGCGTTTAGGTCCCACACATCAGTGAGCACAAGTCACGTGCGGTAGGTAGGCAAACTCCCAGCAATCTTCTTTGTTAAGTAAAGACGCATCGTCAAGACTCTCTCTCTCTCCCTTTTGTCGCTGAAAAAAAATGAGTATTAGACAGGCGCATAGCCTGCACTGCAGGTCTACATAACTGAAACCCTGTGTGCCAGTCAACATCACTCACCGAAAAAAGTGAAGCATTTCTTTTCACCATAAATAACAGCGGCCCCGTGAGGCACTGCTCTCCCTTTCTCTTTCTCCTTCCGTGTGATCCCTCTTCCACCTTTTATCCTTTGCATGATCGAAACTCCACTTATTGTTGTCATTGTTGCACAAAACACTCACTTAACCTGTTCTTTTGCACATATCACCAACTCATGTATTTGTTGCACAAAGGTCTAAATCTGTCGCTAAGCTACTTTACTCTAAATCTGATGACCGAGACCTAGAAGGTAGTGATATCCATTGTCATTGTGTAGTGTGTTTATTAGAACTCTAAAAGAATATGAATATATTTTAGCAATTGAAATAATATAAATTAACTAATATGGGATCGATAGTCATGAAATATATTTTCTACTATCCGGCCAATATCAAGTGTCATGAAATATATTCATTGTAAACTTAGTGATAATCACTCGAGTTTGATATGAATGGCCTAGCTAGCTATGGGCATCTCCCACTATATGTTGTCCACACGACCAACCAACAAGCATCCATGAGGAAAGTTTCTTATGGGTGACTTTCATCTCTGCCGCAAAACACGCGCCGAAATTGTTGGCGCGTCCCATTTTCAAGCTACCCCAAAACCTGCGGTTTGCCCGTCGGCCTATAAACATCGGTCCACAGAGGATATTTCCCTGTAGAGCACAATTCGAACACCACATCTTTCTCATGCTTCTACCACGCACACTCCCACGACGACGGCCGTGCCCCACCGCCCCTCCTCACCATCACTGCCTTCTCACCGGCCACCGTAGTGACCGACCACGTTTTACCGGCTCCCTTGCTACCTAGCAAGCCGGATTAGCTTCCTTGACGCCGACGTTCACCGCGCCATATCTCCTCTGGATCTGCTTCCCCGACTCTGTAGTCCACCTCACCGGAGATCGAGATGGGCAAAAAACGCGGCCCCAAAGTCTACCACCCCCAACCAAAGAGTAAATCCGCTCGGGCCTCAGACGAAGGTTGATGAATATTTTACATGTCCGCTTTTGTTATATGCATTTGATTTCTTACACTAGTTTTCGTTGCTTTCTTGCAATGCATTCTTGCTGATATTAGATCAGTGTAGATAGTTGTTTGCCGCGTAGCTATATGAGATCTTAACCTTACATCTGCTGATCGAGAGGAAGATCGAGGTTATGTCCGCTTTCGTTGTGCATTTCTTTTCCGAGAATCACTTCTGTGTGATATGTTTTGGGGTTTTGAAGTATGCATTTTACAAAGGTTATGATAGCAGTCAAGCTAGCAGAGCAATTTGTTGATAGTATTAAACTGCCTGTATTTTTTTTATCTCGGAACTCTGCTGATCGTAACCTTACATCTGCTGATGGAGAGGCAGAGCTTATGTCCGCTTTCGTTACGCATTTCTTTTCCAAATATCACTTCTGTGCTGTACTTTTTTGGGGTTTGAAGTATACTACATTACTACCTCCACCCCAAACCTGAAGGCTTATTTATAAAAGTCAAACCAAGTAAAGTTTGACCAAACTTTCAGAACAATTGATACGTCTCCGACGTATCGACAATTTCTTATGTTCCATGCCACATTATTGATGATATCTACATGTTTTATGCATAGTTTATGTCATTATTATGCGTTTTCCGGAACTAACCTATTGACGAGATGCCGAAGGGCCAGTTGCAGTTTTCTGCTGTTTTTGGTTTCAGAAATCCTAGTAAGGAAATATTCTCGGAATCGGACGAAATCAACGCCCAGGGTCCTATTTTTCCACGAAGCTTCCAGAAGTCCGAAGGGGAAACGAAGTGGGGCCACGAGGTGGGGACACAGTAGGGCGGCGCGGCCCAAGCCCTGGCCGCGCCGGCCTAGTGTGTGGCCCCACCAGGACTCCACCGACCTTGCCCTTCCGCCTACTTAAAGTCTCCGTCGCGAAAACCCTACAAGTTGGACGAAACCATAGAAAACCTTCCAGAGCCGCCGCCATCGCGAAGCCAAGATCTGGGGGACAGGAGTCTCTGTTCCGGCACGCCGCTGGGACTGGGAAGTGCCCCCGGAAGGCTTCTCCATCGACACCACCACCATCTTCATCAACGCTGCTGTCTCCCATGAGGAGGGAGTAGTTCTCTATCGAGGCTCGGGGCTGTACCGGTAGCTATGTGGTTCATCTCTCTCCTATGTACTTCAATACAATAATCTCATGAGCTGCCTTACATGATTGAGATTCATATGATGATGCTTGTAATCTAGATGTCATTATGCTAGTCAAGTGGGTTTTACTTATGTGATCTCCGGAGACTCCTTGTCCCACGTGTGTAAAGGTGACAGTGTGAGCACCGTGTGGGTCTCTTAGGCTATATTTCACAGAATACTTATTCACTGTTATGAATGGCATAGTGAAGTGCTTATTTATATCTCTTTATGATTGCAATGTGTCTTGTATCACAATATATCTGTGTGCTACTCTAGTGATGTTATTAAAGTAGTTTATTCCTCCTGCACGGTGTAATGGTGACAGTGTGTGCATCGTGTAGTACTTGGCGTAGGCTATGATTGTGATCTCTTGTAGATTATGAAGTTAACTATTGCTATGATAGTATTGATGTGATCTATTCCTCCTTTCGTAGTGTGAAGGTGACAGTGTGCATGCTATGTTAGTACTTGGTTTGGTTATGTTGATCTGTCATGCACTCTAAGGTGATTTAAATATGAACATTGAATATTGTGGAGCTTGTTAACTCCGGCATTGAGGGTTCGTGTAATCCTACACAGTTAGTGGTGTTCATCATCCAACAAGAGGCTGTAGAGTCTAGCATCTATCTATTTATTCTGTTATGTGATCAATGTTGAGAGTGTCCACTAGTGAAAGTATGATCCCTAGGCCATGTTCCTAAATCGCTATCATTTGTTTGTTTACTGTTTTACTGCATCTTTACTTCCTGCAATATTACTACCATCAACTGCACGCCAGCAAGCACTTTTCTGGCGCCGTTGCTACAGCTCGCATTTATTCATACCACCTGTATTTCACTATCTCTTCGCCGAACTAGTGCACCTATTAGGTGTGTTGGGGACACAAGAGACTTCTTGCTTTGTGGTTGCAGGGTTGCATGAGAGGGATATCTTTGACCTCTTCCTCCCTGAGTTCGATAAACCTTGGGTGATCCACTTAAGGGAAACTTGATGCTGTTCTACAAACCTCTGCTCTTGGAGGCCCAACACTGTCTACAAGAATAGAAGCACCCGTAGACATCAAGCACTTTTCTGGTGCCGTTGCCGGGGAGGAAAGGTAAAAGGCACTCATACTCCGGTCCCAGGTAACTAAGTACTTTTCTGTTACCGTTGTGTGTGTGCTCGAAGCTATTTCCTTTAGATCCTGCAATTGCATCTTTTTGTTTTTTGTTTACACTAGTTAGGCATAATGGACAACAATGAGCTTCTTATTCTATTTCCTGATTTAAGACATGGATGGTTTGATGCGAAAATTAAAAAACCTATGGAACATATTAGTATGAACGCTTTGAACACCATTGTTGCTAATGATATGGAAAATTCTAAGCTTGGGGAAGCTGGCTTTGATGAGCATGATATTTTTAGTCCCCCAAGCATTGAGGAGAAAATTTACTTTGATGATACTTTGCCTCCTATTTATGATGATTATAATGATATTGGTCTTTTAGTACCGCCTGTTATGGAGGATAAATTTGATTATGATTACAATATGCCTCATATATTTGATAATGAGAATAATAATGATAGCTACTTTGTTGAATTTGCTCCCACTACAACTAATAAAATTGATTATGCTTATGTGGAGAGTAATGATACTTTTATGCATGTGAATAAGAATGCTTTATGTGATACTTATATTGTTGAGTTTGTTCATGATGTCTCTGAAAATTATTATGAGAGAGGAAAATATGGTTGTAAAAATTTTCATGTTACTAAAACACCTCTCTATATGCTGAAATTTTTGAAGTTACACTGGTTTTATCTTTCTATGCTTGTTACTTTGCTCTTCATGAACTTGTTTATTTACAAGATTCCTATGCATAGGAAGCATGTTAGGCTTAAATGTGTTTTGAATTTGCTTCTTGATGCTCTCTTTTGCTTCAACTCTTATTTCTTGCGAGTATATCATTAAAATTGCTGAGCCCATCTTAATGGCTATAAAGAAAGAACTTCTTGGGAGATAACCCATGTGTTTATTTTGCTACAGTACTTTTGTTTTATATTTGATTCCTGGAAGTTGTTACTACTGTAGCAACCTCTCCTTATATTTATTTTATTGCATTGTTGTGCCAAGTAAAGTCTTTGATAGTAAAGTCAATACTAGATTTGGATTATCGAGCGTAAACAGATTTGCCTGCATCACGAATCTGGGCAGAATTCTCTGTAGGTAACTCAGAAAAATCTGCCAATATACGTGCGTGATCCTCAGATATGTACGCAACTTTCATTCAATTTGAGAATTTTCATCTGAGCAAGTCTGGTGCCACTTTAAAATTCGTCTTTACGGACTGTTCTGTTTTGACAGATTCAGCCTTTTATTTCGCATTGCCTCTTTTGCTGTGTTGGATGGATTTCTTTGTTCCGCTAACCTCCAGTAGCTTTGTGCAATGTCCAGAAGTGTTAAGAATGACTGTGTCACCTCTGAACATGTGAATTTTTTGATTATGCACTAACCCTCTAATGAGTTGTTTTGAGTTTGGTGTGGAGGAAGTTTTCAAGGGTCAAGAGAGGAGGATGATATACTATGATCAAGAAGAGTGAAAAGTCTAAGCTTGGGGATGCCCCGGTGGTTCATCCCTGCATATTTCAAGAAGACTCAAGCGTCTAAGCTTGGGGATGCCCAAGGCATCCCCTTCTTCATCGACAACTTATCAGGTTTCTTCTCTTGAAACTATATTTTTATTCGGTCACATCTTATGTACTTTACTTGGAGCGTCTGTTTGTTTTTGTTTTTTTTGTTTGAATAAAATGGATCCTAGCATTCATTGAGTTGGAGAGAGACACGCTCCGCTGTTGCATATGGACAAATATGTCCTTAGGCTTTACTCATAGTATTCATGGCGAAGGTTGAATCTTCTTCGTTAAATTGTTATATGGTTGGAATCGGGAAATGCTACATGTAGTAATTCTAAAATGTCTTGGATAATTTGATACTTGGCAATTGTTGTGCTCATGTTTAAGCTCTTGCATCATATACTTTGCACCCATTAATGAAGAAATACATAGAGCTTGCTAAAATTTGGTTTGCATAATTGGTCTCTCTATAGTCTAGATAATTTCTAGTATTGAGTTTTGAACAACAAGGAAGACGGTGTAGAGTCTTATAATGTTTACAATATGTCTTTTATGTGAGTTTTGCTGCACCGGTTCATCCTTGTGTTTGTTTCAAATAACCTTGCTAGCCTAAGCCTTGTATCGAGAGGGAATACTTCTCTTGCATCCAAAATCCTTGAGCCAACCACTATGCCATTTGTGTCCACCATACCTACCTACTACATGGTATTTCTCCGCCATTCCAAAGTAAATTGCTTGAGTGCTACCTTTAAATAATTCAAAATTTATCACCTCTTATTTGTGTCAATGTTTTATAGCTCATGAGGAAGTATGTGGTGTTTATCTTTCGATCTTGTCATTTACTTCGGACAGACTTTCACCAATGGACTAGTGGCTCATCCGCTTATCCAATAATTTTGCAAAAAGAGCTGGCAATGGGGTGCCCAGCCCCAATTAATTAACTTGCATTAATAATTCTCTTCACATGTTTTGCTCTGATCTATCAGTAAGCAACTTAATTTTGCAAATAGACACTCCTCCATGGTATGTGAATGTTGGAAGGCACCCGAGGATTCGGTTAGCCATGGCTTGTGTAAGCAAAAGGTTGGGAGGAGTGTCATCCATAAATAAAGAAAAACTAAACTAAAGTACATGTGTAAACAAAAGAGAAGAGGGATGATCTACCTTGCTGGTAGAGATAACGTCCTTCATGGGAGCCGCTCTTGAAAGTCTGGTTGATAAGGTAGTTAGAGTGCCCACTACCATTCGTTCACAACAACAAACACCTCTCAAAATTTTACTTTTATGCTCTCTTTATGTTTTCAAAACTAAAGCTCTAGCACAAATATAGCAATCAATGCTTCCCTCTTTGAAGGACCTTTCTTTTACTTTTATGTTGAGTCAGTTCACCTATCCCTCTCCACCTCAAGAAGCAAACACTTGTGTGAACTGTGCATTGATTCCTACATACTTGCATATTGCACTTGTTATATTACTTTACATTGACAATATCCATGAGATATACATGTTATAAGTTGAAAGCAACCGCTGAAACTTAATCTTCTTTTGTGTTGTTTCAATACCTTTACTTTGATTTATTGCTTTATGAGTTAACTCTTATGCAAGACATATTGATGCTTGTCTTGAAGTACTATTCATGAAAAGTCTTTGCTTTATGATTCATTTGTTTACTCATTTCATTACCATTGTTTTGATCGCTGCATTCATTACATATGCATACTATTTGCTTACAATAGTATGATCAAGGTTATGATGGCATGTCACTCCAGAAATTATCTTTGTTATCGTTTACCTGCTCGGGACGAGCAGGAACTAAGCTTGGTGATGCTGATACGTCTCCGACGTATCGATAATTTCTTATGTTCCATGCCACATTATTGATGATATCTACATGTTTTATGCATAGTTTATGTCATTATTATGCGTTTTCTGGAACTAACCTATTGACGAGATGCCGAAGGGCCAGTTGCTGTTTTCTGCTGTTTTTGGTTTCAGAAATCCTAGTAAGGAAATATTCTCGGAATCGGACGAAATCAACGCCCAGGGTCCTATTTTTCCACGAAGCTTCCAGAAGTCCGAAGGGGAAACGAAGTGGGGCCACGAGGTGGGGACACAGTAGGGCGGCGCGGCCCAAGCCCTGGCCGCGCCGGCCTAGTGTGTGGCCCCACCAGGACTCCACCGACCTTGCCCTTCCGCCTACTTAAAGTCTCCATCGCGAAAACCCTACAAGTTGGACGAAACCAGAGAAAACCTTCCAGAGCCGCCGCCATCGCGAAGCCAAGATCTGGGGGACAGGAGTCTCTGTTCCGGGACGGGGAAGTGCCCCCGGAAGGCTTCTCCATCGACACCACCGCCATCTTCATCAACGCTGCTGTCTCCCATGAGGAGGGAGTAGTTCTCCATCGAGGCTCGGGGCTGTACCGGTAGCTATGTGGTTCATCTCTCTCCTATGTACTTCAATACAATAATCTCATGAGCTGCCTTACATGATTGAGATTCATATGATGATGCTTGTAATCTAGATGTCATTATGCTAGTCAAGTGGGTTTTACTTATGTGATCTCCGGAGACTCCTTGTCCCACGTGTGTAAAGGTGACAGTGTGTGCACCGTGTGGGTCTCTTAGGCTATATTTCACAGAATACTTATTCACTGTTATGAATGGCATAGTGAAGTGCTTATTTATATCTCTTTATGATTGCAATGTGTCTTGTATCACAATATATCTGTGTGCTACTCTAGTGATGTTATTAAAGTAGTTTATTCCTCCTGCACGGTGTAATGGTGACGGTGTGTGCATCGTGTAGTACTTGGCGTAGGCTATGATTGTGATCTCTTGTAGATTATGAAGTTAACTATTGCTATGATAGTATTGATGTGATCTATTCCTCCTTTCGTAGTGTGAAGGTGACAGTGTGCATGCTATGTTAGTACTTGGTTTGGTTATGTTGATCTGTCATGCACTCTAAGGTTATTTAAATATGAACATTGAATATTGTGGAGCTTGTTAACTCCGGCATTGAGGGTTCGTGTAATCCTACACAGTTAGTGGTGTTCATCATCCAACAAGAGGGTGTAGAGTCTAGCATCTATCTATTTATTCTGTTATGTGATCAATGTTGAGAGTGTCCACTAGTGAAAGTATGATCCCTAGGCCTTGTTCCTAAATACTGCTATCGCTGTTTGTTTACTGTTTTACTGCATCTTTACTTCCTGCAATATTACTACCATCAACTGCACGCCAGCAAGCACTTTTCTGGCGCCGTTGCTACTGCTCGCATTTATTCATACCACCTGTATATCACTATCTCTTCGCCGAACTAGTGCACCTATTAGGTGTGTTGGGGACACAAGAGACTTCTTGCTTTGTGGTTGCAGGGTTGCATGAGAGGGATATCTTTGACCTCTTCCTCCCTGAGTTCGATAAACCTTGGGTGATCCACTTAAGGGAAACTTGCTGCTGTTCTACAAACCTCTGCTCTTGGAGGCCCAACACTGTCTACAAGAATAGAAGCACCCGTAGACATCAACAATCTATCAAGAAATATAATATTTTGTAGATACCGTACGAAAATATATTCATTATCTATTTAATGATATTAAATTTGTATTTTGCATGTTAATGATTTTTGATAAAAACTTCGGGATGGTGGTAGTACGTATTACAAAGTTTATGATAGCAGTCAAGCTAGGAGAGCAATTTATTTGATAGTATTAAACTGCCTGTATTTTTTTCTATTTGCAACTCTGTGTGCGCCATGTGGAATTGCATGCTCTAGCCAGTTCATCCAATGAGGTTTTATCACTTAACACCAGAAGTTCGGGATTTTTTTTATCACAGAACCACAACCCTAGAAATTTGTATCACAAAACACTAACATTTGGAGTAATTGTTTCGCAGAATACATGATCTCTGTTTGATAGCCCATTAGTGACCTCCGGCCACCGTCAATTTAAGAGTGACCGCAGGAGAAAGACAATTAGACTTTATTTTGTGGTATTTGCTGTTAAACGCAAATACAAAGCTGATTGTCAACACTAGTTGTTAAATCTTATGTCCAGACAGTTCAAAATAAAATCTTATGTCCAGTGTAGTTGTATTGGTAAACATTATCAAAACCTTATGCTGGTACAGAATATATTACCCAAATCTCATGTTCTTGTGTGGTTATAATTTCTTGTGGATATTTGTCATATGGTAATTCATTTGTGTGTAGCATATGTAACAAGTGTGACTCATATTCTCATTTCCACAGAGTGTCTACAAAATTTCACACCAAAATTCATTTGTTTGTAGCAAACATGCTCACGTACTGTAAATTGGTGTCACGCTGTAGGGTCATGCTCTTGTCAAGCCGACTAATGACAAATAATGTGTTATGTGAAATAATTTCCCCAAATGTTGGGTGTTTTGTGATTAAAAATCCCCAACTTGTGGTGCTAAGTGATAAAACCACTCATTCAATAGACCGAGCCTTAGGCATGTATCATTAGATATTTTTTAGGAAGGCTGCAAATATTTATTTTGAATACTGCGTTGCTACTTGCTAGGATTTGAACTCAGGATCTTGTAGGTCTGATACCATTTCGAATTGCATGCTCTAGCAAGTTCATCCAATAGATCGATCTGCTGGAACTTGGAAGACCCTAGGCAATTATATTATGCACACGCCATTCCATATGGTTAACCATTGGCATGAAAATGACACTTATATGTGTTTGAGTCTATATGTGGATTGCTTAGCCCTTTCCATCAGTTCGGACTTTTGGTTGCGTTGGCTACTGCATGAAGCTTGACATCATACTTATCCTAAAAATTGTTGCTGCTGCCCTTTGTTGCCCAACATAAATTATTTTTGAGCCATAATTTGTTTGCCCTTTCCATCAGTCCGGACTTCCGGTTGCGTTGGCTAGTGCATGAAGCTTGACAATATGAACATCAATTATTTTTGAGCCATAGTTTGTTTGTCATTACACCTTTTGAGCAGTTTCACTGCTACTATTAATTTGTTCTTATATGCACAGTTCCATGATAAATCTCATCTGCATTTCTCGCCAATGCATGTTAGGTCTTCCACTCGAGAATGAGTACGAAGAGCAACGGAGGCAAACTATCCTGCATAATATCCGAGTTGCAGCCTCGTTGGACCTAACACTACATCCTTCTACAAGTTCTAGTGCAAAAACGCCACCCACCTCCCTCACAAAGGATACGGAACATTCCTCTGATTCAGAATTTGATCTTGCTGATTGTGATGGCGAGCTGACTCAGGAAGATGCCCTGGTCGACTATCCTCTGCAACACAACAAGGTGAGTTTTCTCTGTCCTGTCATCGAATTATTTGTCCCAACTTCCATTTGTTGTATCCCAGTCCTACCAAATATTTTACCCATGCCATGTTCAATCTCATTACTACAATTTTTCCTGCTTAGTTAACGCCTCATATATGTTTTGGCATATGTTGCCTTACTGTTTTTCCGTTCCATCTGCATATCATCATCATATAATATTGTACATTGAAATATCATTTATGTGTGACAGGCATCTGCAGATTCGGGCAAGAACTTTTCAAGAACGAATAGGAGGAAGAACACTCAACAGGAACCTCAGGCTGATACCGAAGGATGGGTGACAGTGCGTAATAAAAAAAGGGTTAAGCCTGATGCTCGTGCTGCTCCTCCTATTACAAGGTCTAACAAGAGACTGACACGAGGTGGCGAACAGGCCAAGAATGATAACAGTAAAAGGTCTAGTAAAAACCACAAACCATCGAATCAGACAGAAGTAGCCCGAGCATGTACCAGCCCACACATTCCACAACCACCAGTTGCCAATACATTTCTCAAAGAACAATTGCCAACAGAACCAGTTTCCACAGCAAATTCTAGCCACGAATTGGCACCATCAGGAGTGGTGGTAGGTAATAATGGCCAAGGACACATGATGCTAGTCCCAGATGATACAGCCTCAAATGTCCAAACAGTGCTGCCACAACACCAGCAAACTGGTGATGATCTCCCTCCGACCCTTAGTCCTGCGAAAGACAACTCCTCTCCCGATGATGAGACCCACGCCAAAAAAGGTAATACTTTTTTCAAGACTTGTAGTTTAATGCTCCCTTATGTATCTATATACCATGATAGCTTGATGTAATGCTTAACTTGGTAGGTTCGCCACGATCAATAAAAACGAGGGGGCCAACGGTAGGAAAAAAAACTTGCAGCTAAGATTTCCGGAATGGGTTCAAGATTTCGCATCACATCTATTGTAGGTGGCAGAAGGCCACTTCATCCGCATGAATCTTCATATCTTGTATCACAGGTTGGCCATTTTATCAGGAATGAACTTCCTACCTTCCCATTGTGGAAGCAGCACATATACACCCCTTCACAGTTCGAGAGTTTAGTGCATAATTTACACATAAGTCATGCTTCTCCTGGTAATGATAAATTATTCCACATTGATCTGTCCCATTTCTTGTAGCTTACTGTTGTTTCTATGATATATAACTCACCAATCATTCCACCATTGTGAGCAGTTAAGGTTTGAATTCGATGAGGATAATGAGGATGTAAAGTTTGTCATCGCTTCCATATTCAAAGAATTGTTGCGCCAGCACCGCTATAAGCTTAAGGCGACATACTTCACTGGCCAGATTACTGCCAATGTTCGAACAAAGTCTCCTGCACTCGTATGACTGACGAGCAGTGGGGAGATCTTGTCAAGCATTGGTCTGATCCAAAGAATGTGGTATGGCTTATGAGGACCGTGAAACCAGATTAAATTCCGAATACTTATTTTGCGCCAGTGTCTCACTAGTATCCTTTTGCAGACGTTGTCTAAAAGGAACCAGGCTAACCGCTTGAAACAACGTTTACCAAGCCGTACAGGATCTCGTCACTTGGTTGGGCATCTCTGGCAAAAAGTAATGCCCCGCTGGTCTGTACTGCTACATATGTTACTCGTAAATTGTGTAGAACTCCGTGTGCATGTTATATTTCCATCCTCCATTTCAACCACGTTATTTGATCTCCATATGATTGTACAAAAATGCAGAAAGTAGATCATGCAAACAACATGCAACCAGACAAAGAGATGACTCTGGCAGAGCAGTTCGAGGCATGCCAGAAGAACAAACATAATGTGATAGGAGAACTTGCAGAAAGTGTTATTGTAAGTCTTCTTTATGATTTAAATTTTTTAACTACACACTTGCCAATTTGTAGGAGCAATAATGGGCATGTCAATATGATCTTGTAGGCGTTTTTGTGAAAATGCATTTGATGTGTAATCAGGCATACCAACTTGTAGGATTAGAAGTAGTTCATACACATTAAATCTACCGTCTGCATGTTTCTCTGTAATAACTTTTATTTTTACACGACTGAAAACTTTTCAGGCAAATATGAAATTGGAGATGGCAAAACCCGGGAAAGATGGTATGGAAAAAACTCTAGAAGAATGTATGGAGACATTTACCATGGTACTTAAAAATAAAGATATCACCAAAAACACTTTCCTGCGAAATGCTGGGTTTTTGCAGTCCAAGTCCAAGTCCAAGTCTTTCTCTGCACAAGTTCTGGAGGAACAAATCCAAATAGAACGAGCTGCAATAGATGTGTTAAGAAACCAAGTTGACATGTTGAGATCGAGATCGGAAGCATGTGATGCCCTACTGCAGGAGGCCAATATATCAAGTTTGTTATAATCTCTCAAAGACTAATAAAATGCCATAGATAATTGGAGATGAAAACACTGACATTGACATGTGAGTACCTTGGTATTGTGAAATGTTTCCTGAGACTGAGGCACTGTTCCTATTTTGTTGGTGGATGCATTTATCTACGGCTGGGATCAACTTGGTAGTTGTTCCTGTGGATGTTTTAGAAATTGGTTGCCTAGCCTTTTCAATCCGTTCGAACTTAAATGGTATTAGAGCCAAGGTCTCGAGTTTGAATTGTTGACGGTGTGGTTCAATTCATCCTTAAATTGTTGGTGCCCCATTGGCCCTTGTAAAGCTTCATGTGCCTACCTCCGAATCCAGTGTTGAATTTCTCTTGTCACACACGAGGATGGCTGTTAATGTGTGTATAAGTGGGTTGCATAGCCCCTTTTATATAAGGTTGCAAGTTTCCTTATTGTGTTGTGCCTTTGGGATTCAGCCTGCACTTCTGACTTTTGGTTGCGTTCGCTACTGCATAAGTTTAATATAGTTCCATGTGGTTTTTTTTGAGATCTATAATAAGTGGATTGCCTAGCCCTTTCCATCATTTCGGACATGTGGTGTGCTATTCTGTTTTCCACGTGTTAGACCTCCTCTTCTTAACAAGACTCCATGAGTAGGAGGCACTATGATTTTTTTTTGCGCATGAAATTACTCAATTAGATAGCTTAATCACATTTGTTGACTCTCTGTTGATCAGCCACTTGAGGGTAAAACTGAGTATATTGCACTAGCCAGTATTAGTACTCGAGGGGAAAACTGAGTGCAGATATTTTTCCAGTGTAAGGCTAACTGAGTACACGTAACGGTGCAGACGTGCAGTACCACGGACGCGTGTCGCGGTGCACAGCGGTTAGGCGGTGCGCGTGTTGAGACCAAACGTCTAGCTTTTTTGAGAAACTGCCGAGACCAACCGTCACGTTGCCAGAGCCCCCTCTCTCCCTCCCTCTGCACACAGTCTCATTCTCACTCACGCACGCAACCACGCCTCTCACGTCCCATCAACTTCTCCAAATCGAAGGAAAAAACACCAACCGACCACGCGCGCTCCCTGCCGGCGATGGACAAGAAGAATGCGCCGGCGGCCGTCGCCTCCGTGAACTGGGCCTCTCTCTCGGCTGATGGACCACTTCACAAGATCGGCGAATGCTTACTGGCGAACGAGCAGTACGCTGACACCTACTCTGCTATGAGGCAAGTCTGTAGAAATTGGCGCTCAGGTTTACCTGAGCCCGACGTGCACCTGCACGAATGGATCATGCTAGACCACGGCCTTCCACGCGCTGCTGATTTCACCTTCCTCCACCTCCGCACATCCCGCTACGTCACCATCGATCTAACAGAAGTTCATGCAAGGTTCAAATTCCTCCATATCTATAGAGTTAATCTATTTTTATTTTCAATCGTAAACATCTTAGTGCTAAATGTTATCTTCATCAATATATTTTAGATACTACTTTGTCGGCTTTTGCCGTGGCGTCATCGTGCTTGCCTAGAAGAATCAGCCGCACAAGATACGGCTTCTGAACCCACTCACAAAGACATTGAATACTATGTTTGAGGCGCATATGCCAAACGTTATTCTGAAGTCAGTCGCTGTGATGAAGTCCCCGACTATGGTCTTTGTTTCCAAAGATTACCCGGCGGAAATTGCTTGGGTCGATGAGAGCACTCCAACTAAGGGTATAGATGAAGATTGGGGAGAAGGAAGATTTTCGATCGAGCACCATTGTCTGTGTTGCATTACCCCGTTCAATGGTGAATTGTATGCAATAGCTGTGAACAATTTTGAGTTCGAAAAATTAGTGTGCACCAACAATGTCCAGTTGGAGCAGCGTGCGAGCACTGTCAAAATGGATACAGTATTTTCATTTCCAGAACTTGGAAATAACAAGTTCTACCTTGTGAAGTCGGATGGTGCTCTGCTGCTTGTGTTGTTGGACAACAAGCATTTGGAGGAAGGTCAACCATTGGTGTACCGTGTGGACACTGAGAGCCGCTCTCTCCATGCCGTCAATAACATTGGCAGTCATGCCTTCTTCGTCCATTATATCCGGTGTATCTCCGTCGACACCAGAGTGCACCCGACACTTCGACCTGGCTGCATCTACTACACAGATTTGGGTTATATCATAGAGTACTTTGATGATATAAAGGCCTGGGATGAGTGGCCAATACATGTGAATAGATTAGGAAACTACGGTATGAGAAATGAACAAAGGCCATACCGTTTGGAGGATGTATTGGCTGCACACTGCAGACGGAAGGAGTTCAATGAAAATTTCCTTCAGATCAGAGAATGGAGTGACGAAGAAATATATGCTGAATGAAGAACAGATTCGTTCATCCTGGGGTATCCTAATCTTCATGTTGGCCATATATTGTGTCTTGTATTATTTTCAGATTAGTTTGTCGTGAACATTAACATTGTTATTGGCTGCTTTTGGCTCTTGTATGCAGTTTATGTATTATACTTAGTTTTCTGGATTTATTATGCTACTGTGAATTTATCCTATACTAGCTTCTAGATTTGACTGATTTTGTTCGTAATGATGATGGCTTGATGTGGCTGCTGGCCTTAACTGCGGGAGCAAAGCAATTAGTACTTAACCAGGTGTACCATCTTTATATCAGTATTATATTATATTACTTGACCATAGCCATATTCAAAATCAAATCTCAGTCGGGCGGCAAAATCTCCCGCCAATCTTGAAATATTTCAGACGTGTTTTTGAATGGGATAAGAAGATAGAACACGATGATAGTAACCGATATTCAAGGTGATGATGATTTGATTTTGCACTCGGCCTTGAACAGAGGTACTAGTACGGTCTCACAATTTTTTATCATTATACTTGGACCTTAGCCAAATTCAAAATCTCATAGCGGCAAAACTTCCCGCCCACAGAATACAAAAAATTCACACGCTTTCAAATTCCCATTCTACCCTTGTGGAGATGACAGCGAAGTCGGTTGGTGGGGGGGTCTGCCCGTCATTTTTTGGATCACCACCTCCCTAGCCCCGGAAACCCTCCCAAAAAAATTCATTTCCCTCAATCTCTCATCTGAGACCACCCACCGGAACTTCTCAAGTCCCTCTCTCTACCACCTCCACGACCACCGCACCGGAACATCCCCGCCGGACTTCCCTGGCCTACCCGAGGCCTCGCGATCCTCGTCATCCGGCTGCCTGCCGGAGCCGCTTCATCGACGCCATCATCAACCGGACCGGATCATCCCCGCTGAACCTCAAAACCATATGCTCATCCAGCAGTCTACCGCAGTCGCTTCAGCTGCGGTATCGTCCACCGCATCGGATCTTGCTCACCGACACCGCTGTGCATGAACCGGATCTGCTTCACCGGCGCCTTGCATGATCTAAACTCTTCTACTGTCGCTTTTCTATTGCTTGCCTGCAAGTTCTTGTTTAATCTGCGGGAACCTGTTTGTGCTAACGACGCGCCCTTACGTCTTTGCAGATGAGATGAGTAACAATGAAGTGTAATGGCCATCTCTCCAACCCCAAGTAGCACATGTCACCGGATCTATCAAGCCCAGGAAGATCTGCTGTGACTCCCACAGAGTGCTTCTCCTAATGTAAGTCCCTTGTTTTAGCGCCATGTTCTTGGTTCAGATGCTTGTTTGTCTGAAGCTCTTTTAGTTCATTCCTAACTATGACCGTAACACCTTGCTATTTTCTAGTTCATTGCTAACTTTAAGCGATTTAATGTTTTGGTTTGCATTCCCTGCTCTGTAGATGTAGCCATCATAACTTCTATCTTGCTCAGTCGTTGTTACAAAAATTATAGGCTGCTACTATTTTGTTCATGCCAATATTGTTCTTCAAAAGCTGCTATCACTCTGCTATCTAGCTATGACCGTAAGTATTTAGTTTGGCATGCTATCACTCTGCTATCTAGCCTGTAGTACAAATAAACTTGTCATACTACTAGACAATAATTTTGTGTGCCATCTTGTTCTTCAAAAGCTGCATCATTGACTTGTTTCTCTGACTTGGCAAGACGCTCACATATGGAATGCTGAACATATTGGTTTGCATTCCCTCTTATACAAGTTCACAGGTGATCCCACTATATTCTGTATCTGGTCCATCCTAAGCTCCAGCATTAACTATCCTCTATGTGTTGCTCATTACAAGTTTATATCCCGAAACATCTTGATTTGCATCCCCTTCACTATATGTTCAGGAGTATTATTTAGTTCACGGCCAATTTGAAGTAATTGCACTTGGCACATGTTGGTTCACATTCCCTCCTCTTTAGCTTTTGCCATCATAACTTCTATTTTTTGTTTACATTCCCTGCTCTGTAGATGTAGCCATCATAACTTCATCTTGCTCAGTCGTTGTTACAAAATTTATAGCCTGCTACTATGTTGTTCATGCCAATTTTGTACTCCCTGAACATGTTGGTTTGCATGGGACTCGACAGTAGTAAGTCTGCTGTTTCATTCTAACATGCTATGTTATATTGGCTATTGGTATGCGGCATGCACTCTTTGTTTGCTTATTGTGCGCATTACAATGATCTTGTTATAACGACGAAATGATGAGTTCCAAATTCTTTGGCAAACAATATTGCAGTGTCTTTGCGTTTCCATTGTTGCTGTCTTAACTTGTAATGTCTTTGTTTCAGATATAGGTGCTGCATGGACAACTTAAAAGATTGCCGGATCGCTTCATTGTATTGCTAGGTTTAATTACCATTCAATTTCTCTGGGTTCTGTAATATTTTTTCAAAGCCTTGCAGCTGATGTAATATTTAGTTAGTTTTTATAGTTCTTTCGCGCATTTTTTCTTTGGTGCTTGTGGTAAGTGAGGCTATCCGACAGAAATCAATGCTGCGTAAATATTCTCAGTATCTAAATCACGAATTCCCATCCCTTAAACGGCCCAATTAAGCGAAATCACATATGTGTCGGCTCGCAAAATCCTAAAGCGCCTATTACACCGGCATATAAACAGCAACTAAACGGGCTGGCCCACTTACTTATTGGGCCAGCCCACTTGATTTACGGTGGACCCCACACTCTAATTGGGCCGGCCCACTTGCTTTAAGGTGGACCCCACCCACTACTGGGCCGGCCCACTAACTAGTTGGGCCAGCCCAATTGCTTTTGTGGTGGACCCCACATACTAAATGGGCTGGCCCTTTAAGACGAAAGTGGGACCCACCAGTGTTTTTGGCCCGGCCCACTATCTTGTTGTGCCGGCCCACTTGCTATATGGTGGACCCCACATACTAAACGGGCCGGCCCTTTAAGAGGAAAGTGGGACCCACCTGTGTTTTTGGCCCGGCCCACTAGCGTGTTGGGCCGGCCCACTTGCTATATGGTGGACCCCACATACTAAATGGGCCGGCCCTTTAACAGGAAAGTGGGACCCACCTGTGTTTTTGGCCCGGCCCACTATCTTGTTGGGTGATACGTCTCCGACGTATCGATAATTTCTTATGTTCCATGCCACATTATTGATGTTATCTACATGTTTTATGCACACTTTATGTCATATTCGTGCATTTTCTGGAACTAACCTATTAACAAGATGCCGAAGTGCCGATTCTGTTTTCTGCTGTTTTTGGTTTCAGAAATCCTAGTAAGGAAATATTCTCGGAATTGGACGAAATCAAAGCCCAGGGGCCTATTTTCTCACGAAGCTTCCAGAAGTCCGAAGGAGAGACGAAGAGGGGCCACGGAGGGGCCACACTATAGGGCGGCGCGGCCCCCCCCTTGGCCGCGCGGCCCTGTGGTGTGGGGCCCCCGTGCCGCCTCTTGACCTGCCCTTCCGCCTACAAATAGCCTTCGTCGCGAAACCCCCAGTACCGAGAGCCACGATACGGAAAACCTTCCAGAGACGCCGCCGCCGCCGATCCCATCTCGGGGGATCCAGGAGATCGCCTCCGGCACCCTGCCGGAGAGGGGAATCATCTCCCGGAGGACTCTACGCCGCCATGGTCGCCTCCGGTGTGATGTGTGAGTAGTCTACCCCTGGACTATGGGTCCATAGCAGTAGCTAGATGGTTGTCTTCTCCCCATTGTGCTATCATTGTCGGATCTTGTGAGCTGCCTAACATGATCAAGATCATCTATCTGTAATTCTATATGTTGCGTTTGTTGGGATCCGATGAATAGAGAATACTTGTTATGTTGATTATCAAAGTTATGCTTATGTGTTGTTTATGATCTTGCATGCTCTCCGTTACTAGTAGATGCTCTGGCCAAGTAGATGCTTGTAACTCCAAGAGGGAGTACTTATGCTCGATAGTGGGTTCATTCCTGCATTGACACCTGGGACAGTGACAGAAAGTTCTAAGGTTGTGTTGTGCTGTTGCCACTAGGGATAAAACATTAGTGCTATGTTCAAGGATGTAGTCACTAGTTACATTACGCACCATACTTAATGCAATTGTCTGTTGCTTTGCAACTTAATACTGGAGGGGGTTCGGATGATAACCTGAAGGTGGACTTTTTAGGCATAGATGCAGTTGGATGACGGTCTATGTACTTTGTCGTAATGCCCAATTAAATCTCACTATACTCATCATGATATGTATGTGCATTGTCATGCTCTCTTTATTTGTCAATTGCCCAACTGTAATTTGTTCACCCAACATGCTGTTCGTCTTATGGGAGAGACACCTCTAGTGAACTGTGGACCCCGGTCCAATTCTCTTTACTGAAATACAATCTACTGCAATACTTGTTCTACTGTTTTCTGCAAACAATCATCTTCCACACAATACGGTTAACTCTTTGTTACAGCAAGCCGGTGAGATTGACAACCTCACTGTTTCGTTGGGGCAAAGTACTTTGGTTGTGTTGTGCAGGTTCCACGTTGGCGCCGGAATCACTGGTGTTGCGCCGCACTACATCTCGCCGCCATCAACCTTCAACGTGTTTCTTGACTCCTACTGGTCTGATTAAACCTTGGTTTCTTACTGAGGGAAACTTGCCACTGTGCGCATCACACCTTCCTCTTGGGGTTCCCAACGGACGCGTGTCGAACGAAGAGACAATACGTCAACCACGCGCATCAAGCAAATTTCTGGCGCCGTTGCCGGGGAGATCAAGACACGCTGCAAGGGGAGTCTCCACTTCTCAATCTCTTTACTTTGTTTTTGTCTTGCTTAGTTTTATTTACTACTTTGTTTGCTGCACTAAATCAAAATACAAAAAAATTAGTTGCTAGTTTTACTTTACTTGCTATCTTGTTTACTATATCAAAAACACAAAAAAATTAGTTTACTTGCATTTACTTTATCTAGTTTGTTTTATTTACTGTTGCTAAAATGGCCAACCCTGAAAATACTAAGTTGTGTGACTTCACAACCACAAATAATAATGATTTCTTATGCACACCTATTGCTCCACCTGCTACTACAGCAGAATTCTTTGAAATTAAACCTGCTTTACTGAATCTTGTTATGCGAGAGCAATTTTCTGGTGTTAGTTCTGATGATGCTGCTGCCCATCTTAATAATTTTGTTGAATTATGTGAAATGCAAAAATATAAAGATGTAGATGGTGATATTATTAAATTAAAATTGTTCCCTTTCTCATTAAGAGGAAGAGCTAAAGATTGGTTGCTATCTCTGCCTAAGAATAGTATTGATTCATGGACTAAATGCAAGGATGCTTTTATTGGTAGATATTATCCCCCTGCTAAAATTATATCTTTGAGGAGTAGCATAATGAATTTTAAACAATTAGATACTGAACATGTTGCTCAAGCTTGGGAAAGAATGAAATCTCTGGTTAAAAATTGCCCAACCCATGGACTGACTACTTGGATGATCATCCAAACCTTCTATGCAGGACTAAATTTTTCTTCACGGAATTTATTGGATTCAGCTGCTGGAGGTACCTTTATGTCCATCACTCTTGGTGAAGCAACAAAGCTTCTTGATAATATGATGATCAATTACTCTGAATGGCACACGGAAAGAGCTCCACAAGGTAAGAAGGTAAATTCTGTCGAAGAAACCTCTTCCTTGAGTGATAAGATTGATGCTATTATGTCTATGCTTGTGAATGATAGGACTAATATTGATCCTAATAATGTTCCATTAGCTTCATTGGTTGCACAAGAAGAACATGTTGATGTAAACTTCATTAAAAATAATAATTTCAACAACAATGCTTACCGGAACAATTCTAGTAACAACTATAGGCCATATCCTTATAATAATGGCAACGGCTATGGTAATTCTTATGGGAATTCTTACAACAATAATAGGAGTTCACCCCCTGGACTTGAAGCCATGCTTAAAGAATTTATTAGTACACAAACTGCTTTTAACAAATCTGTTGAAGAAAAGCTTGGGAAAATTGATATACTTGCTTCTAAAGTCGATAGTCTTGTCATTGATGTTGATCTTTTGAAATCAAAAGTTTTGCCTAATGAGAATCATCATAATAAAATTACTACTACAGCAAATGCCATTCAAGTTAGAATTAATGAGAATATAAGATTAATGGCTGAACTGCGTGCTAGGTGGGATAGAGAAGAAAATGAAAAACTAGCTAAAGAGAAGAATGTAGCTAAAGTTTGGACTATTACCACCACTAGTAATGCTAATGCTACACATGTTGCTGCACCTCCTACTAATACTAATAAAAGAATTGGTGTTAGCAATGTTTCCACTTCTAATGCAAAGCGCGAAAAACTGCCTGAAACTGCTAAAACTGCTGAAACTACTTGTGATAAAGTTGCTGAAATTTTTTCCAACATTGGGGATGATGATCCCATTGCTTTAGATTATAATGGTTTGAATTTTGATGATTGCCACATCTCTGAAGTTATAAAGTTCTTGCAAAAACTTGCTAAAAGTCCTAATGCTAGTGCTATAAATTTGGCTTTCACGCATCATATTACAAATGCTCTCATAAAAGCTAGAGAAGAGAAATTAGAGCGCGAAGCCTCTATTCCTAAAAAGCTAGAGGATGGTTGGGAGCCCATCATTAAGATGAAGGTTAAAGATTTTGATTGTAATGCTTTATGTGATCTTGGTGCAAGTATTTCTGTTATGCCTAAGAAAATTTATGATATGCTTGACTTGCCACTACTGAAAAATTGTTATTTGGATGTTAATCTTGCTGATCATTCTACAAAGAAACCTTTGGGTAAAGTTGATAATGTTCGTATTACCGTTAACAATAACCTTGTCCCCGTTGATTTTGTTGTCTTGGATATTGAATGCAATGCATCTTGTCCCATTATATTGGGAAGACCTTTTCTTCGAACTGTTGGTGCTATTATTGATATGAAGGAAGGTAATATAAAATATCAATTTCCTCTCAAGAAAGGTATGGAACACTTCCCTAGAAAGAGAATGAAGGTACCTTTTGACTCTATTATGAGAACAAATTATGATGTTGACACTTCGTCTCTTGATAATACTTGATACACACTTTCTGCGCCTAGCTGAAAGGCGTTAAAGAAAAGCGCTTATGGGAGACAACCCATGTTTTTACCTACAGTACTTTGTTTTTATTTTGTGTCTTGGAAGTTTTTTACTACTGTAGCAACCTCTCCTTATCTTAGTTTTGTGTTTTGTTGTGCCAAGTTAAGCCGTTGATAGAAAAGTAAGTACTAGATTTGGATTACTGCACAGTTCCAGATTTCTTTGCTGTCACGAATCTGGGTCCACCTCCCTGTAGGTAGCTCAGAAAATTAAGCCAATTTACGTGCATGATCCTCAGATATGTACGCAACTTTCATTCAATTTGAGCATTTTCATTTGAGCAAGTCTGGTGCCATTTTAAAATTCGTCAATACGAACTGTTCTGTTTTGACAGATTCTGCCTTTTATTTCGCATTGCCTCTTTTGCTATGCTGGATGAATTTCTTTGATCCACTAATGTCCAGTAGCATTATGCAATGTCCAGAAGTGTTAAGAATGATTGTGTCACCTCTGAATATGTCAATTTATATTGTGCACTAACCCTCTAATGAGTTGTTTCGAGTTTGGTGTGGAGGAAGTTTTCAAGGATCAAGAGAGGAGTATGATGCAACATGATCAAGGAGAGTGAAAGCTCTAAGCTTGGGGATGCCCCGGTGGTTCACCCCTGCATATATTAAGAAGACTCAAGCGTCTAAGCTTGGGGATGCCCAAGGCATCCCCTTCTTCATCGACAACATTATCAGGTTCCTCCTGAAACTATATTTTTATTCCATCACATCTTATGTGCTTTTTCTTGGAGCGTCGGTTTGTTTTTGTTTTTGTTTTGTTTGAATAAAATGGATCCTAGCATTCACTTTATGGGAGAGAGACACGCTCCGCTGTAGCATATGGACAAGTATGTCCTTGGTTTCTACTCATAGTATTCATGGCGAAGTTTCTCCTTCGTTAAATTGTTATATGGTTGGAATTGGAAAATGATACATGTAGTAATTGCTATAAATGTCTTGGGTAATGTGATACTTGGCAATTGTTGTGCTCATGATTAAGCTCTTGCATCATATGCTTTGCACCCATTAATGAAGAAATACATAGAGCATGCTAAAATTTGGTTTGCATATTTGGTTTCTCTAAGGTCTAGATAATTTCTAGTATTGAGTTTGAACAACAAGGAAGATGGTGTAGAGTCTTATAATGTTTTCAATATGTCTTTTATGTGAGTTTTGCTGCACCGGTTCATCCTTGTGTTTGTTTCAAATAAGCCTTGCTAGCCTAAACCTTGTATCGAGAGGGAATACTTCTCATGCATCCAAAATACTTGAGCCAACCACTATGCCATTTGTGTCCACCATACCTACCTATACTACATGGTATTTTCCCGCCATTCCAAAGTAAATTGCTTGAGTGCTACCTTTAAAATTCCATCATTCACCTTTGCAATATATAGCTCATGGGACAAATAGCTTAAAAACTATTGTGGTATTGAATATGTAATTATGCACTTTATCTCTTATTAAGTTGCTTGTTGTGCGATAACCATGTTCACTGGGACGCCATCAACTATTCATTGTTGAATTTCATGTGAGTTGCTATGCATGTCCGTCTTGTCTGAAGTAAGAGAGATCTACCACCATATGGTTAAGCATGCATATGTTAGAGAAGAACATTGGGCCGCTAACTAAAGCCATGCTCCATGGTGGAAGTTTCAGTTTTGGACAACAATCCTCAAATCTCAAATGAGAAAATTATTAATTGTTGTTATATGCTTATGCATAAAAGAGGAGTCCATTATCTATTGTCTATGTTGTCCCGGTATGGATGTCTAAGTTGAAGAATAATCAATAGCGAGAAATCCAATGCGAGCTTTCTCCTTAGACCTTTGTACAGGCAGCATAGAGGTACCCCTTTGTGACACTTGGTAAAAACAATGCATTGTGATGATCCGGTAGTCCAAGCTAATTAGGACAAGGTGCGGGCACTATTAGTACACTATGCATGAGGCTTGCAACTTATAAGATATAATTTACATGATGCATATGCTTTATTACTACCGTTGACAAAATTGTTTCATGTTTTCAAAATCAAAGCTCTAGCACAAATATAGCAATCGATGCTTTTCCTCTATGGAGGACCATTCTTTTACTTTCAATGTTGAGTCAGTTCACCTATTTCTCTCCACCTCAAGAAGCAAACACTTGTGTGAACTGTGCATTGATTCCTACATAGTTGCTTATTGCACTTATTATATTACTCTATGTTGACAATATCCATGAGATATACATGTTACAAGTTGAAAGCAACCGCTGAAACTTAATCTTCTTTTGTGTTGCTTCAATGCCTTTACTTTGAATTATTGCTTTATGAGTTAACTCTTATGCAAGACTTATTGATGCTTGTCTTGAAGTGCTATTCATGAAAAGTCTTTGCTTTATGATTCACTTGTTTACTCATATCATATACATTGTTTTGATCGCTGCATTCACTACATATGCTTTACAAATAGTATGATCAAGATTATGATGGCATGTCACTCCAGAAATTATCTGTGTTATCGCTTTTACTCGCTCGGGACGAGCAGAACTAAGCTTGGGGATGCTGATACGTCTCCGACGTATCGATAATTTCTTATGTTCCATGCCACATTATTGATGTTATCTACATGTTTTATGCACACTTTATGTCATATTCGTGCATTTTCTGGAACTAACCTATTAACAAGATGCCGAAGTGCCAGTTGTAGTTTTCTGCTGTTTTTGGTTTCAGAAATCCTAGTAAGGAAATATTCTCGGAATTGGACGAAATCAAAGCCCAGGGGCCTATTTTCTCCCGAAGCTTCCAGAAGTCCGAAGGAGAGACGAAGAGGGGCCACGGAGGGGCCACACTATAGGGCGGCGCGGCCCCCCCCCCCCCCTTGGCCGCGCGGCCCTGTGGTGTGGGGCCCCCGTGCTGCCTCTTGACCTGCCCTTCCGCCTACAAATAGCCTTCGTCGCGAAACCCCCAGTACCGAGAGCCACGATACGGAAAACCTTCCAGAGACGCCGCCGCCGCCGATCCCATCTCGGGGGATCCAGGAGATCGCCTCCGGCACCCTGCCGGAGAGGGGAATCATCTCCCGGAGGACTCTACGCCGCCATGGTCGCCTCCGGTGTGATGTGTGAGTAGTCTACCCCTGGACTATGGGTCCATAGCAGTAGCTAGATGGTTGTCTTCTCCCCATTGTGCTATCATTGTCGGATCTTGTGAGCTGCCTAACATGATCAAGATCATCTATCTGTAATTCTATATGTTGCGTTTGTTGGGATCCGATGAATAGAGAATACTTGTTATGTTGATTATCAAAGTTATGCTTATGTGTTGTTTATGATCTTGCATGCTCTCCGTTACTAGTAGATGCTCTGGCCAAGTAGATGCTTGTAACTCCAAGAGGGAGTACTTATGCTCGATAGTGGGTTCATGCCTGCATTGACACCTGGGACAAAGGATGAAAGTTCTAAGGTTGTGTTGTGCTGTTGCCACTAGGGATAAAACATTAGTGCTATGTTCAAGGATGTAGTCACTAGTTACATTACGCACCATACTTAATGCAATTGTCTGTTGCTTTGCAACTTAATACTGGAGGGGGTTCGGATGATAACCTGAAGGTGGACTTTTTAGGCATAGATGCAGTTGGATGACGGTCTATGTACTTTGTCCTAATGCCCAATTAAATCTCACTATACTCATCATGATATGTATGTGCATTGTCATGCTCTCTTTATTTGTCAATTGGCCAACTGTAATTTGTTCACCCAACATGCTGTTCGTCTTATGGGAGAGACACCTCTAGTGAACTGTGGACCCCGGTCCAATTCTCTTTACTGAAATACAATCTACTGCAATACTTGTTCTACTGTTTTCTGCAAACAATCATCTTCCACACAATACGGTTAACTCTTTGTTACAGCAAGCCGGTGAGATTGACAACCTCACTGTTTCGTTGGGGCAAAGTACTTTGGTTGTGTTGTGCAGGTTCCACGTTGGCGCCGGAATCAGTGGTGTTGCGCCGCACTACATCTCGCCGCCATCAACCTTCAACGTGCTTCTTGACTCCTACTGGTCCGATTAAACCTTGGTTTCTTACTGAGGGAAACTTGCCGCTGTGCGCATCACACCTTCCTCTTGGGGTTCCCAACGGACGCGTGTCGGACGAAGAGACAATACGTCAACCACGCGCATCAAGCAAATTTCTGGCGCCGTTGCCGGGGAGATCAAGACACGCTGCAAGGGGAGTAAAATAACAAACCCTTTTTCCTGTTGACCGGTCAACCCTGAAAATACAATGAATGGTGTTTGTTATCCAACAAGAGAGTGTTTGAGAGTAGCACTTATTTGTTCATCTATGTGATCATAGGCTTTGCAATCTAGATGTCATATGCTATTCAAGTGTTTTATTATGTGAACTTTAGAGTTACTGTGACCTCGGTGTAATGGTGACAGTGTGTGCGCCGTGTGTAACTCCCTTATGAATTGTGGTGTGTTAGTACCTCCTATGAATGCTCACGGTGACAGTGTGGGGTGTTTATTAGTACTTGGGAATACGCCTTTGAGGTGTGCTTTTGCACACTTGCCCAATGAATTTGAGTTCTTTATCCAACAGGAGAGTAGTATGATGAAGTGCTTATATTTATATTCAATTATGATTGCAATGTTGAGAGTGGCCACTAGTGAAAGTAGGATCCCTAGGCCTTGTTTCCGAATACTGCAAACATCGCTTACTTACTGTTTTACTACATCTTTACTTCCTGCAATATTTACTTCAGATCGCAATTATCGTTTACCACCATCTATACCACCTGCGTTTTAATATCTCTTCGCCGAACTAGTGCACCTATACATCTGACAAGTGTATTAGGTGTGTTGGGGACACAAGAGACTTCTTGTATCTTAATTGCAGGGTTGCTTGAGAGGGATATCTTTGACCTCTACCTCCATGGGTTCGATAAACCTTGGGTGATTCACTTAAGGGAAACTTGCTGCTGTTCTACAAACCTCTGCTCTTGGAGGCCCAACACTGTCTACAGGAATAGAAGCGTGCGTAGACATCAGCTCCTAAGTGGGAAGAGTAAGTCGACAACGTGTGTCTTACACTTCTGAACAAGGCAGCCGCTCGCTTCTTCTCCAACCTTGAGCTCCTCGCACCGGGCCTGGAAGACAAGGAGCTCCTGGAACACCCGGTTGCTCCGGCAAAGGATGCCGACCTAGCTCAAGTCCGATTGAGCGAGGCGCGGCTGGCCAAGAGCACGCAGATTTTCCTTCGGAAGTTCCGACGCGGGCCGATGCCGGATGTTGCTGGAGAGGATGCTGCCTTGAAGAAGGAAGGCTCCGGAGCAGGAGGTTCTGACAGCAACGACTCTGGTGAGCCAGGATCCGATGAGTTGGAATCCGAGAATGGCAGCAACTCTGGCGAGAGTGCCTCTGGTGATAGAGACTCTGCGTCCTGAGTGAGGCTCCTTCTTTTGCTTATATCAGATTCTCCTTTGTGTTAAGAATGCCTTTAGTGTCATTCCCTTAGCTCTTTTGTATTCAGAAACTTATGGCCATACTGGCATATAATAAGTCCTGTAATGATACTCCTCGATCCCTCTCACGGGCGTCTGTGAGATGATCATGTAGGCTCCTTAGCAGGGCTTCGCCTGTTCCGGATAAGAATTTCCTGCAAGAAAACCGTCATGTATACGTGTTCTTGTTGGTTCCTCGAGGAGGCAACCGTAAGACTTTGCATGTAAGCTCTGAACGTGTTTCTTGTTAGTTCCTCCGGGAGGTAACTGTAAGGCTTTCACATGGGGGTTGTCATGTATGCATGTTCTTGTTGGTTCCTCGAGGAGGTAACCGTAAGACTTTACATCTAGGCTTTGAACGTGACTCCTTGTTGGTCCCTCGAGGAGGTGACCGTGAGGTTTGCGCGCGAGAGGTGTCACGTATGCCTGTTCTTGTTGGTTCCTCGAGGAGGTAACCATAAGACTTTACATGTAGGCTCTGAACGTGACTCCTTGTTGGTCGCTCGAGGAGGCGACCGTAAGGTTTGCACACGAGGGTCTTGGCGCCTTGGTCCTCGTCGAGCCCGCTTTAATCACCAAAGGGGCAATGGAATATTTCCTCCTCGGGACGAAGCTTTTGAGCTTAGCCATGACGTTTGCGATGCCAGCCTAGCATGTCTTGTAGCTTTGGAGCCCACTCTGCCTTTCTTTACTGCAGGCATTGCAAGGTGGAAGCCAAAGCTCCTTGGTTGATCTTATCGCCTACAAAGGGTCTCTCTGGCTTGGAGAGGTTGATGTTTCGTGAACCTCCGCAAGGGAGTTCCTTCCCGAGCTTATCTTCTGCTCCAGCCTGATGTCTCCGAGAGGGTTTAAGCCTCGCGGAGCCTCACTCGACCGTAACCTCCTCGAGTGATTGTTTTATTGTGGACTCTAAGGGCCTAGCGACCGTAGGTCCATGGCACCTTTTGTCGGGAATCCCACACACGCTAAGGACTAAAATAGCTTAGACGTGAGGGGGAGTGTTGAATATAAATACAATGCCTAGTCTTTTTCCATCAGTTCGGACTTTTGGTTCAATTGGCTAATGCAGCAATCTTTCATGCAGCAAGGGCGACAAAGAGAATGGAGAAGAGAAGATTCAAGAGTAAGCGACCGTGAATTTCTCGGATACGCCAGCTCAGGTACGTGTTGCTCCTCTCTCTCTCTCTCTCTCTCTCTCTCTCTCTCTCTCTCTCTTCGTTCTCCGGTGGATCTCAAGGTACCGCTGCTTCCTTCATCGACTTAACAGACATATGCATAACAAGCTTTTCGTGGATCGTCCTGTTCGATCTTTTTATGGGGTCATCGGAGACAATAGAGGTTTTCGGCGATTGCCGTCCCTATGGTCAGGATTTGTGAGATGTGGATCTCTTTCAAATTTTCTATCGCATGTGGATTCCAACTGAGATTTTCTCTAATAGCACATGAGTTGAAACCAATAGTTACACATGAGTTACAAATGAGATTTTTCTTATTTTGACTCAAAATAAATGTGCTTTCTTAAACTCAACCATCGAAGGATTATTGCTTACATGTCAAGATGAATCTAGCCATATTAATTTAGTGTCATAAATGCTGCTACTTTTTCTATAAAGTTGGGTCAAAATTAATAAAGTTTGACTTAGGAAATGTCCAAACAGAGGGACTAGCTCGTCAAATATATTTGTATCCAATTATTTCGAAGATATCTAATCATATACGTATGTATGTCATTGCCCCAGATGTCAACAGAATCATCAATCACTTAACTAGGGAAAATCAATCAGTGGCTTTCCCCCTTCTAACACTAGTAAGGGTGCACGTGTAACACACGTCTCGTAACCTATAGTATAAATATATCATTTGAATTCAAAAAATAGCGAGATTTTTTTACCAAATCCACTGAAATAGCTCTCGTGTTCCAATATTCTAGGGTGTGTGTGATATGCAGACATATCGTTGCCTCAAAATTCGCGATGCACAGCGGCGTATGTATTATAATTAGTGATAAGTTAAAAAATACTTAAAAGCAACAACTAAATAACATTATCATTTTTAATGATTCTCTCATGATGTTCTACCTACTTATGCGATCAATAATGCTATGTTCCATGACGAGATATTGTTTATAGCTTCATTCTCTATCAAGGAGTAATCAAAGTTAATTCAAAATAATGATAAATGTTGAATAAGTATCATGATATGGAGCGAAACACAACTGCTCCAAAGTGTCAAACAATATATTTCCCTAAATTACTCCATGAAATTTAACATTCAGAAACCACATGATGACATTATTTAGAAATTTCATTATATTCCATAAATAGAATTATCAAAAATTGAATATTTCTCAAAATCCTCAAATGATCATGACACTATTTTTTCTTACACACTTGTGACACGTTCCCCAACCTGGACCTGGACCGCACGACTCCTCTGTCAATGAATATTTTGCAAAAAAAAACCTCCAATCTATTAATAATTATACATAGAAGTACAAAAAATCCAAAAAGTAACAAAAAATTTAAATATGCAATGTAATTAAATTCACAAAAGAATAAAGGCTACTCAAAACTTGATACTTGATTATATATTTATTTTTAAACTCAATGGGATCCATGATGTTTATTTTTTGTAATTTGCTCGGTATTTTTGGAGCGGGATGTTTACTTAAGTCATGATACTTCATAATATTTTACCTTGCATTAGTAATTTTGTTCAGAGTGAGCTCTTCTTTATAAATTATAAAGCTAAAGACTTGACTTGGTTTATCGATCTGAACGATCTCAAATAATATCTTGTTTCCTATGTTCCAGGTGCACCACGATCTGTGACCCGAAGTTAAGTGAAAAGATGTGCACGCCACATGCTGCCACAGTCCTGCATCATACACACCCGCTCCAGAGAAAGGTCCCAAGCCATGTTGAAAATATGCCAGCAAGATCTCCTGAAGGAGAATTTAGAGGTTCCAACATTTTGTAGATTCAAAAATTGAACATCGGAAACAGTTGTACATATAGGGACCATTACAGTATGCAGAGACATAAATGGACAACTTACTTGTTTCATAGAAAATTACACTGGGGCCATTCTCAGGAGCTGCTCTATTCATGAAGTGGAAAATTACTTTTAGGAGTAAGATTAAATATGGTAGGAAGTGGATGAACTATTATTAGTCTGCTGATGAAGTGGAAAATTACTTTTAGAACTGTTATTGATGATTCAGATTCATGAATCACATGGCTGAAAGAAATAATCTACAGGAAAATGTATCTATCTTTGGGGGGGGGGGCACAATTCTTACTAATTATAGTCCTTGAACTCAGAAGGCACGTACACGGATTTCCATGGGAGAAATATGAATTCGGGTCAAAGTGCAAGCTTGGTAATAAAAGAGAGTAAACTCTCTACATAACACAATATATCTTTCACCAAATTGCTTTATGGAATAGTTTTACTGGTAACAACGTCATTGATCATGGAAGAAGGATTGTTACTGCTCATCGAACTTGGGAACTGAGCAATCTGTTTCTTTAAGGAATAGTTTCCTGGTTCATATTTGAAAGTGTCAAAGTGTTGTCTGCTCAAGCATGAGCTGCTGCTCTTCAGTAAATACGAAAGATCAGAAAACATGCACTAAGGCACTGAGGTGAACTCAAGAAAACACAATATTACTGTTAACAGCGTCACTGATCATGGAAGAAGGATTGCTACTACTCACCAAACTTGGGAACTGAGCAATGCTTTGTTTCTTTAAGGCATAGTTTCCTGGTTCATATTTGAAAGTGTCAAACTACGTGTTGTCTGCTCAAGCATGAGCTGCTGCTCTTCAGTAAAAACGAAAGATCAGAAAACATGCAGTAAGGCGCTAAGGTGAACTAAAGAAAATACAATATTTCATTTGTTGCTAATCGTAAGAACCACAAAGCTAATCGTACACAAAATCATTTAACAATGCTTAATCATCGACAAACACACCACAACTAACATTTATTTTTGTTTCTTGTACAGAAATATGTGAACATAGAGTGGTATACATGGGCTCCAAATAAATACCTCTAAACATATAGGGAAGTATGGTGACAAGTTTCTCACCTGGAGCCGGTCATGTGAAATAGAGCACGTGGAGCCCCTGTGCTAGATAAACAATTGTCAGTTAGCAGAAATAGTGGACATGTTCAGGAAAAAGTAGATTGTCATGGTAATGACCACCCGTATTTTGAGATTGCATCTCCAAAGATAGCTTCGTTATCACCCCTGAGATGTTGACATAGATGTCAATTTACAATTTAAAATTGCAGTGATGGAGATGAAAATAACTGTTAGAAACAGCAGATGAAAACGTACCGAACAAAAAAAAAGGTTAATCTGTCTATGATACCTCTATCAACAGCTGCTTCGGTATGAGCTCATACTTCTCCGGATCCTTTATGGTCAACTATTTGCACTGGGTAACGATTTCCTCTGGATCTCTGAGATCTTCCAAGAAAAACTTCTTACCTAAATAATCGTAGCACAATTGTTTAATACATGCATGTATTTGAACGAAAGGATTAAACCGCTTGCCAGAAGGGTAAATAATATGTCGTGATATGTTATGATATTTTATGATGATAACAGTAAGGATATACCTAAATAGTTGGAGAACATTTTCTTACTCACATGCAAGAAATTTTGTTTTCATAATTAAACCACTCGTTAGAAGGTAGAGTATACAACGTGATCTTTCTAGACTTCACCAGCTACTAACCGCCATTGACAGTGGCTCCGCATTCCGCACACTTAGGCTGCCATGAAAATGACGAAGGTGCCCACTTAGGCTGCTCTGCTCGGTATCAGGGCGAGCTGCACTCCCCGCTAGACGTGAAGATGACTACTGGCTGCAAAACTGAATAATAACCAGAAGCTGTTTCGTACTTGATATGCACTCGAATGGAAAACAAATAAATGAATTAATGCTATGATAAATGGTTTGGAAAACCGGTATATGTGTTCTCCTGAGGTTATCGACAAATTATACAATCTATTTACATTTGAAGCAGCAGACATGGCCTAAAAAATTTGACAATACTACAGGTAGTAAGAGAGATATGTAAGAGCACGTTCACAGTTTCAGTACTCATAGCAAGTAATATTTGCTTGCTTGATAACTAAAACTTGCCAATGTCACCCTACAATAAAAGGCATGAATGTTTTGAAACAAATCGATCATTTTCATGTTGCAAGTAATAGTAGCATCTCATTTATTACAAATAAATTTAACCTTGCAGTAGATCTGAACCCATCTAGAGAAATTCGCTGGTGTCTCGATTTAATACCTCTTCCTGAACATAATAAGAGTCCTTATTGCAGTTTTATTAAGCTCCATCGCATGGTTTAAGAACAAACATGACCCTATAGAAAAGGAGGCAGATTTTCCAGCTAGGTGACAAATACAGCTACAATACACATGCCAAGGTCCTCGAGATGTTCATTATAAATTCTATATGCACAAGAAAACTGGACCCGATTCCTCCTCACAATTATTTATATTTTCATAACTTATCAGTTGTTCCATGTGAAACACGGTTCCGAAATATGACGCTTATAATGTATATAACAAAAGAAGAGTAAATATTTGGCTTGCGGTGTCATATATGTTTTCAATAAATTACATTAGAAATGATTAGAAGTGGTATCGAGATCTCATGCCTTCAGTACAATGTACTACGGAAACGTTAAGCAATAATTACAAAGCGGTCGTTATATACAAAAAATGTACAAATCATGAATACTATTTGTTGATTTGTAGGTATTTGGACACATCATATTAGGCGACGCTAAAACTGGAATAGCTAACCCTGGTATTTGGTGAGAATTTGGGGTATCAATCACTCCCATGCTCTGCCTGCTCGCTCGTCAAACAGACCATTTCGATGCAATCCTCTGCAGCAGATAACTCTTATGAAAATGCCACAAACAGCTCGCTCGTCAAACAGATCATTTCGATGCAATCCTCTGCAGCAGATAACTCACATCAAAATCCCACAAACAGGTTGGAAGAAATAGCAGCATACAACGTCTGCATTTCAGAAAAATCATCAAACACATACCGTGCAAGGACCCCACATGAGACAATCTCTACTCAATTTCATCAGCAAGCTTCTAAAGATAAATCAATTTATTCTCGTTCAGAGCAGGATTCAGAATTGGTGATTTCAAATCTGCATCTAGCCACCCAAAACTATGAAGTTGCAGAAAAGATAAGATATGGGATACTGTCTGTTTGATGCGGTAGCTACCAAAAATTAAAAGGTTTGGAAAACATACGATTCAGACGATGACCTGGGCATGGGCGGTTCTCTCTGATGGTGATGATGGGCGCCCATGGGCCATGGCAACCGTGGAGGCGAGGGAGACAGCGGTGGTAAGCATCTCTCCTTGAGGAGCATGACGTGGATGAGCTCCTTGCCTCGGGGAGCAGGACGTTGATGAGCTCCTCGCCTATCGGTGCGGTACGGCCATGTGGCGTCGCCCGTCGGGAGGGCGGGCTGGGTTGTGGGAGGCGTGAGAAGGAGGACAAGACACGGCGCTGCGACGGCCGACGGGATTGGGCGGAGCATTGCGACGGGAGGAAGATGTGAGGACGGGAGTAGTTACGATTGTGACGGAACCTGCGGAGCAGGACATGGATGGCGGTTGATTTGATTACTTTAGCGAGGGATTAGCGCGTCTGTGGGTGTTCCGCTCCATCAAACATGGAAAGATTGTGGCGCGTTGGATCTGTTGGTTTGACGGCCAGGATTGCTTGGATCAGACCCTCTCGGTCTTTTATTAGTAGTGGTGATAGCGCATAGTCCTCATGTATGGTTCGGGAAAAAAAAAAGAGAATAGAGAGAAGAGCCGCTACTGTACTTTAAAGACAAAAAATCAGCATGAGATGCACTTCAAAAATTGTATTAGATTATTATTGAAATTGGTGCGTGACAATCATGGCATATGATCATGAATACAATTGCGACGAGTCCGCACAAGCATGTATCTAACCAAGTACTCCAAAATAACTAATATGCGTTCTTAAACACGACCATGAAAGGATTGTCGCTGATAGTGAGCCATGTCTTATCCTTGTAAGCAAACAAGCCTAAATCTCGGCACGGCGTTTTATCAACGCATGCTACTAGCTTGTATCCCGCCGTGTTTGCACCGTGCTTCTCGATCCGGAACAAACCAAAGGACTTGATGCCGTCTTCGTTTCCAGCAGCGAGATACTGATGCTGCCCCGACGATGGCCGGGGCTGCCTACTGGTGATGTGCCAGTCGTTCCTTTTGGCGCAGAAAGTATTGAATTCGATGAACTCGATGAACACGTCGCTGGATTGGCGGATGGAAGGATCGGCGGAAGCGTTGCGTGGTTTGATGGATACCGGGATGCCGAGGAGAGTCTTACCGCTCTCTTGGGCCACGAAGTTCAGGCATCGTAAGCCACTGGGGACGTATGTGAGCCCACCTCCGTTGCTAGGATTCGCCGGGAAGATGTAGTAGCCGAAATCACTCCTTAGCTCCTTACCGTCAGCGTCGTATACAAGTTGGGTGGGATCCATGGAAATACATTGGATGGAGATGACTAGGAGCTGGATGAGGGGGAGAAGGAGTAGAACTTTCATGATGGTTGGCCTTGTGTTTTGCTTGCAATCTTGAGAAATGGTTTCACAATTGGCTACTATTTATAATCGTAGCGATGCCAGCCAGCAGTTATTTTTGATTATTTTAAAGATCCTGTACTTGTACGGGATTAAGAGTCCAGATCGAAAAATTATTTGTTTCCAATTATGTTTCCGAACTGATTTGTATCCAATTATTTCCAAGATATCCAATCAGATATAAGTTAATACTTGATAGGAATCCAGCACAAAGTTTATTCGTTTCCCGTGTTTTGCAAGATATGCACTCATTTAATTAGGTTGTAATGAAATACGAGGTAAGCAATCACTAAAATTGATAGTCAATTATTGAAATTAACTGCCAAAATGCCAACAGCCAGGCGCAGGCGATGTGCCGAGGGCTTTTTGTCAGGACCGTCTACACAAGGCTCAAACATGGCGAGCCGCAAAAGGAGGAGGCCCAAGACCTATTATCTTAGGTCATCATGCCACACTTCTAGTCCGGCAGACTACATCCCAGGCAGCTAGCAGCATGGACAAGCATTATCATTCGATCCTATAAAATGTTTTTCTTCACTTGAAATTGTTGAAGCATGCAACGGGGCGACAGATGGAGTGAATCTTTGGCCACCCTTGCTGATAATGGATTTTGCATCTTTCATAGGGAATGTCACCTATCAGTTTTGTCCAAGAGAAGCCAACAAGATTGGTGATGATATAGCTAGGTTTTGCTTTCAGACGCAGCAGCAAGTTTCAGATGCACTATTTTCCTTACCAAGGTATTTAAGGTATTTAAGGAGACTGAAAGATTTATAATGAGACGGCTTGCTGCTAGCTTAATATAATGATCGTGTATTTCAAAAAAAAAAAAAGCTGCAGCAATCATTTAGCCATTCAGTAGTACAAACAATCAGTAGCGATGCATATTTTCTCTCTCTCATGTTCTCACAAAGGAGTCACTCAGCAGTAACCAACAAGCAATATACATCGCAACCAAAATCAAAATTTAATTAACATCAGCTAAATTCAACATAACATCAGCAGTTAAATTCAGCATATTAGCAAAGTCCATCGACCCATGCAGCTTCCCTTTTCCCCTGTTGAGCCCCCACCAAACAGCCCGGCGGCGCCGGCCCCCTCCACACCTCCTCCGCCTCACAGTATGCAGCTGACACCTTCTCCCTTCCCCAGAGACTCTGCAGCCCATCCCGACGCTGACAACGCCCTCCTTCTCCAGCACCGGCCGCCTCCCACCACTTCTCCCTCTTAGATGCGCTGCCGGTAGCCCATTTACCTAAACTGAAGCATACCAAATGTCACATTGACCCTATGATAGAGTCCCTATCACTATTAACAGAAAATGTTAAATTAATATCGATTAGATTCTGCACCACTCTGTACTTGGTTTTGCATTGGATGTATTTGGAAACACATTGTTCATATTCTCTTGCAGTGTGTTTCAGATGACTATTGACAACAATTCACATGAAAGCATTATTACCTTAACACCCTTGTTGAGCATATATATATACTATATATTAATGTTATCACCAGATTTTGACCAAATCAGGAGATGGGCCGTAAGGGAGAGGGGCTTGGAAGATTACAGATGGAAGATCTCTGAAGCGGCCTTGCACGAAGAGTTTGGGCTAAATTGCCCGTGTATCTTAATATAGTAGATCGCATCTTAGATTAAAAGATAGAGTTTGACCCGTGCACGGTTAGGTGTACGCCTGAATTAGAAAGTCCCTTGGACTATAAATATGTATCTAGGGTTTATGAAATAAACAACAACCAACGTTCAACCACAAATCAATCTCGGCGCATCGCCAACTCCTTCGTCTCGAGGGTTTCTACCGGTAAGCATCATGCTGCCTAGATCGCATCTTGCGATCTAGGCAGCATAAGCTTATTTCGTTGTTCATGCGTTGCTCGTACTGAAGCCTTTTTGATGGCGAGCAACGTAGTTATCTTAGATGTGTTAGGGTTAGCATTGTTCTTCGTATCATATGTTGTCGTAGTGCAACCCTTACGCATCTAGCCGCCCTTACACCTATCTCAGGTGTAGGGGCGGCACCCCGCTTGATCTTTATTTAGTAGATCCGATCCGTTACGGTTGCTCCTTGTTCTTCAAGGATTAGTTTAATATCTGCAATAGTTAGGCCTTACAAAGGGTTGGAGGATCCAGCGGCACGTAGGGTGTCGTTTGCTAGTCCTAGACAGGATGTTCCGGGGATCAACCTCGTGTTGGTTTTTAGGCCTTGTCTAGGATCGGCTTACGGTCACCGTGCGTGGCCGCGAGGCCCAATCGTGAGTAGGATGATCCGATTATGCGGTGAAAACCCCAAATCGTCGTAGATCGTTTTAGCTTTATCTTGATCAAGCAGGACCACCATATATTCGTGCACCTCGTACGAATCATGGGTGGATCGGCTCCTTGAGCCGATTCACAGGACAACCTGAGAGCCGATCGAGGCTCGTATTTAATGTTTACGTGTATGCCATGCAGGAAACTAAGCGAGGCATCTCCATCACCTTTTTGACCAGGTATAGGTGATACGTCTCCGACGTATCGATAATTTCTTATGATTCATGCCACATTATTGATGTTATCTACATGTTTTATGCACACTTTATGTCATATTCGTGCATTTTCTGGAACTAACCTATTAACAAGATGCCGAAGTGCCAGTTGCTGTTTTCTGCTGTTTATGGTTTCAGAAATCCTAGTAAGGAAATATTCTCGGAATTGGACGAAATCAAAGCCCAGGGGCCTATTTTTCCACGAAGCTTCCAGAAGTCCGAAGACGAAACGAAGAGGGGCCACGGGGGGCCCAAACCACAGGCCGGCGCGGCCAGGGCGGCGCGGCCCCACCCCTGGCCGCGCCGGCCTGTGGTTTGGGCCCCCGTGCCGCCTCTTGACTTGCCCTTCCGCCTACTTAAAGCCTCCGTGACGAAACCCTCGCACCGAGAGCCACGATATGGAAAAACTTCCGTAGACGCCGCCAACGCCGATCCCATCTCGGGGATCCAGAGAGATCGCCTCCGCACCCTGCCGGAGAGGGGAATCATCTCCCGGAGGACTCTACGCCGCCATGGTCGCCTCCGGTGTGATGTGTGAGTAGTCTACCCCTGGACTATGGGTCCATAGCAGTAGCTAGATGGTTGTCTTCTCCCTATTGTGCTATCATTGTCGGATCTTGTGAGCTGCCTAACATGATCAAGATCATCTATCTGTAATTCTATATGTTGCGTTTGTTGGGATCCGATGAATAGAGAATACTTATTATGTTGATTATCAAAGTTATATCTATGTGTTGTTTATGATCTTGCATGCTTTCCGTTACTAGTAGATGCTCTGGCCAAGTAGATGCTTGTAACTCCAAGAGGGAGTATTTATGCTCGATAGTGGGTTCATGCCTGCATTGACACCGGGGACAAGGATGAAAGTTCTAAGGTTGCGTTGTGCTGTTGCCACTAGGGATAAAACATTGATGCTATGTCTAAGGATGTAGTTGTTGATTACATTACGCACCATACTTAATGCAATTGTCTGTTGCTTTGCAACTTAATACTGGAAGGGGTTCGGATGATAACCTGAAGGTGGACTTTTTAGGCATAGATGCAGTTGGATGGCGGTCTATGGACTTTGTCGTAATGCCCAATTAAATCTCACTATAATCATCATGATATGTATGTGCATGGTCATGCTCTCTTTATTTGTCAATTGCCCAACTGTAATTTGTTCACCCAACATGTTGTTTGTCTTATGGGAGAGACACCTCTAGTGAACTGTGGACCCCGGTCCAATTCTCTTTACTGAAATACAATCTACTGCAATACTTGTTCTACTGTTTTCTGCAAACAATCATCTTCCACACAATACGGTTAATCCTTTGTTACAGCAAGCCGGTGAGATTGACAACCTCACTGTTTCGTTGGGGCAAAGTACTTTGGTTGTGTTGTGCAGGTTCCACGTTGGCGCCGGAATCTCTGGTGTTGCGCCGCACTACATCCCGCCGCCATCAACCTTCAACGTGCTTCTTGGCTCCTCCTGGTTCGATAAACCTTGGTTTCTTTCTGAGGGAAAACTTGCTGCTGTGCGCATCATACCTTCCTCTTGGGGTTCCCAACGAACGTGTGAGTTACACGCCATCAAGCTCTTTTTCTGGCGCCGTTGCCGGGGAGATCAAGACACGCTGCAAGGGGAGTCTCCACTTCTCAATCTCTTTACTTTGTTTTTGTCTTGCTTAGTTTTATTTACTACTTTGTTTGCTGCACTAAATCAAAATACAAAAAAATTAGTTGCTAGTTTTACTTTACTTGCTATCTTGTTCACTATATCAAAAACACAAAAAAATTAGTTTACTTGCATTTACCTTACTTGATTCATCATGTTTCCTTTTAATTTCACCACAAAAGACATACCGGTAGGACGTGGGTCTATAGTTGGGAGAAATAATATAGAAGAATTTTTCAATCATGTTAGTACCATTGAAAATTTTGAAGATAGACACTTGGTAGACCTTGCGCCTACTTATGAAATTGCTGCTGCGCATTTAGTTCGCCTGTTGGAAACTAAATTTGTTAATCTTAATCCTATAATCCAACACATGTTTTTCACACTTGGCGATATGGAAGAAGGGGAAAAGAAAGATTTTGTTTTAGAAACCCTTCTTAGAGAATTTGGTGGTCTAGCAAGAGAAGCTAGAAAGGTCTTTGCTCAATTTAATATGCTTGGTTCTCATACTAATTTTGTTAGTCTCCTTGAAAAGATGGACATGGATAGAATAAGATACACTAATAATATTGATGATGGTGGGGAGATCACAGCACCAATACCATGCAAACTCTTAGCTATGAATGATGCACTAGAAAATAACTATGCTTGGCTTGTTCCTGAAAATTTGTTTGATGAGAGTAGCACGCCTAAGACTAATGAAAAGGGAGATGCTAAAACTTATGTATCTAATATACTATGCCTGGTTGAGAAAACTCCGCACCCCGCTGAGAATGCACCACCCCTTGATAATACTTGATACACACTTTCTGCGCCTAGCTGAAAGGCGTTAAAGAAAAGCGCTTATGGGAGACAACCCATGTTTTTACCTACAGTACTTTGTTTTTATTTTGTGTCTTGGAAGTTGTTTACTACTGTAGCAACCTCTCCTTATCTTAGTTTTGTGTTTTGTTGTGCCAAGTAAAGCCGTTGATAGAAAAGTAAGTACTAGATTTAGATTACTGCGCAGTTCCAGATTTCTTTGCTGTCACGAATCTGGGTCCACCTCCCTGTAGGTAGCTCAGAAAATTAAGCCAATTTACGTGCATGATCCTCAGATATGTACGCAATTTTCATTAAATTTGAGCATTTTCATTTGAGCAAGTCTGGTGCCATTTTAAAATTCGTCAATACGAACTGTTCTGTTTTGACAGATTCTGCCTTTTATTTCGCATTGCCTCTTTTGCTATGTTGGATGAATTTCTTTGATCCACTAATGTCCAGTAGCATTATGCAATGTCCAGAAGTGTTAAGAATGATTGTGTCACCTCTGAATATGTTAATTTATATTGTGCACTAACCCTCTAATGAGTTGTTTCGAGTTTGGTGTGGAGGAAGTTTTCAAGGATCAAGAGAGGAGTATGATGCAACATGATCAAGGAGAGTGAAAGCTCTAAGCTTGGGGATGCCCCGGTGGTTCACCCCTGCATATATCAAGAAGACTCAAGCGTCTAAGCTTGGGGATGCCCAAGGCATCCCCTTCTTTATCGACAACATTATCAGGTTCCTCCCCTGAAACTATATTTTTATTCCATCACATCTTATGTGCTTTTTCTTGGAGCGTCGGTTTGTTTTTGTTTTTTGTTTTGTTTGAATAAAATGGATCCTAGCATTCACTTTATGGGAGAGAGACACGCTCCGCTGTAGCATATGGACAAGTATGTCCTTGGTTTCTACTCATACTATTCATGGCGAAGTTTCTCCTTCGTTAAATTGTTATATGGTTGGAATTGGAAAATGATACATGTAGTAATTGCTATTAATGTCTTGGGTAATGTGATACTTGGCAATTGTTGTGCTCATGATTAAGCTCTTGCATCATATGCTTTGCACCCATTAATGAAGAAATACATAGAGCATGCTAAAATTTGGTTTGCATATTTGGTTTCTCTAAGGTCTAGATAATTTCTAGTATTGAGTTTGAACAATAAGGAAGACGGTGTAGAGTCTTATAATGTTTTCAATATGTCTTTTATGTGAGTTTTGCTGCACCGGTTCATCCTTGTGTTTGTTTCAAATAAGCCTTGCTAGCCTAAACCTTGTATCGAGAGGGAATACTTCTCATGCATCCAAATACTTGAGCCAACCACTATGCCATTTGTGTCCACCATACCTACCTACTACATGGTATTTTCCGCCATTCCAAAGTAAATTGCTTGAGTGCTACCTTTAAAATTCCATCATTCACCTTTGCAATATATAGCTCATGGGACAAATAGCTTAAAAACTATTGTGGTATTGAATATGTAATTATGTACTTTATCTCTTATTAAGTTGCTTGTTGTGCGATAACCATGTTCACTGGGGACGCCATCAACTATTCATTGTTGAATTTCATGTGAGTTGCTATGCATGTTCATCTTGTCTGAAGTAAGGGCGATCTACACTGAGTTGAATGGTTTGAGCATGCATATTGTTAGAGAAGAACATTGGGCCGCTAACTAAAGCCATGATCCATGGTGGAAGTTTCAGTTTTGGACAAACATCCTCAAATCTCTAATGAGAAAAGAATTAATCGTTGTTGAATGCTTAAAGCATTAAAAGAGGAGTCCATTATCTGTTGTCTATGTTGTCCCGGTATGGATGTCTAAGTTGAGAATAATCAAAAGCGAGAAATCCAAATGCGAGCTTTCTCCTTAGACCTTTGTACAAAGTGACATAGAGGTACCCCTTTGTGATACTTGGTTAAAGCATATGTATTGCGGTGATAATCCAGGTAGTCCAAGCTAATTAGGACAAGGTGCGGGCACTATTAGTACACTATGCATGAGGCTCGCAACTTATAAGATATAATTTACATGATGCATATGCTTTATTACTACCGTTGACAAAATTGTTTCATGTTTTCAAAATCAAAGCTCTAGCACAAATATAGCAATCGATGCTTTTCCTCTATGGAGGACCATTCTTTTACTTTCAATGTTGAGTCAGTTCACCTATTTCTCTCCACCTCAAGAAGCAAACACTTGTGTGAACTGTGCATTGATTCCTACATAGTTGCTTATTGCACTTATTATATTACTCTATGTTGACAATATCCATGAGATATACATGTTACAAGTTGAAAGCAACCGCTGAAACTTAATCTTCTTTTGTGTTGCTTCAATGCCTTTACTTTGAATTATTGCTTTATGAGTTAACTCTTATGCAAGACTTATTGATGCTTGTCTTGAAGTGCTATTCATGAAAAGTCTTTGCTATATGATTCACTTGTTTACTCATGTCATATACATTGTTTTGATCGCTGCATTCACTACATATGCTTTACAAATAGTATGATCAAGATTATGATGGCATGTCACTCCGTAAATTATCTCGTGTTATCATTTTACTCGCTCGGACGAGCAGAACTAAGCTTGGGGATGCTGATACGTCTCCGACGTATCGATAATTTCTTATGTTCCATGCCACATTATTGATGTTATCTACATGTTTTATGCACACTTTATGTCATATTCGTGCATTTTCTGGAACTAACCTATTAACAAGATGCCGAAGTGCCGCTTGTTTGTTTTCTGCTATTTTTGGTTTCAGAAATCCTAGTAAGGAAATATTCTCGGAATTGGACGAAATCAAAGCCCAGGGGCCTATTTTTCCACGAAGCTTCCAGAAGTCCGAAGACGAAACGAAGAGGGGCCACGGGGTGGCCAAACCCTAGGGCAGCACGGCCCCACCCCTGGCCGCGCCGGCCTGTGGTTTGGGCCCCCCGTGCCGCCTCTTGACTTGCCCTTCCGCCTACTTAAAGCCTCCGTGATGAAACCCCCAGTACCGAGAGCCACGATACGGAAAAACTTCCAGAGACGCCGCCAACGCCGATCCCATCTCGGGGGATCCAGGAGATCGCCTCCGGCACCCTGCCGGAGAGGGGAATCATCTCCCGGAGGACTCTACGCCGCCATGGTCGCCTCCGGTGTGATGTGTGAGTAGTCTACCCCTGGACTATGGGTCCATAGCAGTAGCTAGATGGTTGTCTTCTCCCCATTGTGCTATCATTGTCGGATCTTGTGAGCTGCCTAACATGATCAAGATCATCTATCTGTAATTCTATATGTTGCGTTTGTTGGGATCCGATGAATAGAGAATACTTGTTATGTTGATTATCAAAGTTATATCTATGTGTTGTTTATGATCTTGCATGCTCTCCGTTACTAGTAGATGCTCTGGCCAAGTAGATGCTTGTAACTCCAAGAGGGAGTATTTATGCTCGATAGTGGGTTCATGCCTACATTGACACCTGGGACAGTGACAGAAAGTTCTAAGGTTGTGTTGTGCTGTTGCCACTAGGGATAAAACATTGATGCTATGTCTAAGGATGTAGTTGTTGATTACATTACGCACCATACTTAATGCAATTGTCTGTTGCTTTGCAACTTAATACTGGAAGGGGTTGGGATGATAACCTGAAGGTGGACTTTTTAGGCATAGATGCAGTTGGATGGCGGTCTATGTACTTTGTCGTAATGCCCAATTAAATCTCACTATAATCATCATGATATGTATGTGCATGGTCATGCTCTCTTTATTTGTCAATTGCCCAACTGTAGTTTGTTCACCCAACATGCTGTTTGTCTTATGGGAGAGACACCTCTAGTGAACTGTGGACCCCGGTCCAATTCTCTTTACTGAAATACAATCCCATCGCAATACTTGTTCTACTGTTTTCTGCAAACAATCATCTTCCACACAATACGGTTAATCCTTTGTTACAGCAAGCCGGTGAGATTGACAACCTCACTGTTTCGTTGGGGCAAAGTACTTTGGTTGTGTTGTGCAGGTTCCACGTTGGCGCCGGAATCCCTGGTGTTGCGCCGCACTACATCCCGCCGCCATCAACCTTCAACGTGCTTCTTGGCTCCTCCTGGTTCGATAAACCTTGGTTTCTTTCTGAGGGAAAACTTGCTGCTGTGCGCATCATACCTTCCTCTTGGGGTTCCCAACGAACGTGTGAGTTACACGCCATGAATAGGTCAGGTGGCACGCCCTTGCACCAGCATCGGACGTGCGTACCAGAGGCTTTGCGGGCCGTCGCTCGGAGGGACCAGGGCCAGCCGCAGCCCTAAGTTGTTCCCGGCTCTACTGTGTTGCCCGTCGCTGCTCGCCAGTGGGTTTCTGACGTCAACACATTCAGGCACGCCCGGTGGGACACACTTCTACATCAACCACATCGCCATCTACATCTGAGATGGCGGACGGCACGCCAGTCACGTACGAGGATCTGACCGACGAGCTCAAGAAGAAGTATGACGAGGTCAAAGCTATCCTCGAGGCCGATCTCATCGGCTCTTTTCACAGAACCCGTTCACATGGCATCAGGTGGAAAGGGTTCTCGCCTGACGGTGTGCTCGATGGAATAGACCTATCCGCCCCATCGGAAGAACGCACCAGGTCCCTGCGTCAGGAGATCAACTACATGGTGGCTCACTCGCTGCACCGCCACTCTGAGAACCTGGTGAACACTTTGGAGCGTGTCGCTCTCCGGGTGATCCAGGAGATCATGAGGCACCAGTACTCTCCGTCAGGACAAGCTCTCGGGACACACCAGGGAGAGATGCCACCCCAGTCCCGTCCACCGCTGCCATTAGCGTGGGCAGCACCAGAAGTGCCGAATTCACCGGCATTCGTCGTCTACAAGATCGGTGGTGACCCTAGTGACTGCCAGTTCTTGCAGGAGGCGCCTAAGGAGATCCCTCACGGGTACATGTGCACATACGTGCCAGACTGCGGTAACTGGGCACTCACAAACCGGGCCGCAACATCAGGGACTTCTGGGAAAGCAGGAGGAATGTCAGCGGCAGATCTCGAGAAGCAGACGTGGCTAGCTAAATATGCCACTCCGACGAACCTCCAGAGCTCAGCTCCTGCAGTTGGCTCAGAGCTGGAAAAGCAAGCATGGTTGGCTAAGTACGCCACCCCGGCGAATCTTCAGAGTTCAACTCCTACAGCCAGCACCGCGGATCAAATCAGTACCATACTAAGAGACCAGTTCGGCATGGTGCCGAAAAGGAGGGCAATCGGCTATTCCAAGCCGTACCCCGATGAGTACGAGTTGATCCCGCTACCACCCAAATATCGGCTCCCTGATTTCTCCAAATTCAGTGGATCAGATGGTTCCAGCTCCATCGAGCATGTGAGCCGATATTTGGCACAGCTAGGAACGGCCTCAGTGTCGGATCCACTACGCGTGAGGTTCTTCGCACAGTCCCTCACGGGATCGGCTTTCGGGTGGTACACCTCGTTGCCACCAGACTCGATCCGGACTTGGAAGCAGTTGGAAGAACAGTTCCACATGCAGTACCACTCAGAGGCTTCCGAGTCTGGCCTTGCCGATCTAGCACAAATACATCAGAAGCGTGGAGAAACTGTGGCAGAATACATCCAGTGCTTCAGGAATCTTAGGAACCGATGTTATTCGGTTCGTGTGACTGAAAAGGAAGCAGTCGAGTTGGCAGTGGCGGGCCTTGCATCGCCACTCAAGGACATGGCCTCCCAAGCAGAATACCCTTCACTGGCGCACATGGTTCAGAAACTATCGGCATATGAACAGCGCCACCCGGACTTGTACCAGGATAAATTCAAGCGTGCAGTAGTCCTGGTCGAGGCAGATGAAGATGAAGGCTCTGTGGGAGATCAAGAGGTAGCAGTGGCTGAATGGACTCGGGGGGCAACCCCCGTGTCCTGCAAATGGGTGAAGCCACCAGGTCCGCCCAGAGGGTTTGATTTTGACGTGACCAAAACTGAGCAAATCTTCGACCTCCTACTCAAGGAGAAGCAGTTGAAGATACCCGAAGGCCTCAAAATCCCCACGGTACAGGAGCTGAACGGAAAGCCATACTGCAAATGGCATAACTCGGTCTCCCATGCCACCAACGACTGCAGGGTGTGGTGTCAGCAGATCCAAATGGCGATAGAACAAGGACGACTGATTTTCAACCAGTACGCCATGAAGGTCGACACCCACCCCTTCCCCGCCGTTAACATGGTGGAGTGCACTTACCCCGAAGGTTGCCAGCCAGGATCCTCGTTCAGCATCAACATGGTAGGACTTGGACACCACGCTGGCAAGGATGGAGACGAGGGCAGCTGTTCTCGTAGCAAGGACACAGAGGAGGCCGCTCCACGCGATCGGCTCCGTCACGATGGCAAGCGCTACGTCACAGAGGGAGAAGTGAAGAACATAAGATATCAGCGACCCCTCTCTGATCACCTCCTCAACAAGTATGTGAGTCAGTATGACCAACACCGACGATCCAGCGATGATGATGAAAGAGATCGTCTGGCTAGAGAAGCCAGAAGACATCATCGGCATGATCGCGATGAGGAGGAGTACGAGCGCTGCGCCAAGGAAAAGTCAAGGGAGCGAGACGACGAGGATAGGCACTGGGACTGTCCCTTCTTCAGACACTGCTGGGATTCAGGAATGAGCCGATTGCCTACAATCGGCAATTGCCCAGAATGTAACCAGAAGAAGAAGGAGGCAGCTAACGTGTCCGTGTTTCAACGCTTAGGGCCTCTCCCGCCTCGGAACAAGCACGCTGAGTCCCCTCGAGTAGAAGATCTCGAGGATGTGGAAGACAATGAAGAAGAAGAAGACAGGTACCACCGGCCAAGGTGGTGCCCTGATGGACTCAGCCGTTCCCAGAAACGTAGGGTTCAGCGATTGCGCGGCTTGGAGGAAGCCGAAAGGTTATACCTGCACACGCTAAGGAAGGCGCGACCTGATCTGGCCGCGAAAATTCAGCGAACCCTGGATGCAGAGGGTCGACCACAAAAAATGGAGTGGCGCCCCAAGCAAAGGAAAGCCGATGATGAAACATCGGCTGGCACAAACATGGTGCTCATCCTCCCAACGGAGTTTAGTGCTCAAGGATTAAACGATGCACTCAAGGTGGACGACGGCGAGCGCATCGACATGACAAAGGATGAGGTTAGGCTGGTCTTATCCATTGACCTGACCATGTAGCTGGAGCAAACCAATGAGCAAACGTGGCGAGGCTGATCCTTGTGATCGGCCCCAAAAAATCTATGAAGGGAAGTTACAAAACCTTCATTGAGCGCTTCGATCAATATGGAGGCCGATTCCAGCAATCGGCCAAAATTATCTTCACCACATGTTCTGCCTGTGTTCAACATTGATCTACTGGGCAGCGGTCTACGTCGGCTGATGAGTTAGGAAAAATCAACATTGGTCCTACCGGAGCCGACGTGCAAATACGATGCCTTGGCTAAACTACAGAGCCGATATCTGCAGTCACCTGACAGATTCGGCCCGGGGGGCATATAATCAGATGAACATGTGCAGATGGGCATGTGTGCAGTAAAATGTTAGGGGCCGATAGAAAAAATCAGCCAGTAAAAAAAAATCAGCATCACGATACTCAGCCGATGCACAGACATCGACTTTAGAATAAAAAGAGGTACAGCTGACATAAGCAGAAGCCCGATGGAGCAGTTGTTGAGTTACAAGGAGAGGCTCTACTGGATAAATTCCTTCTCAAGACTTCCAACTCCTTCTGCAAGCCTTCAAGTTCAGCAGTGCCAGTGCAAGCATGCAGATCAGGTTAAGGGTGAGTCCAACAAAGGGAGCATACCTATCCTAGGAGCATGAGCACAGCCGATGACGAATCAAGCGGCTATGGCGTTTTGCCTGGCATGGCCCAAGGTGGCGGCTTGATCGATGTCACTTTCAGAGGTTGTTACGTCCGGAGTCTTGGAGGGCATCAGAAATTCAAAAAACATCCTCATCGGAAGTTGCATTAGTCTGCCAAAGATGATGAGCCGATCTGACCAGCAAGGCGCAAAGGATTGAACTAGGAGGAGTTGGGAAGCCATTATATTTGAGGCTTCTTAGTTCAAGAAACAGATTTGCTGATCTTTCCGAAGCTTTTCAGTGCGACGGCTCTTCCGGAAATCAAGAAGCTCGGGGGGCAGCTCGCCCTGAAATATCTTTGCTCTGGAGAGCCGATCTTGTTGGAATCGGCTGGCTCTGCATTATAACTTGGAAGCCGATGGCGACACATTTGGCTAATTCATGACTATTCTCGCCTTAGATAAGGCTCGGGGGGCACTCGCCCGAAAGGTTCTTGGCTTTGGGAGCCGATTTTGTTGGAATCAGCTGGCTCTACATCGCAACTGTTTCTGAAGAGTGATGCTTTTGTTACAGAGTTATCAGTTTCAGCATCCAAGCTGATTCAGCAACAGTTCCAGGGCTCTTTTAAAGACGCATGTTCAAGGCCAAACCGCCGGCCTGCTGCGATCGGCGGTACCAAGTGCTATCGTCATCAGCAGAGCTGGCTAACTTGGAGGGATGACTGAATTGGCCTGTTCCGCAGATTATCGTGAAGGACTGATGCGTTGCCATCAGTCATGGAGCATTGTTTAGGCTAACAGTCGACAAAGTCAGAAGAGGAAAAATCGGCTACATCAGCATAAAGGACATCGGCAAAATCAAAGGAAGTTTTTCATTGATAATAAAATTTCTTACAAAGAAGCCGATTGTTCAACAAAAGCAGGAGAGCCGATTACTACTGCTAATCCTATGCTAGTAGGTCCCTACTCTAAGGGCTGTTGTTGTCTTCGCCGTCGCTGGGGTAGCTGCCGTCATTGCTGCTGTCAACGAGTCCCTCGGTGCTGCTACTGTAACCTTCAGCGGAGGCTTCTTCCTCGTCATCACCATCGTCCTCATCTGACCAGGCCCAGCCATGGATGCGCTTTGGCGGCGGTTCGTCGGAGGAGGTGTCGTCCTCCTGTTCCTTCTTCGTGCCGGAGGAGATGTCTTCATCATCCTCTGTTTCTTCTTTGGTGACGGAGGTGAATTTACCCCGGAAGGGAGGGTCGTCGTCGACGCTTTCCGCCTCCAGTGCTCCGTCAATCAGGAACCGGAGGTCGTCCTCCCCGTCAGTTAGAGGCATGGCCCCATCTGACCAGGCGAGGTCCTCGGGTCGGCCCTCTGGCACGAAATCGAAGTCCCACTCCCGCGCGTCCCAATGCTTGGGAGCGCGCCTGTTGTACGCCTCCATCTGGTTGTGCTCTGGGATCGATTCGCTTGAGGAAGAGGATTGGAGAGAAGCGGAAGAGGAGGAAGAGGACGACATGGCTATAGAAGGAGAGGGTTTTCTGGCTGACAGCTAATTTGGAGCAGGGGGATGAAGAGGTGAACTGTTCGATGCTGTAAATAAAGGGGATAGAATAGAGATTTATTGCTCGAGCAGTTCCCGAGGAGGTGGGGCCAAAATTGTCGAATCGTGCAGAGAAGTTGAGAAGGCAAGTCATCATGATGAAGAATACTGCGACGGTTCTGCCCTGCCACGACATGACCCTTCGGAGGAAAAACAGAGTGGTTTTGAAATTATCATTACCAAAACCAGGGGGGCATGTGTTATCACCAGATTTTGACCAAATCAGGAGATGGGCCGTAAGGGAGAGGGGCTTGGAAGATTACACATGGAAGATCTCTGAAGCGGCCTTGCACGAAGAGTTTGGGCTAAATTGCCCGTGTATCTTAATATAGTAGATCGCATCTTAGATTAAAAGATAGAGTTTGACCCGTGCACGGTTAGGTGCACGCCTGAATTAGAAAGTCCCTTGGACTATAAATATGTATCTAGGGTTTATGAAATAAACAACAACCAATGTTCAACCACAAATCAATCTCGGCGCATCGCCAACTCCTTCGTCTCGAGGGTTTCTACCGGTAAGCATCATGCTGCCTAGATCGCATCTTGCGATCTAGGCAGCATAAGCTTATTTCGTTGTTCATGCGTTGCTCGTACTGAAGCCTTTTTGATGGCGAGCAACGTAGTTATCTTAGATGTGTTAGGGTTAGCATTGTTCTTCGTATCATATGTTGTCGTAGTGCAACCCTTACGCATCTAGCCGCCCTTACACCTATCTCAGGTGTAGGAGCGGCACCCCGCTTGATCTTTATTTAGTAGATCCGATCCGTTACGGTTGCTCCTTGTTCTTCAAGGATTAGTTTAGTATCTGCAATAGTTAGGCCTTACAAAGGGTTGGAGGATCCAGCGGCACGTAGGGTGTCGTTTGCTAGTCCTAGACAGGATGTTCCGGGGATCAACCTCGTGTTGGTTTTTAGGCCTTGTCTAGAATCGGCCTACGATCACCGTGCGTGGCCGCGAGGCCCAATCGTGAGTAGGATGATCCGATTATGCGGTGAAAACCCCAAATCGTCGTAGATCGTTTTAGCTTTATCTTGATCAAGCAGGACCACCATATATTCGTGCACCTCGTACGAATCATGGGTGGATCGGCTCCTTGAGCCGATTCACAGGACAACCTGAGAGCCGATCGAGGCTCGTATTTAATGTTTACGTGTATGCCATGCAGGAAACTAAGCGAGGCATCTCCATCACCTTCCTGACCATGTATAGGTCAGGTGGCACGCCCTTGCACCAGCATCGGACGTGCGTACCAGAGGCTTTGCGGGCCGTCGCTCGGAGGGACCAGGGCCAGCCGCAGCCCTAAGTTGTTCCCGGCTCTACTGTGTTGCCCGTCGCTGCTCGCCAGTGGGTTTCTTACGTCAACAATTAAAGCTAAAGGGGTTTGCTTTCACCACATTGCTCCATGTGCATGCACATAATATTAATGAGAGAACACATCGTTGAAAAAAAGTATCACTCCAATAAGGAAACATAGCAGAGGAATGAGCTAGTAGGGCTAAATCATTTTTAACAATGTGTCTATGCTTTCTTTGAGGTGGAGATGTAGACATGATAGTGAAGATGATTGAGGTGTCTTGGTGATGCCACGCGGTGTACTCTGGGTTGTAGACAATGCGAGGGGCCTTGGGATCCTCAGCGACCCTCGGGTTGTCGACCTTCGCCGGCGGACAGGGAAGCTGCCATCCACAAAGCCAAGAAGAAGATGACTTCGGAAGACTGGGACTACCTCAGCACACCAATACCGATAGTTGTCGTTGTTGAGCCTGACGATGATGAGTGGAGCGAAGCTGAAGGGCCTAGCTGAGGTTGATGACGACGAGCTTGCGTCGAAGGAGAGCTTGGGATTGGTCAGGCTTGACATGGAGGTGGACGTGGCGTCGCTCATGGCCGGCAAGGTCGCCATCAAGGGAGCTGTGGTGGGTAGATGCGATGTGGGTTTTACCAGGCCGATTGTGGCCCTGATACCATAATAAGGAATGCGTATTTGTAGGGGTAGAGAATGTGCTTCCAAGGTCACGTCAGTATTTATATGCATCGATGTATACAAAACTTACAGCTTACAACCGACATACAAGATCTCAATTAGATCCTATCTTTTCTAGTTTTTTTTTTGCAAAACACAGAATAAACACAGACGCTCATATACACGTACATACACTCACTTCTTTGAACCCAGACACGCACACCCTATCTCTATAAACACCTCATAAAAACTAGCTACCATACATTACAACATGGTGTTTATCACTTTTGTCACACGGGCTTAGTCTTCGCTGCTCCCGGGTATGTCGGACAGATTCCTCCACTCCTTAATTGCATCAAAGTACCGAACCGCTATGTAGAGGTTTGATGAAATTTGCGATTTGTGACGCCTGGACCATTCTCTAGTGGCAGCTCTTCTAATATAGTTCTCAATGTGTGGTTCAGTCTTGTGGCAATAGACATTTTGCCTGGTACCTCTGGACAATCTGTTCTTGGTTAGCTGTACAATGTTAGGGATTTGGTACCACTGATTCTCGCTATCTGAAGATCATATCCTTCGGCAGTTGATTTTTGGTAGTTAGCAGAACTGGGGGTGGTCTGATATAGGTACAGCTAGGGCTCTGCATTCAGACAGGACGAAGAGCTGGCTCCAAGCCACGTTGACAGGGTGCAAAATTGTGGGATTTTTTTTTTGTTTTACTACTCCAAGCATATCACGGATTGCAGACATCCATGTTGATGTCTCCAATCAAAATTCACGGTCCATCAAAAAACATTGTAAGCATCCTCATATGATCAAAGAAAACTGTTCTGTCTGCTCGGTCATTAGGGTCATAAGTAGTACAGTATTGTTTAAGTGGAAGGCCGTGCCATCAGCCGATTATTGACTTTCAGTAGGAACTTCATGTTTAGTGATCTAGGCTATCAAGTAAAAAAAAAAATGGGTTATGGCTATCGGTGTACCAGCCGAGGCCCCTTCCGAACGGTGGAAGACAAAGCTGGATATATCTTTTGGCAGGAACTGTGATGCTTTAAACTGCGAAAATTTCTTCAAGTTTTGTTTGTCCTGCAGGCATAGGATATTTATATTTGGTCTAGCATCTTTGATAGTTTTGAAAAGATTCCATGGCATTTACCTCATTTAATTACATTGTTATAGGTAGAGGAAAAGAACATGCAGATGCAGATGATCGAAAGTATGCACATGCAACAATGGGAGAAACAACGGTGAACTTAGACAAGCACATACCAACTGATCGGTGTTACAGGGTTTGACGAGAATTAACAAAGACGCTTAGCTAACTGCTGGTCCGTAGCGCCACCATAGGTGTGCAATACCAGCTTTGTAGGAAAGTAAAGTGCAGGTGATGAAAGGGAAGAAGAGAGCCCTGAACTAGAACACCGATCGATCATCTAGATTTCAGTGTGCTCAGCCATCCATCAACTCTGCCAGTTGAAGGCTACGGGGCTCCTAACCTGATGATGATTCTTGTTACTCCAGATGATGTGGCCAAAGTCCCAGGCCCCGGCCGGCTTGACGTCACTCCTGAACTCCACGGTGTAGCTCAGCTTCTCCTTCTTGTGCCTGAATTCCAGCGTCCTGGGCGTGACGGCCACAGTGACGCCTTCAGGCGCCGCGAACTCCGCCGTGTAGGTCTCAGGATCCTCTGACACCTTGGTCAGCGTCCGCGTCAGTGTGCGGACGCGGCTGCCAGCCCTGAAGGTCACCACCATTGACGGGTGGTTCAGGTTTGCAACGCCGCCGAGGAGCGTCGTCGGGCAGCTGGTCGTCTCGGGGACGAACCGGCGCACCTGATTCACCGTGTAGTTGAGGCTACAGAGGAAGCCGATGTAGTCCTGCGTGCCGGCGTCGTACACCAACCCCGGGTCCATCGCGAGCGCCGGGAGGACGAACCCGGCACCGGCCACTAGAGGAGTAGCGTACGTGGCGCCACGGCCGTCCTTGCCGACGCCGTTGTCGAGGATCGGCTTGCCGAAGTTGTCGAGCGTTGTGGCGGTCGTCATGATCGCTGACCGCACCATGGCCGGGGTCCAGTCGCCGTGCCTCTTCTTGATCAGCGCCGCGACGCCTGCGACGTGCGGGCAAGCCATGGACGTGCCCGAGACGATGTTGTACTCCGACTCACCGGACCAAGCGGCCAGGATGTTCACACCCGGCGCGACGACGTCCGGCTTCAAGATCTCGGGCACAAACTTGCTGGGGCCACGCGAGGAGAACCCCGCCACCATCGGCGCCCGGTTCTGGCCCGTGACCGTGTCGCAGGAGAAACTGAAGGAAGCCACCGGGTAGGGCACCGACGAGATGTAGGCGAACAGCTTCTTTCCCGCGGCGTAGCCGAGGACGAGGCCGGGGAGCGTGAAGGGTTCAGCCACGACGGCGTCCCTAAACCATTCATGATCGTCCACCGAGACATCCCCTGGTGGACCATGGATGATAGACATGCCCCTCCACCTCCAGGCATTCTTCGAGCACACCATCATCTTACCCATGACCTTCTCGGGCTTCAGGTCATCCATGCCGCAGGGGCTGCTCACGAGCGGCACGGCGCTCGTCAGCGCCGCCCGCGCCTTCAAGGTGTACAGGGACTGCCCGGTGAGGACATCCCCGTTCCCGAGCAGGAGCTTCGCCGGAAACACCCGGTCAGTGGTGGCGGCGCCGACGGTGGTCATCCACGGCGCGACGTTGACGACGCTCGATGCATTCGGTCCACTGTTGCCGCCCGCGAGGACGACGAAGACACCTCTGCGCTGCGCACCGAACGTGGCGATGGCGACAACGTCTTCGTGCAAGGGGGATGCGGGGCCCCCGAGCGACAGAGACAGAACGTCGACGCCGTCGCTCACCGCGGCGTCGATGGCCGCGGCGATGCTCGACGCTCGACAGATGAACCCAGCACACGCCTTGTAGATCGCCACCCGTGCTCTGGGCGCCACGCCCCAAGCGGTGCCGCGCGAAAACCCGGATAGGCTGGCGCCACGTACCTTGGATCCGGCGGCGGTACCGGACACGTGGGTCACTACCCCACGTCCCATGATTCGCGGCATTTTGGTTCCGGCGTTTTAGCCAACTGCCGGTAATAATTGTTTTGCACGGCAGTTTATAAACTAGTGCCGCTAATGGTCCAGTAATTACCGGCGATTTGGTACAGTGCCACTAAATTTTGATGGTCAACGGCAGTTATAATTGGTGCCGATAATAGTGCGCTGGCGATCTGGAGAAGTGCCGCTAAAAGTTTGATGCGAAAGTGCCGGGGAAAGCTGATGCGCACCCGACTGTTTTGCACATAAGCCCATTTAGATTATATTAATTAATCTGCAGTCCATGTGAAAAAAAATCCGCAGTCCCAACTTGTACACAACCACCCATTCCATTAGAGCTGTTCCGCGTGCGCAGCTCTATCTCTCCTGGCGGCGGCGGCCTCGTCCATCCCCAGTCCCCACGGGGTCCCGCCGGCCCCCTCAACCCCGTCTGCCACCACCGACCGCGAGATTGAAGGGAAGCGGCGTGTCAGCCCGCCGCCATCGCTGGTCCTCCGCCCGCCGACCGCGAGGGAAGGAAGGCGGCGTACCCGCCCGCCCGCCCACCACCACCGCGGGTCCTCAGCTGGCCGCATAATGATCGCCGCCCCCATCCTCTGCGCCACCTCTCCGTCGTCTTCCGGCCGCGTGTGGTTGGGGCGGCCACGGGTGGAAACCGGGAGAAGGGAGCCCCCTTGTCGCGGTCCTCCGCCACCTCGCGGATCGGCCCCTTCGCAGCTTCGGCCATGGTGGCAGCAATACCTTGGCCCCTCGGGAGAAACTGCTCGATGGGGCCCACTCGATGGACGCTGATCACCGGGGTAGGCGCCCGCGCGGCCACATCTTCGACGAGCCATGATGTTTGAGGAATTGAGGTGCGTGGCCTTCTCCCCATGGACCAGCTATGTTTAATCTACCTTCTACAGCCAAGTGTGTGGAACTGACTTCAATTGTGGTATCTGGATAATTGGTGTCCAGTATGTGTTTGTGATATTGCCTATGCCGGTGATATTGCCTATGTGTTTGTGATATGGCTCTGTTAAATTATTTAGGTAACCAGTTAGGCTTTTCTTCTGAATTTCCTTTTTAGAAGGGCATGTTTGGAGTTCGGACACAAGGGTAAAAGTATTGCTTTTGCGTCCCAGAAATATTGATCTATTTGCCTTGACGAGAGGATGTCACGGGGCAGATCCTTCAATTTGTGCGTCTGCCATCTATCTTTGGACAGTTCCTGATGTGACACAAGCACTACAGAACACTGAATCTACATTTCTTGAATTACGATGGTATCATGACAAATGAGACTGAGTGATCGCCACCAAAGACAACATTCGCTGTAAGTTGGTCCATCCATGAGTCTATAGGTTACTGAATATAATGCTGATGGACTCCACTTGGACTATTGCTTGATTTGCAGTGTCATTTCTCACAAGGCAGAAATATTCAGTAAGCTAATTTCTACAAACTTTACAGGATGAGGTGATGTTTATATATGAGAAAAAGCCTTGAGAGCTGCTGAGAGAGGCCCTGTCGTGAATTGCTGACCGGCTGTTGAGCATGACTCTGAAAAATCTTCAGAGGTATATCCCTTCTTTCGTTCCTACCATCTACATTTTAAAGAGCTTAGATTCAGACATTGTTTGTCCCATTCACATCAGGACACCTCCATAAGGGAGTCTGTGGTGATTACATTTGATTGTCTATAAGACATTCCAATTAGTAAAAGGCAAGTTAGTACCTACATATAAATGAATTCAGCTGGGTAACCCATTGTCCATAAGTTGTTTATTACCCTGAAGAAAAAGTTAACATGTTCTGTTAGATATCAAGATTGTTATGGCTAGAAAATTTGAAGTGGTCACTGAGATTTAAACTAGATAATTTTATATAGCACATTGTTTCCCTTTATATTTATGATCTTGCAAAACAGTGTATCCTATAATTCTATTTCCATTCCCGCACCATGAATGTTGTAAAGTGACCATGTTTATGCTCCCAGATTGTTAGTGGGACTGTTATTTTCATGGAGTAAAATGACAAAATACATTAAGGCCATGGTGCCCATGGAGTTCTCTTCATCTACGACTAGATCTATTACAAGCAATGTAGGTAATTTGGTGTGCAAATTAGTCATCACCCTTGATACCTTTTTTACCAACTCATAGCATTTTGTATATATTTTATTATGTACATCCTGCATAGATATCGAGCACAGCAGAGATCCTTAGAACCATTACAACAGAATTGTTCATTCCACACTTTCATTGCTTATGAAAACTAATGGTGCAAACCATGTTATTGTTGCTTCTTCCTATGATAAATTTTGGTCACAAGGATACTTGTATATTTACCTCGAATCTGTGATAGATGATTGATGTAAGCTGCCACTGGAATAGGAATGCAATAAAAGGTCCAGAATTATGTTCTTCTTAATACTTCTGATGTTCACTCATGATTTAATGTTTCTCTCTTGAGACGACAAACCACTTTTGTGGAAAAGAAACTCCATTCGTTGCTAAGGACCAAATCATACATATCAGATCCATTTACTCGCTGGAAAGAAATGGACAAGGGGATCAGTTTACACGTAATAGGAAGTACTTGTGCTAGGAAGTAGTACGTGATCTAAATCTCCGATTGCCAGGATAGCTATTAGTAAAAAAAAGGTTATTGCTGACAAAGAAAATTGCATGTGCCTATATGTTTTTAGCTCAAAATCATACTTGAGATAAATTGATGTTGCTGTCTGATTTAGCATATCCTGTATCAGACAATGCCTTTTGCTTTGATTGCGCTTTTTTGGAAGTGGTTACACATTCAAAGATTTGTTCACTATAGATATTATTTGTTTAAATGTAGTTTTATAAGTTTATATACCAAGAACTGAATTTACCTTACCGAGCCAAGGCACTGACTTCTCATATGCATATATGTGTGCCATAGATGTCAGGTAACACCCGTGAGTGAATTCATCTCATCCTCAATGCCTTCTATTCTCTACCAAGAGGTAATTAATGCTTTGCTTCCACGATCTGATGAAAGTCTGGATGAAGGTGCTCTATTTTGTGTGCTTTAGTCACATGGGATTCCTACATGATCACCATGGGCACTGTCCTGAGGTTGGTTGGAGCAACAAGATCTTATGTTGCCACTAACTTCTATTGCAATTCTTTGTGTACCTGACTTCATGAGACTAATGTGAAAATCAGCTCTCAGCCAGAGAACACTTTTTTTCCAGCAGTACGAGCTCCCAGGAGATAGTTAAGTTCATGATTTTTTTTCAGATTCGTGGTCATTGTTGATTTATTATGGTTAGTGGTCATCTGAGAATAGGGAGGGGCATGCCTTCCACAACTGTCTGTAGTCCAGATTACAAGTAGGATATGTGCATGCTTGATGATTCTGATCCTTCTCTTCTTCAGGTGAAATGCAGTTGAGGTCGAAGAATGCCGTTGGAGAGACCAGAGGTTGCCGTGGTGGTGCTTGCCGGAGATCATGGCGAGATGCTCTGCTGGGAGAGGAGACCTCGCCGGCGAGGTTGGGGACGAGCTGCTGGTTAAAGATCATGTAATGATTTTGTAATTTAGATGCTACTTGCAAATGTTGGTTCCATATCCTATAATTTAGATGCCTGGCTACAATTTTAATGCATGATCAGGTTACTGTGTTTGATTAAAATACCAGGCAATATGATAACTGCATATATTTGTGCAAGTACTATGATTATTGCTTTGTTTTGAATAGTGCATGTAAACATAATCAAAGGCATTGTTGAAAACAGCCTTCAAATGTAATATAAGGCATCATTGAAAAGTGTAGTCAATTTTTTTTATGGCATCTTGAAAAGTGCCACCAAAAAGATTCAATGGCATTTTTAAAAGTGCCAGTAAAAAGATTTCGTGACATTTTTTGAAAGTGCCGGCAAAAAGATTCTATGGCATTTTTGGAAAGTGCCATCAAAAAGATTTCATGGCATCTTTCAAAAGTGCCGGCAATACTAACTAGCGGCATTTTTGGAAATGCCTTAAAATACAATTAGTGGCACTTTTTTAAAAATGCCGGCAAAGACCTACCTCGACTGGAATAAACGCAGCACTTTTTTTTGTGCCTTGAAAAATCTTTACCGGCACTTTTGGTGCCTTTGCCGGCACTTTTTTGTGCCGGCAATCTGGGTACCTGACGCAGTGGGTGCCGTGGCCGACCTTGTCCCTTGGAGTGAGGGCGCCGCCGTGCTCCGCGATGAAGGCCTTGGCACCCACCAGCTTGTTGTTGCACAAGCTGGCGTTGAAGCCCTCGGCGTCCACGCACTTGCCCTTCCAGCTGGACCGGACGGGGCCGAGCCCACTGTCGTTGAAGCTGGCGCGCTCCGGCCAGATGCCGGTGTCGACGAAGCCGATGACTATGCCGTCGCCGAACTCCGACTCCGGCCAAGCGCCGAGCTCCTCGTGGAGGCCGATGAAGCCCGGCGATCTCGTCGTCTTCGTGAAGTAGGGCGCGTCCTCGTAGACGCCGGACACGCCAGGGTTGCTCGACATGCGCCGGGACTCTTCCTCCGTGAGGCGCACAGCGAACCCGTGCATCACCGTGCCGTAGGTGTGCAGGAGGCGACTGGAGGAGTTCATGGCGGCACGGGGCGAGTGAGTGGCCACCATGGAACTGTACCACCGCTCGAGGGTGGCGAACTGGGACGGCTTGGCCAGGTGGTTGGTCTGGATGATGTAGGTGTGGGAGCTCGAAGAACGAGGCTTCTGCTCGGCAGTGGCATCCTTAGGCTTCTGGATGGTGGATGAGTGCGTGGGCTGAGCAAGGAGGAGAACTAGCAAAGTGCAGTGCAAGAGGACTGAGAGTGTGGAAGCCATTGTTGGTGCTTGTGTCGTGTGTGAGCTTGTGGTGGAGGAATGAATGTGTATGTCAGTGTGTGGTTATGCGTTTTATAGAGAGCTTGACCGGGCTGGGTTGGCAAACTTGTGACGCCGCTCTACCGTAGTGTGGTCAAGAATTTGCTGAGAGAACAAATTTGAGATCTCAACAAATTTTCATAAGACCTCTGTTCGACTTGGGCTGATCCTTTCTTTGTCACATCTAGTAGTACTTTTTGTTTTTGGACAACATAGGATTCTTGCTTACAAGGTAGACTACCCCAGTTTCATACTACGTATTTTTGTGATTCGTACTCCCTTTCCTTATTTAGGGGGCACCCTCATTTTTTGAGGTCCAAGTTTAAGCAATAATTTGACCAACGAAACATGGTTATACGTCACAAACGTATACCATTGAATTCGTACTCAAATAAAAAAAATTAATGGTATAATTTATATAGCAAGTGACACATGCATTATCGGTTAAATTGTTTGTTAAAGTTAATACAAGCAAAGCAAAACGATTGCGCTACATGCATGGGGCCGGAGGGAGTATGAAACACGACTTGCTAGGAGATATTGTCGTGGTTAATAATGGTGTTTTTTCATAGCAAATTGAAGTATTCTCAGTTGCTTCATGGGAAACGTACTCTGCTGATTGGTCATTACTTCGGTCATGCTAATTACTGAAACTTCCACTCCATTATTTGCTTGCATTGACATATTTTGCTATCATCTATTTCATCTTGAGTACAGAAGCAATATGTGGCGTCTTTCCAGCATTGTTCACAGCTAGTGGAATCTAACTGCGACACTGAAATAAAAATTATTGAGAACTTGTTTTGGTTTCGCCTGGAAATCAGTTTGCCGTTTATGTGTGCAGCAAGTAGGACAAAGGCACGTGGATATTGAAAACAAACAAAACGTAACAGAACGCCACAAATGAAGAAGGGATGAAACGGCCTCCAGTATCCTTCTTTTCTTTTCTTAAAACACAAATAAACTGGCATTGTCCCCTACCTACATGTCTCTGATGAGAGAGATACACTAATTAAAGACCGACACTAAACATGCAAGCGCATAAATTTTCAGTTAGCATTCTAGTTTTGTATAAGGCACGAAACCAACGAAAATAGGGTATAAACCTGGGTACCAGTGCACCTGGTTTCAAATCTTTTGAAAACTGTTATTTAAATGTTTTAGAAAATTTTGAAATAATTCACGCGCTTATACGTCACCTTGATACTTACCCGTGCACATCTTCAAGGAAAAAACTATCATATGTGACCTACACAAAAAAGCAAAAAACTAAACTTTATTATACTGTGACTAGTGTAGCGTACTTCTTATACTGTGAACAATCCAAGTTGTTCTTTTTGTGTAGGTTACATACTTTTATATTTTTGGTTCAAAAATTACATGCTCACACCTAAATACATTATCTACACACAAGATTTAAGCCGCATTTTTATAATTATTTTTAGTATTTTTTTCAAAATTTTATTTTTTAAAACAGGTGTTGGCGCACCCGAAAGCCAAAAATCTGCGTCCACGAAATCTGTCAAAGAGTTCTACTCTATTCTGCCGTATTTGGCTATGGGTTTTGTACAGATCTCGTGATCGGTTGGGCAACTTCTGATGCCACTCTACTTTACTGTTGTGCTGTCAAGAGTTTTACATCATGCAATCTTTATGGCATTGGGTAAGAGGGAGCATGCTAGAAAAGCTTAAAGATTTTCTCAGTTTGATTACTACTTTTTTTGACAAACGGAACACTGTTACGAAATTCCTATTTACATGTGGATGTCCATAATCTCTATGTCATGAAAGCTACAGCCCCTATGGCATTAGTAGTGTTAACTCACTTTCATAAATTCATGCAACTCATACCCAATCGTTTCATTGTGGTGAACATCGTTCATATCCTTTTTTAAATGGTAGGTTATTATTCTTACCAGTCTTTATTTGTGTGCAGTATTATTAGTGTGATTTATATTTTACATTGTGTATATTGTATCTCTATGTCAAATCTTGCCAAACTCGATTTTGTGGCTTTGGACGTCACCGGCAAGAACTACTTGCCATGGATACTACATGCTGAAATTCACTCGAATGCCAATGGGCTTGGTGAAACAATCAAAGAAGGAACTAATGAATCTAGCCAAAATAAAGCCAAGGACATGATCTTTATCCGCCGCCACCTCCACAAAGGTTTAAAGGCTGAATACCTTACAGGTAAAGATTCACTTGTTCTTTGGAACAATTTGAAACAGAGACATGATCACCAGAAAACATTGATCCTCCCTAAAGCTCATTATGATTAGTTGAACCTAAGCCTGTAAGATTATAAAAGTGTTTCTAAATACAATTCAGCTATGTTTAGAATCACTCCACAACTATTATTATGTGGATAGAAAGTCAATGATGAGGAAATGTTAGAGAAAAGATAAACATAAATGAAGCACTGTAGTTCCCAAAGTCTCAACGAAATTTGTTGAGTTTTAAAGATATCTACCGAAATGGGAATCACATTCAGGCAATTGTCCTGCGCCTTTTTGCGACATCTGCGAATCCATCCATCATGCTACACATGCTTGCCATTTTCTGAATGCACCAAAACCATCTGCAATTCTCCATGGATATGCCAATGAGGCACTCATGTTTTTTGAATTGCAATGTGGTACATTTAAGCCCAAGGTAGAAAGTCCAAAATTGGCCAATGTGACAGTGGATGGGGATGTGTTGACTATACCAGAGATTATTGAGCAGCTAAAGAAGATTGTACCATCTGAAAAGTTTGTTTGGGAAGTCTTTCATCTAAAAGATAATGTTTTTCGAGTTAAGTTTCCTAGTAAATTGGAGGTTCAAAGATTGAAGAATTTTGGCACATACATATGTACGGATAGAGAGTCTTCTTTGTCTTTTGACATATGGTCATCATTGGAGGAGCCTTCGTATATGCTTTCTGAAGTCTGGGTGCGGGTCTCAGGGTTGCCATCGGATATTAGGACGGACTACTTATCTTTATGGGGAGTAGGAACTTTGTTTGGTAAGACACTTGATATTGATATGGCCTATACTCGCAAAAATAAAGAGCTTAGAATCAAGATTGGATGTCTTGACCATAGGCTCATCCCAGCAGTTAGTGACATGTTCATCAGAAGGGGTTTCTTTAAGCTTCGTTTTGAGGTGGAATTTGAGGAGCAATCTAAAGAAGTTAACATGATGGATGCAAACAATGGTGCTGATGGTAATGATGGCGCAAATCAGGGTGATGAGAAGCATGAGGGAGGTCATGATATGGAGACTGACAAAAAAGGAAATTACATGGAAAATTTATCCAAGAATGATGAACAAGAGGATTCTCATATGCATAATGGGGTTGAAGGAATGCAAGAGCAATTGGGCAATTTAGATGCAATACAAATTGGAACACTGCATGTGAAACTTGATTCTACAGGTATTTGTTCCGATGTAAAAAATTTGAACCAATATGATCACTTGTGCAACTCTATATCTCATGCTGTTTTTGCTCCACTAAATGACGAATTGCGCGCGACTTTTAATGTAGATTTCATGCAAAAGGAATGTTCTTCGGACTCTGATGTAACCGGTGACTGCCAGTCTGCTATTGGGTAGCAGCTGGCCACCGATCCTTCGGGATCCGTCGCTGTCGGTCCGGCACAGCGGCATGCGACCAATGACGGGGCGCTGCAGCAGGTTGTACGTCAGCGTCCACAGGTTCTGCCGGACTCCAGTGGTCCCCTGGCACCGTCCTCGCATGCTGTGCGCGGGAGCCACGCTGCCTCGGTCGGCCATGTGCGGACGGTCAAGAGCAGGAGCAGTAGCGAGGGGGGATCTTCTGCGCCGTTGGCGGTGCGCCGGGCTGTACCACCTGGTTCTCCTCTGCCGCACAAGATCAATTGCATGGGGACAAGGGGAGAATCACCAGTTTTTGGGATCGGTGCCAATGATTGGCCACCGATTGGCACTGCTGTACCTGCTGTGATGTTTGGGGGATTGGCTATGCATCTTAATTCTACAGACAAGAGTATGTTAGTTATTCCTATGGATGAAAAAGATAATTATGTAGTTGATATGGGAAAAGTTCATATAAATAGTACTGATAATTCTTCTTACTCTTTATATGATGATGATGATTCTGATGTTGTAGGGTCGGTTTTGGAGCCCAAATTGGTTAATTCATTGGAAAAGACTAATGAAGGGCCTACAAATAAGGGGTCGGTGTCTACAATGGGGGAGACTAGCAACATTAGTTTCCAGGGCAGGATGGGGATTGACTAATCTCCAGGGACTGATGGTAAGCTTTCGGTTTTTCCTCATATTACACCATCTCCTACAAAACCTGCTGTTTCCTTGTCTCTAATAGAATGTTCCGATGATAATATGTTAGTTCGCCATACTATGGAAGAGGTTATTGCATTTGGGGGTATTCCTAAACCCTCGTGTGTGAGGACTAGTCAGAGATTGGGGAGCCATGTTGATGTGGACATGCCCCAGATGGAGAAGGCGATGTTAAATGCACGTTTGAGAGATGTTTCTCCTTGTGCAGGAAGTCTTCATCTCCTAAGTTTTCTATTGTTAATATGTCGAAATCTGAAATCATGCATAAAGCCAATAGGTTGGGTATTTCCTTAGGAAAATCACAAGGGGAGATTCTAAATTCTATTAGAGGAATTAAGATGCTAGAAGAAGAGCGAATTTTAACAATTTTACAAAAAAATGTAGAAGAGAATGTGAATAGAGAGGAGGATCCTTCAACTCTGGTAATGTCTAAGGTTTCTACCTTATGTGAAGATTTGATTGAGGATGATGGCATCCCACTGGATTTGGATGATCATTTGGAACATCTAGATCCAGTAGTCAAGAAAAAGAAAACTAGGGTGAGAAAAACTTATGATACAAATAATATTCGCAAAAGTACTAGAAAAACAACAAAAAACAATTTTCCTAATGCAGCATCTAAAAGGAATGAATTGGAATCCTGGAGGTTTTGGGGATACCGCTAAGCATTTGTTTGTTAAAGAAGCAATTAGAGAACATAAATAAGATTTTGTAGCCTTATTGGAGACTGGAAGATCTAATTTCTCTATTCCTTTTTTAAATCAACTTGCGGCGGGATACAGTTACACTTGGTTTTGTTTACCACATCATGGTCGGTCTGGAGGTATTTTAGTTGGAATAAATTCAGACACTCTTGAGGTGATAAAGGTGAGCACTGGGGACTTCTGTGTAAAACTCCATGTTAAGTGTAAAAGAGATGGTTTTGAATGGATTCTAGTGCCAGTCTATGGGGCTGCCCAAGATGCACATAAAGCAGAATTCTTGGCCGAATTAGTGAGAATATGTGAGTCAGAAACATTACCTATGTTGGTAGTTGGTGATTTCAATATTATCCGAAAGCCGGAGGAAAAAATAATAATAATTTCAGAGCGCGTTGGCCTTTTGTGTTTAATGCGATTATTGAACATTTGAACTTGCGTGAAATTGCTCTTTCGGGGAGACAGTTCACGTGGGCGAGTCGTCGAGAGGAACCAACGTATGAGAAGCTAGACAGAGTCCTAGCTTCCATTTCTTGGGAACAAAAATTTCCCCTTGTCATTGTTCGTGCATTGACAAGGGCGGACTCGGACCATACATCGATTCTTATTGATTCAGGAGTGAAGGCTCACTTGGGCAATAAGCCGAAATTTTCCTTTGAGTTGCATTGGTTGCGACAAGAAGGTTTTATTGAGATGATTGAAAAAGAATGGAATTTAGTGACGGTGGGTTTGGATCCGATGGAGGTATGGTTGAATAAACTTAGGCATGTAAGAAAATTTCTTAGAGGATGGGCGAAAAATCAAAGCGGGCAGTACAAAAAAGAGAAGGATAGGTTACTGGGGATAATAGATTTTTTGGATGTGAAAGCTGAAACAAATATCTTGTCACTGTCGGAAAGGACAGTTTTAAAAAAGGCAAATGATAATCTAAATAAATTAAGGAGAGAAGAGGAGTCTAAATGGGCCCAAAGAGCGAAAGTGAAACACATCCAAGAGGGAGGAAATAATACAAGGTATTTTCATTTTATTGCAAATGGGAAACATCGCAAAAAGAAAATATTCCAGTTATAACAACAAGAAGGAACCATTGTTGGGGAAGACAATTTGCAGGTCTATATTACAGAATTTTATAAGAAACTATTTGGGGCACCGGTTCCGAATAATATCTCCTTGGCTGAAGAAGATGTGCAGGACATTCCTCAGATATCTGATATTGAGAATGATATTTTGATATCACAGTTTTTTGAGGAAGAGGTTCATGATGCGCTATTTCAGATGGAACGTAATAAAGCTCCAGGTCCGGATGGATTTCCTGCGGAGTTTTACCAAAAATGTTGGGATATAATAAAGGATGATTTGATGGCGCTTTTTAATCAGTTTAGTAGTGGGGACTTGCCTCTATACAAATTGAATTTTGGTGTCATCACTTTATTACCCAAGAAGGAGGATGCGGTCCAAATTCAACAATATAGACATATTTGCCTGTTGAATGTGTGTTTCAAATTTTTTACTAAAGCTGGCACAAATCGTATAACGGGGATTGCCCCACGTGTTATAAAACCTACACAGTCAGCCTTTATGCCAGGGAGGAACATATTAGAAGGGGTGGTCATCCTTCATGAGACAATTCATGAGTTGCATAGTAAGAAATTGGATGGGGTCTTATTTAAGATCGATTTTGAGAAGGCCTATGATAAAGTGAAATGGCCTTTTTTACAACAGACATTGAGAATGAAGGGATTCGCTCCAGAATGGTGTAGAATTGTGCAACAATTTGTTCAAGGGGGAAGTGTTGGGGTAAAAGTGAATGATGACATTGGTCATTATTTCCAAACAAAAAAAAGGGTTGCGACAAGGTGATCCGTTGTCTCCGATACTTTTCAATATTGTAGTGGATATGCTAGCCATCATAATTGAACGTGCAAAAAATGATGGTCAAGTGGGGGGACTTATTCCTCATCTTGTTGAGGGAGGTATCTCCATACTACAATATGCTGATGACACTATACTTTTTATGGAGCATGACCTTATGAAAGCTGTTAACATGAAGTTAATTTTATGCCTGTTTGAAGAACTCCCAGGGCTTAAAATTAATTTTCATAAGAGTGAGATTTTTTGTTTTGGGAAGGAAAAGGGAGAGGAGGACCAATATAAGCAGATTTTTGGATGCGACGCTGGTTCTTTACCCTTTAGATACTTAGGTATTCCTATCCACTACAGAAAACTCAGAAATTCTGATTGGTACCCAGTGGAAATTCGGTTTGAATGCAAATTGGGATGCTGGAAAGGTAAATTACTATCTTATGGGGATAGACATGTCCTTATCAATTCAGTTTTAACAAGCCTACCTATGTTTATGCTATCTTTTCTTGTGATACCCGTTGGGGTAAGGAAAAGATTAGATTTCTATAGGTCTGGATTCTTTTGGCAATCCGATGAAAATAAAAGAAAATATAGACTTACAAAATAGAATATTGTATGTCGGCCCAAAGATCAAGGGGGTTTAAGTATTGAAGTTCTGGAACTTAAGAATAGATGTTTATTGAGTAAGTGGCTTTATAAACTTCTTAATGAGGATGGGATGTGGCAAGAATTGCTACACAATAAATATTTAAGACACACGACATTATCCGGGGTACAAGCTAAACCCACAGATTCTCCCTTTTGGAAAGGTTTGATGGGGGTGAGAGACGATTTTTTCAGTAGAGGATTCCTCAAGGTTGGTAATGGTGAATCAACTCGTTTTTGGGAAGATACATGGTTAGGAAAAAAGACACTAGCTGAACAATACCCATCCTTATATAGTATTGTGCATCACAAGAATGTAACAGTAGCTCAAGTGTTAGCACAAACGCCACTGAATATCAGTTTCAGGAGGTTGTTGGTGGGAAACAAATGGACTCCGTGGTTACAGTTATGCCGAAAACTTATGAGGGTTACTTTAAATGATGAGAACGATCGATTTATTTGGAATTTAACAGCCAACGGTTTGTTTTCAGTCAAATCTATGTATGAGGATCTTATGAATGACCACACTCCTTTTCTACGAAAATACCTATGGAAAGTTAAAGTGCCTCTTAAGATAAAAATATTTATGTGGTTTCTGAGTAATAAGGTGTTACTTACGAAGGATAATTTAGTTAAAAGAAGGTGGAATGGGTGTAAAAAATGCGTTTTTCGTGGGGAACAGAAGACTATTGAGCACCTCTTTATCACTTGCCCTTTAGCTAAACTACTTTGGCGCACGGTCACTTTCACCTTTGACCTCCCACCTCCTGCCAATATTACTAATATGTTTGGTAATTGGTTAAATGGAGTTGATAGACAATCTAATGCTTTCATCCGGGTTGGAGTTTCGGCCTTATGCTGGTCTATATGGAGGGCAAGGAATGACATTATTTTTAACAAAAAACAATATTTTCACTTTTTGCAGGTTATCCATATGGTGGCACATTGGGTTCAGTTGTGGGCTCTACTGTCACCGGAGGGACAGCGGGATGCTATGGCTACTGGATGCACACAGCTCCAGACGGTCGCTCAGGATATCTTGTGTCTGGCTGGCTGGCGGCACAATAGGCGGCTACATTGATGAGTAGTCCATTTTTGCTTTGTTTCTTTCGATGGTTGATTCTTGTTTCAATCCTCGGTGATGCTTGAGATGTAATAAACTTTATACTACTTCGTGAATTTCTTAATCATCATGATGCAGAAGCCGGGGTTTTAATCCCCATTTCGAAAAAAATGTGAGGACAATTCAGAGTATCTGAACATTACAAAAATGTCCTCCGAAATAAAACATGTGTTGAAAAAGTTGCCAGCATGATTCTCAGCGAGAATGAATCATATATGTTGGTTTTGCCAGAAGTTCTTAAGCCATAACAATTTTGTTAGATGGCATGACCGTTTTGGCCATCCGCAGGATCAATAGTGATGCGAAAGATAATTAATATTCCATGTGGGCATATGTTGGAGAACCAGAAAGTTATTCAATCTAATGAATTCATATGCATTGCATGCTCTCAAGGAAAATTTATTGTGCGCCCATCACCAGCATAAATTGGGTATGAATCCCTTTCTTTTCTAGAGCGCATACAAGGAGATCAATGTGGACCCATTCATCCAACAAGTGGGCCATTTAGATATTTCATGGATTTAATTGATGTGACAAATAGATGGTCACATGTCACATTGTTATCAACATGCAACCTAGCGTTTGCTTGGCTATTGGCCCAGATAGTCAAGTTAATTTCCAGATTAAGCGATTAAAACCATACGCTCGAACAATGCTGGTGAATTTACATTGAATTTTTTTAACGATTATTGCATGTCGATTGGAATAGTGTTGAACATCCTATAGCATATGTTTATACACAAAATGGCCTTGCACAGTCACTTACTTATGAAGTAAAATCTCCTAACATCTGCATGGGGCCATGCTATATTACATGCGGTAGCATTAATTCTCATCAGACCAACAAGTTATCATACATCTTCCCAATTACAATTGGTTCACGAAATAGAACCAAATACCTCCCATCTAAAAACTTTTGGGTGCGTTGTATATGTTCCCATTTCTCCACCAAAACGCACCAGGATGTGACCGCAAAGAAGACTGGGAATATATGTTGGATATGAATCACCGTTCATCATAAAATATCTTGAACCATCAACAGGGACGTATTTGTAGCAAGGTTTGCTGATTGTCATTTTGATGAGACAAATTTCCGAACAGTGGGGAAAAAGAATCAACAACATAATAAAGAAATAAGTTGGTAGGAATTATCACTTTCTCACTTTGATCGTTGTACAAATATATGTGACCAAGAAGTTCAAAGGATAATTCATTTACAAATCTTAGCAAATAAATTGACTTACGCTTTTACAAACATAAAAAAGATAGACTAGGTCACATATCCCAGCTACTAATGCTCGTAAAAAAAACGATGTCCAACATGGGAAATCGTCTACCGCTAAGGAGTCAAAACCAACTACAAAACAAGGTACACCATGTCATGCTTGGCTGACCCTTCTTTGTTGATGATGAACAACTTACATAGGAAGCTGAGTCTTCCTCTTCCAACGCCTTCGATCCAGCTCTTTTCTCCTCCTTCCCCCGAGCCTAAGCCTTTCTCTACGAGAGCCCCCCTTTTATATCTCAAGGAGGTGGTTCTAAACATAAGAGTCCTAGAAAAAGAAAGGATGGAAGAATCAAGATGGACACGTTGAGGAAATAATAAAGGAAGAAAAACCTCCTGAAGAGACCGAAGACATGACAAATACTATTGTTACAGAATATGCAAAGGTACCTGATTCTTTAGAAAATGAGATATCACTAAACTATGTCATGTTTGGAAAATTTTGGAACCGTGATAAAGTAGTCACTTATTATGCATTTGCATATAGTCTATATCTAGAAATTATGGATATAAATGAGGATCATGAACCTCGATTAGTCAAGGAGTGTAAGCAAAGACAAGATTGGCCAAAATGGAAGGATGCAATTCAAGTTGAATTGGATTCTCTTACAAAACAGGAAGTTTTTGGACATGTAAATCACACAACTAATGGTACAAAACCTGTTTGTTACAAGTGGGTCGTTATGCAAAACTGAAATGAGAAAGGTGAAATTATAAGGCAGAAGGAACGATTAGTTGCACAAGGATTCTCCTAGAACCCAGGTGTAGATTATGAAGAAACATACTCCTTTGTGAGGGATGCAATAACTTTTCGATATCTATAGTTAGTCTAGCAATAAAAGAGAATCTTGGCTTGCGTTTGATGGATGTTGTTCCAGCATATTTATATGGATCACTTGATAATGACATATATATATATATATATATACCTATATATATATATATATATATGTGTGTGTGTGTGTGTGTGTGTGTGTGTGTGTGTGGGTGAAACTTGCCGATGGATTTAAACTATCAGAATCGGGTTCTCGAGAACAGTATTCAATTCTATTCAATTAAGTTTTATTCACCAGAGCGAGAGCACGCGCGGGGCCAGCGAGCGAGTGTCGCGCGGAGAGCGGCACACATCAAGCGGCGGCCTGGGAGCACGTCCCAGCAAAGCTGCATGTGCGCGGGAGCCGGCAGTACTGGCATGGGCCAGGCGGTAGTTCCGTCCCAGCAAGGGCGGAACTGCCGGCCTGCACAGAGCAGCCAAACCCATTTTCTTTTTATTTTCTTTTAAACCAAAGGCGAACTCATAACACAATATCTAGAGTTTGGGAACTCCGATCGAGACGAAATCAATTTTGTTGGGAATATGGAAACAAGTGGGGAAGGATTTTCTATGAATTTTAGAGTGAAACCTCTCAATACAAGAAACCGAGAAAAACTCAAATATTGAAATCGCATCAAGTAAATCATGAGAAATCCATTTTCGATGAACTAGAGCTTGTCATGGAAATAACCACAAGCTCTAAAAGACCAAAGGGATAGGATCTAAATAACAACCAAGAAAGTTGATGCAAGGATGCAAAGGTTTGAGCTCTCTCAGAATGATATGATCGAGTTACTCACTCGAGAGCCCTCTTGATAGTACGGTAACTAACCAATAAACCGGTCTCCAAACTAAACCACAAGACCGGTATCAAGAACAACTCTTAACCTTGCGCATTCCACTTGAGCTCAATGGTGATGATCTTAACTGCAACAAGATGGAACACCTTTTTTGATTGTTCTTGTTTGATGAAGTCTTGTGAATTGCTCCCCCATACTCATCTATGGGGGAGCTTCTTCTTCGGCGCATCTTCACATATACTTGATTATAATAAGAATGGAAAGCTTCAAGCATATGATCTCTTCTAGATGCTCATCTTGTACTTGCACATATGCACACCATTTTCTCTTTCGTCCTTATGTTGATGTCTTGAAGATACACTTGAGGGAACACTTCATGTTCTTCTTCAAGACATACTTGACATTTGATCTTCTTTATTTGCTTCTTACTTCAACTTTGAAGCCAACAAATGGTTCAAGCATTGCCTATGGATAACTCCTAGAAATATGACTCAATGGAAACATTTTTCTGGATAAAGGGAATATATTAATATCGAGAAATACTAATTACACCCAGCATCTGCAACAACGCATTACCATAATGGAAGTACGGATGCACACAGCCAAAAAAGGAAAATGAAACTAAGAAAACAAAAGTCCCGCTACGGTATGCCTGTTGGGATTCGTAGCATAGAAAACAAAAAAATTTCCTACCGCAAGAACTAATAACAAGCCAAGATCCAATCTAGTAGATAGTAGCAACGAGAAGATCATGAGACTAACCCTCGAAGATTAGATCTCGTTGTTGATGTAGTCGATCACTTGCCGCTTTCAAAAGCGCGTAGAAGATCTTGACGGTGCCACAATCGGGTAGCACCTCCGTACTCGGTCACACATTCGGTGTTGATGACGACGTCCTTCTCCCCGTTCCAGTGGGCAGCGGATGTAGTAGATCCTCCTCGGAATCCCGACAGCACGACGGCGTGGTGTCGGTGGTGGTGGAGATCTCCGGCAGGACTTCACCTAAGCGATGTGGGAAAAGATGGAGGAGGAGAGAGGCTAGGGTTTGGGAGAGAGGGGGGCTAGGGTGCCGGCCAGGGGAGCCCTAGGTGGTGCGGCCAACCTTGAGGCAGCCCCCTCCCTCTCCTCCTCATTATATAGGTGGAACCCCAAGGGTTTGCCCAAAGTCTTCGAATAAGACCCCAATTCAAAAACTGGCTTATGGACGAAACCTAGAGGGACAGGGACTCTCCCTTTCCCCCCTTGCTTGGCCGGCCAAGGAGGTGACTCCACCCTCCCACTTGGTTGGCAAGTTAGGGTTGGTGGAGTCCAACCGGGACTCCACCTTCCATGGTGATTTCTTTCGGAAGGTTTGATACGTCTCCGACGTATCGATAATTTCTTATGTTCCATGCCACATTATTGATGATATCTACATGTTTTATGCACACTTTATGTCATATTTATGCGTTTTCCGGAACTAACCTATTGACGAGATGCCGAAAGGCCAGTTGCTGTTTTCTGCTGTTTTTGGTTTCAGAAATCGTAGTAAGGAAATATTCTCGGAATCGGACGAAATCAACGCCCAGCATCTTAGAATCCCCGGAAGCATCCAGAACACCCGAGAGTCGCCAGAGTGGACCCACAGGGGGCCCAGGAGGTAGGCCGGCGCGGCCCAGGCCCTGGCCGCGCCGCCCTATCGTGTCACCGCCTCTTCGACCCTCTGACGCCGCCTCTTCGCCTATTTAAGCCCCCTCGACCTAAAACTTCGAGACAAAAAAGCCACGGTACGAGAAACCTTCCAGAGCCGCTGCCATCGCGAAGCCAAGATCTGGGGGACATGAGTCTCTGTTCCGGCACGCCGCCGGGACGGGGAAGTGCCCCCGGAAGGCTTCTCCATCGACACCACCGCCATCTTCATCACCGCTGCTATCTCCCATGAGGAGGGAGTAGTTCTCCATCGAGGCTCGGGGCTGTACCGGTAGCTATGTGGTTAATCTCTCCCTATGTACTTCAATACAATAATCTCATGAGCTGCCTTACATGATTGAGATTCATATGATGATGTTTGTAATCTAGATGTCATTATGCTAGTCAAGTGGATTTTACTTATGTGATCTCCGGAGACTCCTTGTCCCACATGTGTAAAGGTGACAGTGTGTGCACCGTGTGGGTCTCTTAGGCTATATTTCACAGAATACTTATTCACTGTTATGAATGGCATAGTGAAGTGCTTATTTATATCTCTTTATGATTGCGATGTGTTTTGTATCACAATTTATCTATGTGCTACTCTAGTGATGTTATTAAAGTAGTCTATTCCTCCTGCACGGTGTAATGGTGACAGTGTGTGCATCGTGTTAGTACTTGGCGTAGGCTATGATTGTGATCTCTTGTAGATTATGAAGTTAACTATTGCTATGATGGTATTGATGTGATCTATGCCTCCTTTCGTAGCGTGAAGGTGACAGTGTGCATGCTATGTTTGTACTTGGTTTGGTTATGTTGATCTGTCATGCACTCTAAGGTTATTTAAATATGAACATCGAATATTGTGGAGCTTGTTAACTCTGGCATTGAGGGTTCGTGTAATCCTACACAGTTAGTGGTGTTCATCATCCAACAAGAGGGTGTAGAGTCTAGCATTTATCTATTTATTCTGTTATGTGATCAAAGTTGAGAGTGTCCACTAGTGAAAGTATGATCCCTAGGCCTTGTTTCCAATACTGCTATCGCTGCTTGTTTACTGTTTTACTGCGTTTCTACTGCCTGCAATATTACCACCATAGACTACACGCCAGCAAGCACTTTTCTGGCGCCGTTACTACTGCTCATACTTATTCATACCACCTGTATTTCACTATCTCTTCGCCGAACTAGTGCACCTATTAGGTGTGTTGGGGACACAAGAGACTTCTTGCTTTGTGGTTGTAGGGTTGCATAAGAGGGATATCTTTGACCTCTTCCTCCCTGAGATCGATAAACCTTGGGTGATCCACTTAAGGGAAACTTGCTGCTGTTCTACAAACCTCTGCTCTTGGAGGCCCAACACTGTCTACAAGAATAGAAGCTCCCGTAGACATCAAGCACTTTTCTGGCGCCGTTGCCGGGGAGGAAAGGTAAAAGGCACTCATACTCCGGTTCCGTAATGTGATGCTTTTACAGGCGCCATTGTGTTTGTGCTCGAAGCTATTTCCTTTAGATCCTGCAATTGCATCTTTTTGTTTCTTGTTTACACTAGTAAGGCATAATGGACAACAATGAGCTTCTTATTCTATTTCCTGATTTAAGACATGGATGGTTTGATCCGAAAATTAAAAAACCCATGGAACTTTATATGCATACTAATGGGAATGTTATTAATATGAATGCTTTGAACACTATTGTTGCTAATGCTATGGAAAATTCTAAGCTTGGGGAAGCTGGTTTTGATGAGCATGATCTTTTTAGTCCCCCGGGCATTGAGGAGGAAATTTTCTTTGATGATACTTTGCCTCCTATTTATGATGATTATAATGATATTGGTCTTTTGGTGCCACCTGTTATGGAGGATAAATTTGATTATGATTATAATATGCCTCCTATATTTGATGATGAGAATAATAATGATAGCTACTTTGTTGAATTTGCTCCCACTATTACTAATAAAATTGATTATGCTTATGTGGAGAGTAATAATTTTATGCATGAGACTCATGATAAGAATGCTTTATGTGATAGTTATATTGTTGAGTTTGCTCATGATACTACTGAAAGTTATTATGAGAGAGGAAAATATGGTTGTAGAAATTTTCATGTTACTAAAACACCTCTCTATATGCTGAAATTTTTGAAGCTACACTTGTTTTATCTTCCTATGCTTGTCACTTTGCTCTTCATGAACTTGTTTATTTACAAGATTCCTATGCATAGGAAGCATGTTAGACTTAAATGTGCTTCTAATTTGCCTCTTGATGCTCTCTTTTGCTTCAAATACTATTTCTTGCGAGTGCATCATTAAAACTATTGAGCCCATCTTAACGGCTATAAAGAAAGAACTTCTTGGGAGATAACCCATGTGTTATTTTGCTACAGTAATTTTGTTTTATATTTGAGTCTTGGAAGTTGTTACTACTGTAGCTACCTCTCCTTATCTTATTTTATTGCATTGTTGTGCCAAGTAAAGTCTTTGATAGCAAGGTTGATACTAGATTTGGATTACTGCGCAGAAACAGATTTCTTTGCTGTCACGAATCTGGGCAAAATTCTCTGTAGGTAACTCAGAAAATTATGCCAATTTACGTGAGTGATCCTCAGATATGTACGAAACTTTCATTCCATTTGAGCATTTTCATTTGAGCAAGTCTGGTGCCTCAATAAAATTCGTCTTGACGGACTGTTCTGTTTTGACAGATTCTGCCTTTTATTTCGCATTGTTTCTTTTGCTATGTGGGATGGATTTCTTTGTTCCATTGACTTCCAGTAGCTTTGAGCAATGTCCAGAAGTGTTAAGAATGATTGTGTTACCTCTGAACATGTGAGTTTTTGATTATGCACTAACCCTCTAATGAGTTTGTTTCGAGTTTGGTGTGGAGGAAGTTTTCAAGGGTCAAGAGAGGAAGATGATATACTATGATCAAGGAGAGTGAAAGCTCTAAGCTTGGGGATGCCCCGGTGGTTCACCCCTGCATATATTAAGAAGACTCAAGCGTCTAAGCTTGGGGATGCCCAAGGCATCCCCTTCTTCATCGACAACATTATCAGGTTCCTCCCCTGAAACTATATTTTTATTCCATCACATCTTATATACTTTACTTGGAGCGTCTGTGTGCTTTTGTTTTTGTTTTTGTTTGAATAAATGATTGTGTGGGAGAGAGACACGCTCCGCTGGTTGTTGCGCGTGGTTGACGTATTGTCTCTTCGTTCGACACGCGTCCGTTGGGAACCCCAAGAGGAAGGTGTGATGCGCACAGCGGCAAGTTTCCCTCAGTAAGAAACCAAGGTTTAATCGGACCAGTAGGAGTCAAGAAGCACGTTGAAGGTTGATGGCGGCGAGATGTAGTGCGGCGCAACACCAGTGATTCCGGCGCCAACGTGGAACCTGCACAACACAACCAAAGTACTTTGCCCCAACGAAACAGTGAGGTTGTCAATCTCACCGGCTTGCTGTAACAAAGAGTTAACCGTATTGTGTGGAAGATGATTGTTTGCAGAAAACAGTAGAACAAGTATTGCAGTAGATTGTATTTCAGTAAAGAGAATTGGACCGGGGTCCACAGTTCACTAGAGGTGTCTCTCCCATAAGACGAACAGCATGTTGGGTGAACAAATTACAGTTGGGCAATTGACAAATAAAGAGAGCATGACAATGCACATACATATCATGATGAGTATAGTGAGATTTAATTGGGCATTACGACAAAGTACATAGACCGTCATCCAACTGCATCTATGCCTAAAAAGTCCACCTTCAGGTTATGATCCGAACCCCTTCCAGTATTAAGTTGCAAAGCAACAGACAATTGCATTAAGTATGGTGCGTAATGTAACTAGTGACTACATCCTTGAACATAGCACTAATGTTTTATCCCTAGTGGCAACAGCACAACACAACCTTAGAACTTTCATCACATGTCCCTGTGTCAATGCAGGCATGAACCCACTATCGAGCATAAGTACTCCCTCTTGGAGTTACAAGCATCTACTTGGCCAGAGCATCTACTAGTAACGGAGAGCATGCAAGATCATAAACAACACATAAGCATAACTTTGATAATCAACATAACAAGTATTCTCTATTCATCGGATCCCAACAAACGCAACATATAGAATTACAGATAGATGATCTTGATCATGTTAGGCAGCTCACAAGATCCGACAATGATAGCACAATGGGGAGAAGACAACCATCTAGCTACTGCTATGGACCCATAGTCCAGGGGTAGACTACTCACACATCACACCGGAGGCGACCATGGCGGCGTAGAGTCCTCCGGGAGATGATTCCCCTCTCCGGCAGGGTGCCGGAGGCGATCTCCTGGATCCCCCGAGATGGGATCGGCGGCGGCGGCGTCTCTGGAAGGTTTTCCGTATCGTGGCTCTCGGTACTGGGGGTTTCGTCACGGAGGCTATTTGTAGGCGGAAGGGCAGGTCAAGAGGCGGCACGGGGGCCCCACACCACAGGGCCGCGCGGCCAAGGGGGGGCCGCGCCGCCCTATAGTGTGGCCCCTCCGTGGCCCCTCTTCGTCTCTCCTTCGGACTTCTGGAAGCTTCGTGAGAAAATAGGCCCCTGGGCTTTGATTTCGTCCAATTCCGAGAATATTTCCTTACTAGGATTTCTGAAACCAAAAACAGCAGAAAACAGCAACTGGCACTTCGGCATCTTGTTAATAGGTTAGTTCCAGAAAATGCACGAATATGACATAAAGTGTGCATAAAACATGTAGATAACATCAATAATGTGGCATGGAACATAAGAAATTATCGATACGTCGGAGACGTATCACTGGTTCGTGTGAACACATGTGTTCTTAGCTTTTAATTTTCATGGCGAAGGTTGAAACTGCTTCGTTAATTGTTATATGGTTGGAAACAGAAAATGATACATGTAGTAATTGGTATGATGTCTTGAATGATGTGATACTTGGCAATTGTTGTGCTCATGTTTAAGCTCTTGCATCATATACTTTGCACCCATTAATGAAGAAATACATAGAGCTTGCTAAAATTTGGTTTGCATAACTGGCCTCTCTAAGGTCTAGATAATTTCTAGTATTGAGTTTGAACAACAAGGAAGACGGTGTAGAGTCTTATAATGTTTACAATATGTCTTTTATATGAGTTTTGCTGCACCGCTTCATCCTTGTGTTTGTTTCAAATAGCCTTGCTAGCCTAAACCTTGTATCGAGAGGGAATACTTCTCATGCATCCAAAATACTTGAGCCAACCACTATGCCATTTGTGTCCACCATACCTACCTACTACATGGTATTTCTCCGCCATTCCAAAGTAAATTGCGTGAGTGCTACCTTTAAACAATTCAAAATTTATTACCTCTGATTTGTGTCAATGTTTTATAGCTCATGAGGAAGTATGTGGTGTTTATCTTTCAATCTTGTTGGGCAACTTTCACCAATGGACTAGTGGCTTCATCCGCTTATCCAATAATTTTGCAAAAAGAGCTGGCAATGGGATTCCCAGTCCCAAATTAATTAATAAAAATAGACACTCCTCCATGGTATGTGATTGTTGGACGGCACCCGAAGGATTCGGTTAGCCATGGCTTGAGAAAGCAAAGGTGGGGAGGAGTGTCATCATAATAAAACAAAAATAAAAAGGCACTCCTTCATGGTATGAGATTGTTGGCAGGCATCCAAGGATTCGGTTAGCCATGGTTTGTGAAAGAAAGGTTGGAAGGAGTGCCACACAAAAATAAAATAAAATGGGAGCCGCTCTTTGAAGGTTTGTCTGGCAAGGGGGTTAGAGTGCCCACTACCATTCGTTGACAACAAAAAACACCTCTCAAAATTTTACTTTTATTGCTCTCTATATGTTTTTAAAATCAAAGCTCTAGCTCAAATATAGCAATCAATGCTTTCCTCTTTGAAGGACCCTTCTTTTACTTTTATGTTGAGTCAGTTCACCTATTTCTCTCCATCTCAAGAAGCAAACACTTGAGTGAACTGTGCATTGACTCCTACATACTTGCATATTGCACTTGTTATATTACTTTGCATTAACAACTATCTATGAGATATACATGTTATAAGTTGAAAGCAACCGCTGAAACTTAATCTTCCTTTGTGTTGCTTCAATACCTTTACTATGAATTTATTGCTTTATGAGTTAACTCTTATGCAAGACTTATTGATGCTTGTCTTGAAGTACTATTCATGAAAAGTCTTTGCTATATGATTTATTTGTTTACTCATGTCATTTACATTGTTTTGATCGCTGCATTCATTACACATGCTTACAATAGTATGATCAAGTTTATGATGGCATGTCACTCCAGAAATTATCTTTGTTATCGTTTACCTCCTCGGGACGAGCAGAAACTAAGCTTGGGGATGCTGATACGTCTCCGACGTATCGATAATTTCTTATGTTCCATGCCACATTATTGATGATATCTACATGTTTTATGCACACTTTATGTCATATTTATGCGTTTTCCGGAACTAACCTATTGAGGAGATGCCGAAGGGCCAGTTGCTGTTTTCTGCTGTTTTTGGTTTCAGAAATCCTAGTAAGGAAATATTCTCGGAATCGGACGAAATCAACGCCCAGCATCTTAGAATCCCCGGAAGCATCCAGAACACCCGAGAGTCGCCAGAGTGGACCCACAGGGGGCCCAGGAGGTAGGCCGGCGTGGCCCAGGCCCTGGCCGCGCCGCCCTATCGTGTCACCGCCTCTTCGACCCTCTGACGCCGCCTCTTCGCCTATTTAAGCACCCTCGACCTAAAACTTCGAGACAAAAAAGCCACGGTACGAGAAACCTTCCAGAGCCGCCGCCATCGCAAAGCCAAGATCTGGGGGATAGGAGTCTCTGTTCCGGCACGCCGCCGGGACGGGGAAGTGCCCCCGGAAGGCTTCTCCATCGACACCACCGCCATCTTCATCACCGCTGCTATCTCCCATGAGGAGGGAGTAGTTCTCCATCGAGGCTCGGGGCTGTACCGGTAGCTATGTGGTTAATCTCTCCCTATGTACTTCAATACAATAATCTCATGAGCTGCCTTACATGATTGAGATTCATATGATGATGCTTGTAATCTAGATGTCATTATGCTAGTCAAGTGGATTTTACTTATGTGATCTCCGGAGACTCCTTGTGACATAGGCATCCCAAATGGGCCTGCCGAAGATAGTACCCGGGGTTTACTGAAGGCCCACTACCCGAAGAATAAGAAGATTCGGGAGCCCAAGATATATCAAGGAAAGTCAAGAGTTGTAATAGGAAGTGTTATTTGTAATCTGGCGGGATGAGTTAGAAACCGTCCCGGACTCTGTAACTTGTATAGCACGAATCCCTCGGCTCCACCTCCTATATAAAGGGGGAGGCGAGGGACGAAAAGAGAATCGAATCATTGTCTGCAAACCCTAGTTTTCATATTCGTCGAGTACTTTCCGGCTGAAACCTTCGAGATCTACTTACCCTCTACTTCCAACTAAACCCTAGCCTACAATCCATAGGCATTGACAAGTTGATACCTTGTCAATTGGCGCCGTCTGTGGGAACTAGAGGCGTAAGGAGCTGATCTCGATGGCACGCTCAAGATCTTCGACATCGTCAACCGCAAGCAACACAATGGATCGAGGTAAACAGATCGCTGCTGGTCTTGTCGATTTTGTTCCTCACCCACCCTCCCGTTTGGATGCATATGCGTATCTGGCGGAGCCCATGGAGATGACGTTCGGAAGGTTTCACTTTCGCGTCGAGAAGGAAGGATCGTATCGTGTCGAGATTCCGATTTCGTCGGGATCGTCGGTGGTCGATTCCGATTTTTCAAACTATGCATCGTCAACCGAGTCAGGAGCTGAAGAAACCTCGGCGACACGCTACGTCAGCACCAGAGCAAGAGAGAAACTCGCCAAGATCTTCAACGACATGTCGTTTGAGTCATCTGCGGACTCATGTATAAGCGATGGCTCAAGCGATGTCGACAGTTACGACTTCATCGACAAATCTCTCACAGTGGGCAAGGTCTTCATCAATCTCAACGATGATGTCACCAAACCCAACGTAGATCTGAGTACAAAGTATCATCAGATTTACGCCATTGAAGATCAAGAGGAGACATCTGAGGCTTTCGACAGTTTGGGAAATCCATACGTCGATCCCTCCAATCTGCGACAAGGCCTGGGCAACAAATACGTCGGGCCAGAGCCGCGAGATAGAGTTCAACTTTCACAAGCAGCGTGGGACAGAGCCGCGAGAGCTATGAACGGCACAGAACCAATGGCTACCACAGCCACACCAGAAGAATTGCAAGCATATCAATATAGGCTCGCACGAGCTGCCAGGAAATTGGAAAAACAGACAGCTGAGTTGAACAGGAGAAAGGAGGCAGCTTCTGCATCCAGCAGGAGAAGGGCAGATCTAAGTCGACAATCTAGAACTACGGGTGATAGCCACCGGGAGGCGCGGAACAGAGCAAGATCAAGGCTGCAACACATACCCGAAGCGTAAAGAGAGCACTTGGTCGGAACCTCGACATGTCCTTCATGTCGATAGATACAAGAGGAAACATCATCCCTAAGACACCAGAGGCTGGGTATATGGCGACACATGCTTTTATCCTTGCGTCTAAACCACCTCCAGGTGATCCAAGGGAAACATTGTACAATATGGCGGTAGCAGGAGTTGGAGCTATGGGGACAGCGTTTGTATCAACGCCTCCCGAAGGAGTGGCAAGGCAAAATAGTCCACGACCTGCAGCACAGCGGCACACAGAAGGGCCAAGTGGAGCAAGAGACACAGCAGCACAGGCAAGAGTCGACAGAGCGCGGCAAAGCAGAAGGGATCATCGGCAATCTTCGGAATTGACCGACGAAGATATGTGTGGCTTGCCATGCTTTACGAGGAGAGTCCGGAAAACTCGAGTCCCCTCAGGATTCAAGTTACCCGATAATTTCAAGAAGTTCGACGGCCTTCAAGATCCAGAGGATTGGCTAGTCGACTATCTGGAGACGGTGAAGCTCACAGGAGGAACTAGGGCAACAGCCATGCAAAGTATCCAGGTGCATTTGAGTGGAGCTGCACGATCTTGGATAAAGAAACTCGCTCCAGCATCCATCGACAGCTGGGAAAGTTTCGAGGATGTGTTCGTCAAGAACTTTAGATCCACGTGCAAAAAACCCGCGTCGTTAGAGGAGTTGAGAGCGTGTCGACAGAAGCCAGATGAGCCAATGAGGAAGTACATCCAGAGGTGGAATATCATTAAAAACTCAGCAGAAAATATATCTGACGAGAGAGCAATAGATGCGTTTGTCGCAGGAGTCAGGCGTGGAGATTTCGTCGAAGACTTGGGAAGGACCAATCCAAAGACAGTATCCGCGTTAATGGAGATAGCAAATAAATGGGCAGACGGAGAAGACGCCGTCCACAACAAACGACACAGGTCGCCAGAGGAGGACCGCGGTCGAAACTATCAACCGAGGCGAAGATTTCCTCGGACGTACCAGAACTACGACGCTCCAGGACAAATTTCGGCAGGTTTTCGGACAAACACAGGAGGAAGCAACAGAGATGATTACCAGAGAAGCAGTGAGCAGCGAGGTGATAACAGGGATGATTCACGCAACAGGCAAAATAGCGGGCCTAGGTTCCCAAGACCTTTCGTGTCCCCTGAAGAGATGATGAACGGACCGTGCCAGATGCATTTTTTCCTCGACAGCAACGGAAAAAGACAGTCAGGGCACTTGCAGAAGGATTGTCGAAATTTTCAAGCAATGTTGCGGTATGCGAGAGAACGCTAATGCGCGGGCAGCACGAGAGAAATCCTCGAGAACCCGAAGCGAGATTCACTTGCCGCCTCCTCCCGCGATTACGATTTACAATCGGCATCAGCTCAGAATAGCGGCAGCACCTGCACCACCACCTTATGTTGATCCTAATTCCAATGGAGCAGTGTTGATGATTCAGAAGGGAAGGCCGTCCAATAGAGCTCAGAAAGTAATCTCACGACAGGTGTTTATGGCAGAGAAAATGCCTCCACCAACAGTTGAGTACCTTAATTGGTCAGGACAAGATATCGGCTTCACAATAGCAGATCATCCGCAGCAAGTTCCTCGACCAGGCAGTCAGCACTTATTCTGCCACGCGATTATCGCGGGATTTGATGTCTCTCGAGTGTTCAAAGACGGCGGCAGCAGCTTAAACCTTATGTATGCAGATACATTGAGGAAGATGAACATATCCTTAGCAAACTTGAAACCAACAGACACAAGGTTCCACGGCATCACACCGGAGAAACCAAGTTATCCATTGGGAAAGATCAATCTCGACGTTCAGTTTGGGACCCGAGAAAATTATAGAATCGAGAGGCTCGAGTTTGAAGTCGTGGATTTTCCGTCGCAATATCACGCTCTGTTGGGACGACCAGCATGTGCTAGATTTATGGCAGTGCCACACTATACATACTTGTTGTGGAGGTTGCCTGGACCAAAGGGACCAATCACAGTTAAAGGAAGCTTTGCCTTAGCCGATAAGTGCGACAAGGATTTCCACCGGTTGTCGAAACCTTCGGGATGCAAGCTGAGTACTTGGCGTCAAAAAGCATGACTGATTACGACGTCTTGCCCAGGACGTTGGAAGGCCAAACAAAGAATCAACTTTCAGTACCGAGAAAAATTCAAAAGAGGTGCAGATTCACCCGACAGACCCAAAAAAGACGACATCTATCGCAAACGACATGGATATCGCATAGGAAAGCGCGCTCGTCGAGTTCCTCCGTGAGCACTGGAAAATCTTCGCATGGTGTCCAGCTGACATGCCAGGAGTACCCAGGGAACTTGCCGAGCACCACCTAAACTTGGATCCACTAGCGAGACCAATCAAACAACCTTTGCGACGTTTTTGAACCAAACCGCAAAGCCATGCTGTCAGAAATTAATCGACTACAAGAAGCTGGTTTTATCAAAGAGATATTCACGAAGCCACATGGGTAGCAAATCCTGTCTTTGGTGCCGAAGAAAAACACTAAGGTCCTTCGCATGTGCGTCGACTTTACGTGTGTCAATAAACATTGTCCAAAGGATCACTTTCCCCTCCCGAGGATCGATCAAATTATCGACTCCACGGCTGGATGTGAACGTCTTTCCTTCCTGGATGCATATTCTGGTTATAACCAGATCAGATTGAAAGAAGATGATGAAGTAAAGACCGCGTTTATTACACCTTACGGCGTGTTTTGCTACAGAACAATGCCCTTTGGTCTAAAAAATGCGGGAGCAACATATCAAAGGATGATGCAGAAGTGTTTGGCGACACAGATTGGGAAGAACGTGCAAGTATACATTGATGATGTCGTCTTAACATCAAAAAAGGGGGCAACGCTGATCGAGGATCTCAAGGAAACCTTCGACAACCTTGATAAGTTCTGCCTCAAACTGAACCCGACGAAGTGTTCCTTTGGCGTCCCAGCAGGAGAACTTTTGGGGTTTCTAGTATCAGCAAGAGGGATTGAAGCAAATCCCGACAAAATACAGGCTATCGTAACAATGAGGAAGCCAACAAAGTTGAAGGAGATACAACAGCTAACGGGGCGAGTCGCAGCTTTGAGTAGATTCGTCGCTAGGCTGGGAGAAAAGGCACTGCCGTTCTACGCTTTGATAAAACAAGGAGATAAATTTCAGTGGAACGAAGAAGCCGACAGAGCTTTCGAGGATTTGAAGCGCACAATTTCGACACCGCCAATTCTGGTGGCACCAAAAGAAAGGGAACCCCTCCTGCTATATATCGCAGCCACACCCCAAGTGGTGAGCACGGTGCTAGTTGTCGAAAGGGAAGAAGAAGGAAAACTCCACGGCGTGCAGAGGCCAGTATACTTCGTCAGCGAAGTTCTATCACCATCTAAACAAAGGTATCCGCAGTACCAAAAGATAGCATATGGAGTATTCACGACAGCACGAAAATTGCGCCACTATTTTTCGGCACATCCGATCATAGTGGTCAATGAAGCTCCCTTGTCAAATATACTGAACAACCCAGAAGCTACGGGTCGTGTCTCCCTTTGGGGAATAGAACTTTCCCCTCGGGACATCACGTATGAAAAAAGAAAAGCAATAAAATCGCAAATACTGCCGGACTTCATCGCAGAGTGGATGGAGTTGCAAAATACAGGACCTCCAGATTTATCGAGAACTTGGACCATGAACTTCGACGGGTCCAAAAGACTGGAAGGAGCTGGCGCAGGAGTAGTACTCATATCACCTGAAGGCGACAAGTTGAAGTACATCCTCCGGATGACGTTCCCTAACGCATCTAACAATGAAGCAGAATACGAGGCTCTCATACATGGAATGAAGATGGCGAAAGCCTGCGGAGCAACTCGACTAAAAATCTTTGGCGACTCACAGCTGGTGGCACAGCAAGTTATGAACCAATGTGATGCAGTCAATGATAGCATGATGGCATACAAGGAGGTATACAACGAACTCGAGAAGTTGTTCGATGGATGCGAAGTAAACCATATTAGCAGATTGAGCAACGACGAAGCCGATGTTCTTGCAAACATCGGGTCGCAATGCCTTGCAGTCCCGCCAGGTGTATTCTGGGAAGAAATAATAGAGAGATCCACTAAGTCGACAAAATCAAAAAAGAAGGAGAAGAAACCCTCGGGGGCTACCAAGGAAAAGCAAGAGGACGAAGAAGAAGATCAGGACCTGGTCATGGTGATACGGATACCGTGGATGCAGCCGTACATATCATACATCCTGAGGAAAGAAATACCCGACGATCCAGTTGAGGCAAGGCGAGTAATTCGACGCTCCAAAGCTTTCACGGTGGTCAAGGGAGAATTGTATAAGCGAAGTATTTCAGGCGTCTTGCAAAGGTGCGTCACACCAGAGGAAGGAAGAATAATTCTGAAGGATGTACACGAGGGAATATGTGGCCACCACGCAAGTAGTCGAGCTATCGCAGCCAAAGTTTTTCGAGCAGGATTCTACTGGTTGACAGCAATCGAGGACGCCAAGGACATAGTAAGAACTTGCGACGCGTGTCAAAGGTTTGCCGCAAAACCTCACTCTCCAGCAGCAGAGCTAGCACCAATACCATTGTCATGGCCCTTTGCTCAATGAGGACTTGATATGGTGGGTAAGTTACACAAATCCTGGCCAGGAGGAAAGGAGTACATGCTAGTAGCTGTCGACAAGTTTACAAAATGGATAGAAGCGAAGCCGATAAATTCACCAGATGGAGCATCCGCAATAAAATTCGTAAAAGGCCTCGTCTTCAGATTTGGAGTGCCCCATAGCATCGTCACAGACAACGGCAGTAACTTCACATCCCATGAATTCAAAGATTATTGCGAAGAGGTGGGTATCAAGCTGAACTTTGCGTCAGTTGCACATCCTCAAACCAATGGGCAAGTCGAGAAAGCCAATGGTATCATCTGCAATGGCATCAAGAAGCGCTTGTTAGGACCACTGGAAAAAGCTCGACATACCTGGCCAGAAGAACTACCAAGCGTGTTGTGGAGCATCCGAACAACACCAAACACAGCAACGCAGGAAACTCCGTTTTTTCTGGTTCATGGAGCAGAAGCAGTACTACCAATCGAGATAGAGCACAACTCTCCACGTGTCGCTGAATATGATGAAGAAACATCGAGAAGAGCGCTAGAGGACGACGTCGACGCACTTGATGAAGCTCGAGATGAAGTATTATCTCGGGTAACCAAATATCAACAGGACTTGAAGAATTACCACAGTCGACGTTTGCGGCCAAGATCTTTTCAGGTGGGCGACCTAGTTCTTCGGCTCACGCAAAAAGTCATGAAAAACTCGAGTCACCATGGCTTGGCCCTTACATCGTCACGGAAGTAATCGGAGGAGGAGCATATAGGATAAAGGACAAGAAGACAGGGGTGGAGGAGCCAAACCCCTGGAACGTGGCGCAACTTAGGCGGTTCTACGCCTAGAGTCGAAATATAGTCCTTGTAAAACTTCAATGTACTGAAACGCCCGCGAGTTTTCAGACGCACTCTTTTCCTTTTTCGGGGCACCGAGTGGGGCCGGAGAAGGTTTTTAATGAGGCGGGCTCGCGGTGCTGCAATATAATAAAGATAGTGACAATATAACTTTTCTTCTTTATCGACATGACCAAAATCTTTGCTCCGACGAATTTCAATATAGTTCATCGACAAAAGAAAAACCTTGCCTTGGTATTCAAATACCTCGTGAGTCAATAAAAATACAAAATAGTACTCAGTAAAAAGCTCGGGGGCTCATATTCACCTTAAGTATATATATGCCTTGGTTTAAAACCTCGCAAATATACAAATATAATAAAGAGTCACCGAAACACTCGGGGGCTAGACAAACAGAGAAATATAATGATTGCTTTACAATATAGTCATGGATTACAAAGAAGAAATATCTACAAGAAGAAAATAACTAGTCTTGATTCAGTATGTCATCAAGAGTAACTCTGTTTTCCTCAGGAGCAGCACCAAGAAAATCGGCATAATGGCCATCGGCAAAAAAGTCGGCATCCATCCGAAGCAGGTCCTCAATCATTTCTTCGGCTATGGGCGTAACCTTCGTGTTAATCCTGTCAACACCAACTCTCCGACGTTTTACCTTTTGGTGAACCTTCTCGACAACCTGGGTAAGGTCAAGTTTCGAGTGGCAGATCTGGAGCATGATAAGAGCAAATCTGGCGCCAGCTACTAGTTGAGCTCTGACAAAATCATGGATACTGCTAGCATCCTTAAACCTTTCCATCAATTCAGGAAGAGTTTTTGGTTGGACGTTCCGAGGAAACATGGAGTTGTAAACCATGGACAAGGTCTTGGTACAGAAGTCAAGGAAATCGCGAGTTTGAGAGGTGCGATCTTGAAATCTGACAATTTGGCGGGTCCTCTCCGGGGTAGCCCAAAACAAAGAACCATGATCCAGGGAAAGATTAACAAGGAGGTTTGTCCTAGCACTTACTCTCTCTTCCTCGGCAGCAGCATCAGTAAAGGCACCTATCAGAACAAAGAAGTGGAAACCTTTAAGAGACAATAGCATGAAGATGAAAGATATCAGAGGATGAAACAGGCATACCCGACATATCTGCACTGGCTTCATTCATTAATTCGAGCATGAAATTTTCTCGAGTAGTCGCCTTTTCAGCCTCGGAAGCAGCAAACTCCTTGGCAGCCACGGCCTCGCGAGCTTGCTGGAGAGCAACTTTTTCGGCTTCAGATGACTTGCGAGATTGTTCCATCATCACAAGTGTTTGCTTCTTTGCATACTGAAGCTGCTGTCGAAGTTCGTCCAGTTCTTGCGACAAGGTATCGTCGACAGGTGCAGTATCAGCAAAAGTTCTCCTCGCGTGAGAAGAAGAAGGCGACACATTGGAAGGAGCGGAAGTTGGAGTATAGTTATCAAATATCAACTGAAATATAAACAGGATAAAATCAAACGACAAGCAAAGATAGAATTTTTCATTAATCTCTTGGAATAATTACAAGGGCATTACAGTGGAGCTAAGGAAATACGTGTCGCTAAACGACTACTTTGGCGACAAAAGCAAAAGAAACAAAGAAAAACAGAGGCATGCAACTAGACCTCCGGCCTTGACGAGCTAGGAGTCGACGCTGGCTTAATCCCGAGATAGGCCAAGATCTTCTTCGTGTTGGGCTTGGCCGCCTTGATCAGCGACTTCCACCTTGATTGTTCTATTTGCTCGGTGTCGCCAACTTTCATCCAGTCGATAGTCTGTCGACTGTCAGCAACCAAGGCGACAGTGTTTTCAACGGCAACCTTCATATTCTCTTGGCGCATCTTCAGTCCAAGGTCTTCCGGTGTATTGAACATCTTGGCAAGGTTGAGGAAAGTCGCAGGCTCCTCCTTCTTCGGGAAGAAGTAGGGGAACAATGCCGACAATACTGCATTAGCATTCGATACACCTTCACGAATCTCGGACCCATGAAGCTCCAGATAGGAAAGTGCGTCAAGGACCGGATCATCGACAGGATTCGTCAGGTCAAAATCCTGGTTTGTTTGGACTGTCAAGGAAACAAAGTATTAGTGAAAAGACAAGAAACAAAGATTCTCCTAAAAATAGAAGGGAGCAGTAAAATTACCGAAAGTACGGCGACTCTGAGTCTTCAGGCGCTTGAGGATTCCTTCTTCACGAGAAGCTTGCGCAGCTTTGTGCTCATCTAAAGCAGCTGTAGCATCCTTAAGCTTTTTCTGCAGTTCCTCGACACCAGCAGCTTTCGCCTTGGCTTCATCAGCTTCGGTCTTGGCTTTGCTAGCAACGAGGTCCGCTTTCTTGCGAGCCGCCTCACTTTGCTCAAGTTTTCGAGAAAGTGCGTCGGCGCGTTCGTTAGCCTCTGCAAGTTTCTCTGTCGAGATATGAAAAAAGAGAGGAGAAAGATCAAAAATCGCGACAAGCACCAAGAGTAAAAAATCAAGGAAAAATAGCAAGTACAAAAGTCGTTACCTTCGGCTCTATTAGCATATTCACGGTACCCAACAAATTGGGAACCGATGCGGAGAAGATCCTTGATCATAGGCTGTTCAACATGAACACAGAAAGAAAAACATCGGCATGAAAAAGAGAAAAGGTGTGAAAAAACAAAATAAGGAAAATATAGATGTCGACAAGCTTACATCATCTAGGAGCAGAGTCGACGAACTGCCCAACTGAGGGGCAGGTTCAATAATCTTTTCAACCCTTGCCCTTTTTGGTGAAGGAGCAAGGGGCTTGATGGCGGAGTAGTGGTGACGACGTTTTGTTGAGGAGGCGAGGTTTCTTCTCCTTCAACTAGCGTGTCCGAGGCAAGTACGATGCGTGACGTGCTTGTCCGAGGAGCCACGTCGATAGTTGGAACTTCTTCCTCGTCATCGCTAATAATCAAAAAATCGGCAGCATAAAAAGCAAGACAAGCTAAATATTTCGAGTACAAAAATAGAGAGAAATAAAGACGACTTACGAGCTGATGAGGGATTCAGCATAAAGATCGTAAGTTGCCTTCGGATGAGAAGGAACAACTTCTTCAGCCTTAGAGGTGCCAGAATCTTCAACATCAGTCCTTTTCCTTTTGTTCTTGGGAGAAACAGCAGGAGGAAGGGATTGCGTCGATTCACTGGCTTCAGACTCAACTTCTTTTTCATGAGAAGCCGCAGATTTGTGAGAACCCGCGACTTCACTTTCACGAATAGCAGAACCTTGAGTATCTTCGGCAACGATGGCCTGTTCTTCGACTTCTCCACCCTCCGGAAGAGGAGGAAGGGAAGTCATGGTAGGATGGTTCTGTAAAAAATAGTGACCAGAAGGAAAATTAAAAGAGATGACAATATAATGAGGTGCAGAGAAAGTGCAAAATAAGGTAAAAACTCGGCAAGACAAAATACCTCGGGAGTGGATTGGCGGCGCTGTACGGTTCCACGCGACAAGAGGAAGGAATTGGGTCTTTACCAGGCGAGAAAGTCTTCGAATCAACTTCTCCAAGTCCTTGGTGGAAAGATCACCGGAGATTCTGTTGGCGTCATTTTTACCAGAATATGTCCAAAGGGGATTTTTGCGAGCCTGGAGAGGCTGCACTCTAATCCTAAGGAAATAGGCAGTGATTTGAACACCAGAAAGCTCTTTGCCTCGAGTATTTTGAAGCTGGCGAATACGAGACATGAGCGCCTCTGTCGCCTTTTTCTCTTCCTCGGAAGCTTCGGCATCCCAGGAGCGGCGGCGCTGAATTTTGGCACTTCCGTCGAAAGGAACTATGTTGTGCTCAACGGAGTTGGCGCTTTCTTCGTGAATGTAGAGCCACTTTTTGCGCCATCCTTGGACAGAATCAGGAAATTTGACGTCGAAATAGTCGACATCAGTGCGAACACAGATAACAACGCCACCTATGTTATAAGTGACGTTGTGGGAGCCATTGCGGCGGAGGCAGAAGATGCGTTTCCACAGAGCCCAATTGGGAGGGATTCCGAGGAAGCATTCGCAAAGTGTGATGAAAATAGAAATGTGAAGGATGGAATTGGGAGTCAATTGGTGCAATTGAATCCCATAAACAAAAAGAAGACCGCGGAGGAAATCGTGGATTGGGGTCGAGAGGCCACGGATGAGATGATCAACAAAACTAACCCGATACTCCATTGGAGGCTTGGGGTAGCTTTCTTCGCTAGGGAAGCGGATGGCGTCCTCCTTCTTCATGAGGCCAAGCCTCTTCAGCATGTTGGTGTCTTGGTTGGAGATTTTGGATCTCTCCCACTCAAGATCCTCGGCGGCCATCTTGGATTCCGGAGTGCTGTGGCGAGTCAGACGCGCGCGCGGTGGCATCAATGGCAATGACAGAGCAATGTGTGTGAGTGCGGAAAATCAGAGAGAGATTGGGCGCAGGAGAAGTTTTGCGAAGAGGAACAGGTGAGCGGCGCAAGCGAGGGGATGAACGGAGGTTGAAGAAAGGTTTATATAAGAATCGGGTGAAGCAGTGTGCCGTTGGATGAAGAAATCGTATGGTGAGAATAGATCTTCTAGATACAAGGGTAAAAAGGTATTTTTACTGAGATAGGCGTTACTGTACGTGCGCCAGAAAAAGCGGAGGACGTGTGTCCCCCACTTGCACGACGTGTTAACGTGGTGGAAGCAATGGACCCACAGGGCAGAAAGATCACGACTATTCGAGAGGGATGAAGTAAATTTGGTTAAGGGAAGCATGTCGATAAGAAAAGTTAAAGAAGATTGGCGACAGGAAGAATTATTCAATACTTCGGGAGCCTTTGATCAAAAACAAGTTTTTCCCCAAATGCTCGGGGGCTACTTCGACAAAAAGTAAAAATTCGACTATGACAATATAGAAATTGCGGAGCCTACAACCAAGTACAAGTTCTTGGCTGTAGCCTCGGGGGCTACTCCCATCGGGAGCGCTGTTCGCGCACCCGAGGGGTAAAAAAAAAGAAGAAGAAGAAAAAGATCATATTGAGAAATAATGACAATATAGCGACAAGGTGGACTAAAATGTTGAGCCTACAACCAAGCACAAGTTCTTGGCTGTAGCCTCGGGGGCTACTCCCATCGGGAACGCTGTTCGCGTGCCCGATGAAATTAACAAAGGAAAAATAGAAAAGCAAGAGAGTATATTTCGAGTTGTAGTTAACTCTACATATACTCCCATCGGGAGAGCAGTATAAGTCATATTTGACTCGATAAAATGTGCCATTCCAACAGCCGGAAAAGCACTCGACAATATATTCTCAGAACGCCGAAGTTGCGATCAATTTCTGAATGCCGCAAATTTGCGAAGGTAAGACCCCAGATCCGTTCTGCTGGGCGTGGCATCGCCGAAGACTGCGCTCTGCTACTTTTATCCGTATCAACAGATACGAAGAAAAATCCTAACGGACGCGTTAGGTACCCGATAAATTTGACTGGGACTCGACAGAATGGTAAGACCTTAAGCGGCACCTGTCGAAGTTTACACCAGTATCCCGAGATCATGTCCAGGGACGTGATTTTGAAGTAGGTTTTTGCGGATTGCCACTAGAGCAGTTAACTAGTACCTGATCCGTCAGATGAACTAGCCCCAACTACCATTATCCCTGTACAATATAGAATCTTATGTGAAGAAATATAAAAAAGTTAAAGCTTTCGAATAAAAATAAACAGTGGAGATTTTCCCTGATTCTACGATTCAAGCAAAATCTCGGGGGCTACTGACATAGGCATCCCAAATGGGCCTGCCGAAGATAGTACCCGGGGTTTACTGAAGGCCCACTACCCGAAGAATAAGAAGATTCGGGAGCCCAAGATATATCAAGGAAAGTCAAGAGTTGTAATAGGAAGTGTTATTTGTAATCTGGCGGGATGAGTTAGAAACCGTCCCGGACTCTGTAACTTGTATAGCACGAATCCCTCGGCTCCACCTCCTATATAAAGGGGGAGGCGAGGGACGAAAAGAGAATCGAATCATTGTCTGCAAACCCTAGTTTTCATATTCGTCGAGTACTTTCCGGCTGAAACCTTCGAGATCTACTTACCCTCTACTTCCAACTAAACCCTAGCCTACAATCCATAGGCATTGACAAGTTGATACCTTGTCACCTTGTCCCACGTGTGTAAAGGTGACAGTGTGTGCACCGTGTGGGTCTCTTAGGCTATATTTCACAGAATACTTATTCACTGTTATGAATGGCATAGTGAAGTGCTTATTTATATCTCTTTATGATTGCAATGTGTTTTGTACCACAATTTATCTATGTGCTACTCTAGTGATGTTATTAAAGTAGTCTATTCCTCCTGCACGGTGTAATGGTGATAGTGTGTGCATCGTGTTAGTACTTGGTGTAGGCTATGATTGTGATCTCTTGTAGATTATGAAGTTAACTATTGCTATGATGCTATTGATGTGATCTATGCCTCCTTTCGTAGCGTGAAGGTGACAGTGTGCATGCTATGTTAGTACTTGGTTTGGTTATGTTGATTTGTCATGCACTCTAAGGTTATTTAAATATGAACATCGAATATTGTGGAGCTTGTTAACTCCGGCATTGAGGGTTCGTGTAATCCTACACAGTTAGTGGTGTTCATCATCCAACAAGAGGGTGTAGAGTCTAGCATTTATCTATTTATTCTGTTATGTGATCAAAGTTGAGAGTGTCCACTAGTGAAAGTATGATCCCTAGGCCTTGTTTCCAATACTGCTATCGCTGCTTGTTTACTGTTTTACTGCGTTTCTACTGCCTGCAATATTACCACCATAGACTACACGCCAGCAAGCACTTTTCTGGCGCCGTTACTACTGCTCATACTTATTCATACCACCTGTATTTCACTATCTCTTCGCCGAACTAGTGCACCTATTAGGTGTGTTGGGGACACAAGAGACTTCTTGCTTTGTGGTTGCAGGGTTGCATAAGAGGGATATCTTTGACCTCTTCCTCCCTGAGATCGATAAACCTTGGGTGATCCACTTAAGGGAAACTTGCTGCTGTTCTACAAACCTCTGCTCTTGGAGGCCCAACACTGCCTACAAGAATAGAAGCTCCCGTAGACATCAAGGTTCTAGAACATTCTAGCGCCTTCCATAAATGCACCGGATCATTTCCAAAGTTGGAAAGTGATTTCCTATATATGAATCTTATTCTTTGGACCATTCCGAACCTCCTCGTGATGTCCTGGATCCCATCCGAGACTCCGAACAAATATTCGAACTCCATTCCATATTCCATATCTACTTAAAACGACATCAAACCTTAAGTGTTTCACCCTACGGTTCATGAACTATGTAGACATGGTCGAGACTCCTCTCCGACCAATAACCAATAGCGGGATCTGGAGATCCATAATGGCTCCCACATATTCAACGATAAGTTAGTGATCGATTGAACCATTTACATAAAATACTGATTCCCTTTGTCACGCGATATTTTACTTGTCCGAGGTTTGATCATCGGTATCTCCATACCTTGTTCAACCTTGTCACCGACAAAGCACTCTTTACTCGTACCGTGGTATATCATCTCTTGTGAACTATTCACATGCTTGCAAGTCAGACGACATTCCACCGAGAGGGCCCAGAGTATATCTATCTGTCATCGGGATGGACAAATCCCACTATTGATCCATATGCCTCAACTCATATATTCTGAATACTTAATCACATCTTTATAACCACCCATTTACGCATTGGCATTTGATGTAATCAAAGTACCCTTCCGGTATAAGTGATTTACATGATATCATGGTTGAAGGACAAGGTAACTATGTATCGGAAGCTAATAGAAAATTGAACTTAATGGCGTGATCTTATGTTACGCTTAATTGGGTGTGTGTCCATTATATCATTCATCCAATGACATAACCTTGTTATTAATAACATCCAATGTTCACGATCACGAAACCATGATCATCTATTAATCAACAAGCTAGTGATACAAGAGGCTTACTAGGGACTCCTTGTTTTTTACATAACACACATGTATCAATGTTTCGGTTAATACAATTATAGCATGGTATGCAAACATTTATCATAAACACAAAGATATATAATAACCACTTTATTATTGCCTCTTGGGCATATCTCCAACAATTCCAGACCTTACAGCAACAGTAAATCCACCACCAATACAACACCTGAACTCCAGGTTCTCCAAAAGTGATGCCTCGAAGAAGGTAACAGTGCACAAGGACCATCATTGCCCGATCAAAGATCTTAGGTTTTCACCCTGCAGATAGTTCCCGCTCTCAAAACAATGCCTGCAACAAGGCCATTGCCAGACATAAACAATTAAGTCCAAACCTTAGATTTTCACCCTGAAAGGTAAGACTCCAAACTTCACCAGTGTTGTCTCCCCCACTTGCATACTGCAGCTGCGAAGCCCGGAACACCAAGCAAGCTCCTCAACAGTGCAGGAATTGTAGCCTCCATTGCTAGTCCTCCAATCCGGCCATCATGATATTCTCCGGCTCTTACTTCACCTTGACAAAAATGTCATCAGCAAATCTTCGCGCCGCTCCCTCTAGAACCAAACAGTCAGAATAAAAGTTTGGGTGCGCACGACCGAATACCTCCTGATCCAACAAACTCCAAGCATAAGGTGCACTATTACATTCACCGTTGGAGCCTTTTGAAACTCAACACTCCAGCCAGATCAAGAAGGGAACGCATCAGGCAAAACTTCAACTTCGTACAAGAGGAACCCTAGGACATCCACCTTTATTCAAAAGGCGCACCAATATCCCCCACTCCATCGGCCGACAGCAGAAGAGAAGACGAAGTGTTGGGACCGACGATTAGGCAACCTGCTCGGCCATCAAGCGCGTGACATGGGATCTAGCAAGCCAAGCAGCCGAATCAGGACCAGATTGGGCCCAGATCCCCGAGCCGCCGCTGCCCACGAGAACCACCACCGTCGCCCGCCTCATCCCTCCGCTGTAGAACTCCAAAGCCCACTGTCTCCTCGCCCCACCACCGTGATGCGAAGTGGAACGCGTCGTCTCCTTTCCTCCACCTTCGGAGGGATGGGCGCTTCTACCGCCGCCAGCGTGGGCAGCGGCCAAGCGGGGGAGTGGGGCTGGGGCTAGAGACGGCGGAGGAGGTCCCCCGGGATTAACCGGGCGAGGGTGACCCGAGAGGTTAGGAACAAAATAAATACAACGCAATCAACTCAATGGAAACATTAGTCCACATGGACTGTCATTAATTACCAAAAACCACACATGTAGGATCCATGCACTTTCAAATAGAGGAACCACCAACGCGACCGGCCACGCGTCAGCGGTCCAATGACGGCAGCATGGCGGCCGCAACTCGGGAGACGGATGGAGAAGCAGAATCGGTGGCACAAACAAATCGCAGTGTAATAGCCTAATAGGGGAATATCAGAGAACCATCAACGGTGCTTCCGCGGCTAGCTTTGGAGTCAATAACTTCCGTCACTCGACTCACTTTGTGGTTTCTTTTTCTAGCAATAGTGGTTTGTGTTTGCTAATAGTAAAATTAATTTTGTAATTATGGATTTAATTAATATGGGAAAGATAAATGATAGAAATGGTGTTGGAATTTTGTTTCTTATGATTAAAATTGGACCGGGTTCGTGGATTCACTTGACTACTCTCTCATAAAAGTGTAGTGGACGTAAAAAAAATACATGCAATATAATATCGATGAAACTTATTTATGTATATGATTAGAATTCATATGGGCACCATGTCCTATCACAAAGATGATGCAACACATCCCTCCTATACTCCTCTAGAAAACTTCAATCAATCTGGAATTAATAGAGCACGGTATTTGGTACTTTGACGTGATGTTTGATATACACATATACTACCTTGAACAAGCAAGATTATCATAGTTGTCACTAGATAGATATAGCACATACATTCACTTAATCTCTAGTGAGGTAACAAAAGATAGGTAAAAAGCAAAGTAGATCTCGAATTTATTTTCACTATTTAATCACTACCACCATGTTACTCCAACTAATACACACGTTCCCCCACAGATGTTCTCTCATACAAGTTGGATCAAAACAAGCACTTAAGACCAGGATACATTATATGCATCTACTCATACACCTTACACATAATGAGATTACAATCTCCATATCCACCACATAGAAATTACATATATGACCATAACAATGTTGGGGCTCATATGATACTAGATCAATGGCAGAACAAGAGAGAAATAGATCAAACTACTGCCACAAACCAATAGTCTAGAGGTGGACTACTCCCTCTTCATCATGGTGATGATGGTGGAGATGTTGGAGAAGGTAGAGATCCTCCGGCAGCGGCTCCGGTGGAGTTTCCCCTCCAATCTTCATTGATCTGCCTATGTTTTTGTGTTTCGGTATTTCTGTGGCGCTTTCCTCCCGAGATGTGTAGGTGACCCTTTTATAGGGGTTTTAGGTCAAAACATCAATCTGGAGATGAAGACGGGCGGCTAGTGATACTCGAGGGGGCAAAGAGCCTAGGTGGCATGGCCAAGCACTTGGGCCGCGCCACCTGTCCTCTTTCAGCCCTCAGGGCTCCCCTTCAGGTCCTTCTCTTTGTGAAGAATTAAGCCTCGAAAAATACATGTTCAATTTAACTTCATTTAGGTCTCTGAAAGTAAAAAAATACATAAAACAGAGTTTTCCCGTTCTGCGGAATTATAACCAAAAGAAGGAGGATCATTGGAATAATCCCCAAAATCAATATAAAACATCGATGTAACATTATATAAGATGCAAATGTGTGGGAATATATGATAATAAACTACAAAGTTCATGTATTGCATCACCTCCCTATATGTTGTGTCTTGCATGGTTCTTCAATCATAGCTAGGCCGGGCCCAAGCGTAGCTGGGTAGAAACCGCCGAATCGGCAACTTCGCTGCAGCCACCCTTCATCCCATGCCCCGCTGACGCAAAAGGGGCATCTTTCATTTGAATTAGAGGTAATAAACCTGAGGTCGATTGTAGTCAAAACGTAATTTTCATTTTATTTAAGATATAAAACCGTGACATTTTATTGCTTTGAATCTCGTGATTAAATTTTGGTTTGTTTCGTATATAGCATATGGCTTCAATTTCGGCCTTTTGCCCTGGGTGCAACGGGTCATCTAGTATTTGTAAAGGAGTCTTAGAGAAACTAAAAATGGATCTAGTTGCAGCACATTGTCACGCTTTTATTTTGCTTACCCATTCTATGATTTTTTTTATCGATTGTTGCATGGAGTTTTCTCCTGTTTTTGTGCGTTCCTCTCTCATCATGTTACCTGATGCCTGGTACTGAACCGCCATTATGCCCTAAGTGGTTAAAATATCGTTCTTGCAGAGCCAATTCACAGATGCATGAATTGATCATGAGAGCTTCCCTTTGTTATAAGTTTAATGCATGATGAATCAGTTCAGATTGGTTTGACAGTATTCAGTTGGTCCAGATTGGATTAGTAATTTTCTTGTGTGTAGCATCTCAATTGGTTTAGGTTCTAGATTTCTCTCTTGCAGTTAGCATCTGTATTTTTAGGCACTTGACTCGAATAGTCAAGTGAATTATCTAGTGTGCAGATACGTACTAAATGTACATATGTCCAGAATTCTTAATTGTAGGACTGATGTGGAGCTTGCTTACATGGTATAGTGTCGGCAGTTTGTATTTGAACTGAACCTAGCAGGACTGAAAATATGGTATCTGAAAGTTCTCCGTTTAATGGTCATTGCTTTTTATTTTATTGCTTGCACAAATTTTTTTTAATCGAGATCTGATTGTGCAGAGGGAGTCTATTTTCTTGTTGCACAAAAAAGTTTCTCGGCCATGAACTGTCCTTGAATGGTGTATATGTTCCTCAGGTGGTTTGTCCACCACGATCAGCAATTCTTACTTTACATAAATGGTTTCCGTCTATTGCGATGTTGTTTTCATTAATGAAACATGGAGTACCAAATATGGGAGCAAAAAATATCTCCAGCAATCGATTAAGGATTGATAAAAAAAATTAAATTAACATGATGCAATAAAATGATTATATATATCGACCGCCGGACATACGCACAAGCGTGGTATCGTGACGACTCTGCTCTCTCTCTCCCCCTTATCTCTATCTACAGTAGAGAGGCGAAAAGGGAGGAGCCTAGTTTCCCTCCGTCCACTGTCGCCGGCGAGGGCGCTGGCTCCCTCTCTCTTCTCTCGTCGCTTCGGCGGCAGGGGGAGAGTGGGGGAGCTCCAGCTTCTTTGGCCTGGCGTGTAGATAGGTGTAGGGTAGGTCTTTTGGGTGGTGGCGCTCGGTCGCTGCCGCCGCCGCCGCAAATATATGATATTCCGGGCCTCTGCCTTGACGGCGCTCTGCGGCGACGACGAGGAGCCGCGGACATATATCTTCGCTGCTCGTTCTGGACGGCGGAGGTTGGGTTCCCAGGCGAGTTCTTCGAGGTATCGGCGGAGCTCTCCTCAGGGGATTTTGTTCTTCTGCTTCTACCGCGCCATGGCGTCGTCTCCTCTCCAGCGCCGCCGGGAAGCTAGAAGAAGGTATACAGGAGTGAAGTTGGCCTGTGCTAACGCTGCCCTTGGTGGCGGTCTCGGCAGTCGGGAGAGGATAGCGGTTCGGGAGCGGACTGGAGGCCTGTCGGCGGCAGCTCTGCCGATTTTCCCCGTTTTGTTCGGTGTGCTTCGGTGGAGTTGTGATCCGATCTACAGCATGGGGATGATCCCCGTTTGATGTGCCCCAACGTCAACGGCTCCTCCGTGCGGGGATCTTCTCCTTCGACTAGTAAAGCCAGCGACGGCGAGGTGCTGGCTCGGATCCAATGAGATGTGGAGAAGATGGTGTGTAGGGACTCCCAGAGGCCTTTCTGTTTTTTCCTTTTTGTTCGGGGGTCTTTCTGCATTTGTTCCTGGACGCATGTACTTTCCCGTGTTTTCTGGTGGTTTCCGTGTATGTTGTATCGCTGATGTTTTAAATTAATGATCACGGTTTACCTCTCTCAAAAAAAAAAGCGTGCTGTCGTGAAGAAATAAAATCGTGGCATTTCATCACTTTGAAAAGGCTGCCAGAATGAGCATGTGACACATGGATACAAGGAGATGGATGCGGTGAGAGCGAGCGATCGATCGATATGTTGGCCCGTTCTTTCTTTTGTTGGAAGATGCATCGATCGATCGGCAATGGAGACCATGCTGGTTGCAGCTGCCTGACCGGCCATCAACTTCGCTTTCCCCATGCACTCGTGGGTACGAGTACCACGCACTGACATGTTCATCGTCTTGCTTACGAATTGTAGACTTATTCTGTCCCATCTTTCTGTGCAGGAAGAAGTTACAAATACGTTGCATGTATATAAGCCTGGAGATAATATGAGTTGGTCGTTTTTTTTTTCTTTTGGTTTTGCTAATTCTCAACTTGTGCTCAGTCACCTCTTTTACCGTTAGATGATTTGGCTAAGGTTCGTGTGACTGGGTCCCACACTCTCACCAGCTGTATGCCTGTATCTACTGTATTTCCCATCCTCCTCTGCCTCACATTCTCGCTAGTCGGGGCCGACGTGGGTGGCTGAGGCGGGCCAGTTTCCGGGTGAGGAAATACATTAGCATTGGAGGTCCAGGTGCATGATTGCCAGTGTCGGACAAGAAGAAACGAGTGTTAGAGCTATGACCAGTGTGGCGGTGGTCCGGCGGGGAAGGACCTCGGGGCAGGATGGGGCGGCGAGGCATCGCGGTACCGCGCCAGTCAAGGGAGAGGTTGAAGGTGGTTCGGCTGGTGTTGTTTACGGGGGAGGCGTGGCTCGCCAGAAGGTGGAGATGAGCGGCACTCGCTAGAGGTGGAGAAAAAGATCAGGGTGAAAGAGCAGTGGTGACGTTAGTCGTTGATTTAGAACTAACTTGTTCTTAGTCGATTGAGTCCATATTTCTTAACCCATGGGAAATATATGGTGGTTCTACTTCTTGTGATAATGGTTTCCTAATTTCCTACAACATCATCTACGGACTAGGGGATCGAGTTTCTTTAATTGAGTGTAAGACCAAAATAATGCTTATCCCATAAAATCTGCTTGGGCAGCTGGAGTTCATGTGACGTGAGGGTCCCAGTTTGATGTCCAATTGTACATCCCCGAGAGAGAGAGGCACATCGTGAAAGGAACAACATCATCACGTCGTCACTTTGAGGAAACTGCCAGCATATCATGTATCCTGTGAGATGCATACAGTGAGAGCGATCGGTCGATACTCGATCGACCAATACGTGCCCCATTATTTCCTCAGTTGGATGATGCCGACATGTAGGTAAATTGACCTCTGTCCGAGCAGATCGTACGGCAACACCTATGTATGTTTGTGATTTTGCTAATGTGCCGATCGACACGTCACAACCTGTGAATGAGTTCAAGCACCGCGAGTGATTTTTCTGCGAAAAAAATTGTGTGCCGTGTTTAGGTCAAGAAATTCTTCACCCGCACTTGACCGGTTATTTGGCAAATAAAAGGGAAAAAATTCATGTAGGACACCAGCAACCTTTGACATTTTTCCTTGGGTGTAAAGTTTCTTGCTGTTCCTTTGTCATATGTTGCTGGATACGGGTCACATTGAGACTGGATGTTGTCCGATGCCCGACCATAGCCTTGATACATACAGCCTGCTTTGGCACCAAAATTTCAATTAGCACAGCAAGAAAAGCTGTTCAAACCAGTTGTAGGATGGTCGTCCCGAGTAAAAATGTCAAGGCGAGGTGTGCTCCGGTGTCCCTCCCCCAACCAAGTGGGTTAAGTTGGCCCCAAGGGAAACCCTTATGTTGGTATGCAGAAACCGACTCTTCCGCACCACCTTGGCCTCCGACACTCTCCTCCGCATCAAGAGCGACGATCACGCGGCTCTTCGCATCTATTACGCCGCCGACTCCTCTCAGATCTCCCATCACCGCCGATCGAAGTGCAAGCGCGCGCAACAAAACCTAAGCGGGGGGCTGAGGATTGGAAGCTTTTTTTTTGGCAGAATTTGGGGGCGGTGAGGAAGGGGGTGGAATGGATGCGGGGTGGGAGACAAGGCCTTTTATATCCACCGACCCCTCCACTCCCTCGCCACATTGCTCGACACATCATCCTCTTGAGCGGTTGTGCAAAATACATATACGGTTGTTTTTTTCGATAAAGGGAATATAATGATATCAAAAGATACCAATTACACCCAGCCTCTGCAACAACGTAATACCCTAATGGCGGTACAGATGCACACAACCAAAAAAAACTAAGAAACAAAATTCCCGGCTTAGCAATAGCAATACACCAAGACAACACCTGAAATACAGAATCCAAAAACGACGCCTTCAAGAAGAAAACGTTGCACCAGCGCTGTCGTCGTCCGACCAAAGATCTTAGATTTTCACCCTGAAGATAGTCCCCGCTCTCAAAACAATGCCTCCAACAAGGTCATTGCCAGGCACAACCAGTTAAGGCCAGACTTTGGATTTTCACCCTGAAAGGTAGGACTCTGAACTTCACCTGTGTTATCGCCCCCACTTCCATATGACTGCTGCGAAGCCCGGGACACCAAGCAAGTCCCTCAACAACGCGGAGACTTGAACCTCCTTTAGCTATTCCTCCGCTCCGGCCTTCATGTTATTCCCTTCATCTAACTGCATCATAGACCAAAATGTCTCTTGATGCTAACACAGAACAGAGCTTCGCGCCGCTTCCTCCAGAATCAATCGGCTGGAATAAAAGCATGGGTTAAAGCAGGACTTCTACGCTCCATCAAGCCCTGCGAAACAAATTGGTACGAGACGATTTTAGCCGTCCTGGTGTTTTCTAAACGGAAATTTTCATTTGAGGGAAGCGGGGGAGGGGTGACACACACCGAAGCAAAAGAGTTACAAAAAATATTTAAAAACAGCATTGGATGACCCTAACAGATTCAGTATAAGCATGTATAGCACCCAGGACAAGCTGCCGTCCATGGCTGCCCGCAGCAGTGTGGTCTAGCACGAGGGTGTTGGTGAGTGCAGCCCACAATCCTCACGGCGCGGCAGCTTGGCGCGCAGGTCGCCGTTGGGACCTGGCCAGCGACGCAGGACGGGGATATGCACAGGGCGCGTGGGCAACTGGGATGGGGACAATAACGGGACTGGTGGGCGACACGGGCGTCCAGGGTGACGGTTTCAGGGCAGCGAATGAGATCGACGACGGCACCTGCTAGGGTTGTTCGGTGGTCGATGCGACCATGCATTATCCCATTCGCTATCGGGAAGAAACGGTTCCAACTACCACTTGTACTTTCTCTATTCCATGAAACGACTTAGCTTTGCTAAAATTTAGATGTATCTCGTTGCTAAATAGCTTCTAGATATATTTAAATATTGAGAAAATTAAAACAAATTTCATGAGACGGCAGGAGTATTATTTTTCAGGACATTTGCCAATGGTTAAGATGGTAATTTTACTAGAGAAAAGCAATACTTTCCAATTTTTGCCTATAAAGTGTGTTCGGTCAAACGTGACACAAAATTGAAATGGTGTTCCAATAAGTCATAACCGAACGGTGGGTTGTAGCAAATGCCTAAAAGAACGATATCATACAGAAAATTTTCCCCAAAAGAATGTGAGAGAGATGGAGGGACGCTCATGGCAACCAAAATTATTGGCAACAAACCTAACATACACCAAAATAGAAAGACAACCAACTTTTTGACAGGGCTAGCCTGGCCTATGAACAAAAATACCCGTAAATTCAAAGTAGTGAGTCACGCATGCAGCGAAAGGTGCCGTAACGAGTCAAACAAATTCTCTGTATGCGTATGCATATGACATTTCAAATGAGCTTTGCTGCTCACGCTGTGAGTTCATTTTTGGATCTGCTATAGATCAAAGTGTGAAGCCCACGACACCGATCATATGCATGCAGACCTACAGTGAGCATGACTTGGCGAGTGGCGGACCTACATGGTATGCCATATATGCCATGGCATACCCTGTGGCTCGCTATTTTAGTCAGCTAGCCGATTGATTGATTGAATCAAGGTGAGCTAATATGCCAACCTTGCATGTACGGGTGCCATCGCTCAGCTATCGCATTGCTTTGGCCACCAATCCACGGCAGGCTAGCTATGGCCATACAACATTCACGACTTAAGCCATTTTTGTACTGGATATTACCTATGATGACACGGCAGGCTAGTGTATCCCCTGTAGCTTTATGTACCATGTTTTAAAATATATTTTTTCATTTGTTTTAGTACCATCTAACTCTATCACATAGTGTTACTAATTATAATCCCGCCTCGTCATACTTTGAAACTTTGCAATTCCGCCTCGACGGTGCATGTGTCCAATAATTTAATTTTTTATTATAATGAAAAAATCCACTTTTTATTTAATGATTTTAGCATATTTTATAACCATTGCACGTTTAAATTTTGGTGCGGCATACCCTTTGCTACAATCCTAGGTTCGCCACTTTGGCGTGGTTTTGTGCCTAAGTAGTCAGAGTTTTGCCGTAGAAGAAACATATTAATATAGAGATATACCAGTTACACTCAGCTCTCGCAATAACGCAATAACCTAATGGTATTTATGGATGCAAACAACTTAGAAAAACTAGAAAAAAAAAGTTTCACAACGGTATTTCAGCTCTAGCAGCGACAATACATCCGCACGAAGATAACATCTAAACTTCAAGCTCTCCAAAACAAACGTCTCCAAGAAGAAAACATTGCACAACCGTTCTCATCGCCCGATCAAAGAATTTTAGGTTTCCACCCTGAAGATAGTCTCAGCTCTCAAAACAATATCTTCAACAAGACACTGCTAGGGACAACCAATTAAGGTCAGACCTTGGATTTTCACTTGTGTTGCCGCTTCCACTTGCATACTGCTGCGGCGAACTCTAGAACACCAAGCAAGTCCATCAATATCACAGACTCAAACCTTCATTGCTAGTCCTCCAATCTGACCTTCATGATATTCTTCGCTTCTAATTTCACCACGGACCAGAATATTATCTCATGTCAACACAGAACGGAGCTTTGTGCCCCTCTCTCCAGAACCAAACAATCGAAATAAAAGCATAGGTGCGCACAACTGAATACCACCCGATCCAGCAAACTCCATGCATAAAGTGCACTCTTACATTCCCCGGTGAAGCCTTTCGGAACTCATCACTCCGGCCAGATAAAGAAGGATTGGTCTTAGAGCATCCCCAGCCGTTTGGGCTCCCCGGGACGAAATCCGGCGCTATTTAGCGCCGGATTGGACGAAACTTTGGCCCGCGGAGCGCCGAAGTTCCAGCCGTCTCCCCGGTAGGCACACCCGGGGTTCGCCGTTTTTTAGAGAAAAATATCCCTGGATGACAAATTTCATGCATAATTCGCGAATTTGACCACTTTTGCCAACATTTGGCTTATTCTTACAAATAAACATTACAGTTTAACAAAACAAGACAAGTTTTCAAACAAATCAAATGGAAACTAGTTGGTGTTGCCTCGAAGCGTCCATAAGTGCTCTACCAGATCATCATGTAGCTATTGATGCATTGTGGAGTCTCGAATCTCCTAACGCATAGCTTCGGAAGGCCGGGGTTTGAGATAGTCTTCACAAATGTTGCCCACTTTGGATAGATACCGTCTGCAAGATATTATCCCTTGTTGTACTGCCGGCCATTGATCACAAAGTTAACCGGGGGAGCATGACCCTCAATAAGTTTGGAGAAGACCGGCGAGCACTGCAAAACGTTGATGTCGTTGTTGCATCCTGGCATACCAAAGAAGGAGTGCCAAATCAAGAGATCATGGGTAGCCACTGCCTCAAGTATCACAGTGCAACCTTTTTTGTGACCTTTGTACATTTCCTGCCAGGCAAACGGACAATTCTTCCATTTCCAATGCATGCAGTCAATGCTTCCATGTCCCTGGAAATCCTCGAGCTTCATTGACAGCGAGGATCTTAGCAGTGTCTTCGACAGTTGGTGATCTCAAGTAGAAGTCCCCGAACACTGCTATCACCGCCCTGCAGAACCGGTAGAAACAATCAAGGGCGGTGGATTCGGCCATCCGAAGATAGTCATCTGTAGAATCACCAGGAGCTCCATATGCCAGCATCCGCATAGCCACCGTGCACTTTTGGAGGGCGGAAAACCCTGCCATGCAGGTGCAATCCAACTTGCATCTGAAATAGGAGTCGTAGTCTCGAAGAGCATACACAATTTTCAGGAAGAGCTTCCGGCTCATCCTGAAACGATGCCTGAAAACAGCCTCACCGTGCAATGGATCATCGGCGAAGTAGTCGGCGTAGAGCATGCAATACCCCTCCATTCGCTGCCTCGGCTTGCACTTCCGGTGACCTAGTGCCGACCCACCACGGCGACCAATGACAGACTCGGCGTACAAGCCGGACATGCAAGCGAGGATGAGTAGGTGATGTCTACGCACGCTTCTATTCCTGTAGACAGTGTTGGGCCTCCAAGAGCAGAAGTTTGTAGAACAGCAGCAAGTTTCCCTTAAGTGAATCACCCAAGGTTTATCGAACTCAGGGAGGTAGAGGTCAAAGATATCCCTCTCAAGCAACCCTGCAATTACGATACAAAAAGTCTCTTGTGTCCCCAACACACCTAATACACGTGTCAGATGTATATGTGCACTAGTTCGGCGAAGAGACAGTAAGATGCAAGTGATATGGATGAATATGAGTGGTAATAACAATCTGAAATAAATATGGCAGCAAGTAAACATGCAGTAGAACAGTAAATAAACAGTGATTCGATATTTGGAAACAAGGCCTAGGGATCCTACTTTCACTAGTGGACACTCTCAACAATGATCACATAATAAAACTACTCTACACTCTCTTGTTGGATAACAAACACCATTCATTGTGTAGGGCTATAAAAGCACACCTCAAGCCGGAGTTAACAAGCTCCACAACATCCGGAGTTCATATTTAAGTAACCTCTAGAGTGCATAATAGACCGTTGCAATTTAGACCGAGTACTAACATAGCATACACACTGTCAACAATAGCTATGAAAGGGGGAATACATCGCATCAATACTATGATAGTAATAGTTAACTTCATAATCTACAAGAGATTACAATCATAACCTATGCCAAGTACTACATGATGCACACACTGTGAACATTACATCATGGAGGAGGAATAGAGTACTTTAATAACATCACTAGAGTAGCACATAGATTAATAGTGATACAAAGCTCATCATATGGATCTCAATCATGTAAGGCAGCTCATGAGATCATTGTATTGAAGTACATGGGAGAGAGATGAACCACATAGCTACCGGTAGAGCCCTCAACCTCGGGGGAGAACTACTCCCTCCTCATCATGGGAAGCAGTGATGGCGATGAAGATGGCGGCGGAGATGGCTTGGGGGGGCAATTCCCCGTCCCGGCAGGGTGCCGGAACAGAGACTTCTGTCCCCCAAATTGGACTTCGCGATGGCGGCGGCTCTGGAAGGTTTTCCGTATCATGGCTTTCGGTACTGGGGTTTTCGCGACGAAGGCTTTAAGTAGGCAGAAGGGTAGGGTTGGAGGCGTCACGAGGGGCCCACACACTAGGGCGGCGCGGGCCCCTCCTTGGCCACGCCGCCTTAGCGTGTCGCCACCTCGTGGCCCCACTTCGTATCCTCTTCGGTCTTCTGGAAGCTTCGTGGAAAAATAAGACCCTGGGCGTTGATTTCGTCCAATTCCGAGAATATTTCCTTTGTAGGATTTCTGAAACCAAAAACAGCAGAAAACAGCAACTGGCTCTTCGGCATCTTGTCAATAGGTTAGTGCCGGAAAATGCATAATAATGACATAAAGTGTGTATAAAACATGTGAGTATCATCAAAAAAGTAGCATGGAACATAAGAAATTATAGATACGTTTGAGACGTATCAAGCATCCCCAAGCTTAGTTCCAACTCGCCCTCGAGTAGGTAAACGATAACAAGGATAATTTCTGAAGTGACATGATATCATAATCTTGATAAATACTATTGTAAAGCATATGTAATGAATGCAGTGATTCGAAGCAATGGTAAAGACAATGAATAAACAACTGAATCATATAGCAAAGACTTTTCATGAATAGTACTTTCAAGAAAAGCATCAATAAGACTTGCATAGGAGTTAACTCATAAAGTAATAGATTCATAGTAGAAAGCTTTTAAGCAACATAAAGGAAGATATAAGTTTCAGCAGTTGCTTTCAACTTCAACATGTTTATCTCATGGATAATTGTCAACACAAAGTAATATAATAAGTGCAATAAGCAAGCATGTAAGAATCAATGCACACAGTTGACACAAGTGTTTGCTTCTAAGATAGAAAGAAGTAGGTAAACTAACTCAACATAAAATAAAAGAATGGCCCTTCGCAGAGTGAAGCATGGATTTCTATATTTGTGCTAGAGCTTTTATTTTGAAAACATAGAAACAATTTTGTCAACGGTAGTAATAAAGCATATGTGTTATGCATAAGACATCCTATAAGTTGCAAGCCTCATGCATAGAATACCAATAGTGCTTGCACCTTGTCCTAATTAGCTCGGATTTACATGGATTATCATTGCATAGCATATGTTTCAACCAAGTGTCACAAAGGGGTACCTCCATGCCGCCTGTACAAAGGTCTAAGGAGAAAGTTCGCATTGGATTTCTCGCTTTTGATTATTCTCAACTTAGACATCCATACCGGGACAACATAGACAAAAGATAATGGACTCCTCTTTAATGCATAAGCATTCAACAACAGATAATATTCTTATAAGAGATTGAGGATTGTTGTCCAAACTGAAACTTCCACCATGGATCATGGCTTTAGTTAGCGGCCCAATGTTCTTCTCTAACAATATGCATACTCAAACTATTTGATCATGATAAATCACCCTTACTTCAGACAAGACGAACATGCATAGCAACTCACATGATATTCAACAAAGGTGAAATAGTTGATGGCGTCCCCAGGAACATGGTTACCGCTCAACAAGCAACTTATAAGAAATAAGATACATAAGCGACATATTCAATACCACAATAGTTTTTAAGGCTATTTTTCCCATGAGCTATATATTGCAAAGACAAAGAATGGAATTTTAAAGGTAGCACTCAAGCAATTACTTTGGAATGGCAGAGAAATACCATGTAGTAGGTAGGTATGGTGGACACAAATGGCATAGTTTTTGGCTCAAGGATTTTGGATGCACGAGAAGCATTCCCTCTCAGTACAAGGCTTAGGCCAGCAAGGTTATTTGAAGCAAACACAAGTATGAACCGGTACAGCAAAACTTACATAAGAACATATTGCAAGCATTATAAGACTCTACACTGTCTTCCTTGTTGTTCAAACCCTCACCAGAAAATATCTAGACTTTAGAGAGACCAATCATGCAAACCAAATTTCAACAAGCTCTATAGTAGTTCTTCATTAATAGGTGCAAAGTACATGATGCAAGAGCTTAAACATGATCTATTTGAGCACAACAATTGCCAAGTATCAAATTATTCAAGACATTATACCAATTACCACATGAAGCATTTTCTGTTTCCAACCATATAACAATGAACAAAGCAGTTTCAACCTTCGCCATGAACATTAAAAGTAAAGCTAAGAACAAATGTGTTCATATGCAACAGCGGAGCGTGTCTCTCTCCCACACAAGGATGAATTTATTCAGAGAATGAAAATAACAAAACAAAAATAAAAGCACACAGACGCTCCAAGTAAAGTACATAAGATGTGACAGAATAAAAATATAGTTTCACTAGAGGTGACCTGATAAGTTGTCGATGAAGAAGGGGATGCCTTGGGAATCCCCAAGCTTAGATGCTTGAGTCTTCTTGAAATATGCAGGGATGAACCACGGGGGCATCCCCAAGCTTAGACTTTTCACTCTTCTTGATCATATTGTATCATCCTCCTCTCTTGACCCTTGAAAACTTCCTCCACACCAAACTCAAAACAAACTCATTAGAGGGTTAGTGCATAATCAAAAATTCACATATTCAGAGGTGACATAATCATTCTTAACACTTCTGGACATTGCACAAAGCTACTAATAGTTAATGGAACAAAGAAATCCATCCAACATAGCAAAACAGGCAATGCGAAATAAAAGGCAGAATCTGTCAAAACAGAACAATCCGTAAAGACGAATTTTTTAGAGGCACTTAACTTTCTCAGATGAAAATGCTCAAATTGAATGAAAGTTGCGTACATATCTGAGGATCACTCACGTAAATTGGCAGATTTTTCTGAGTTACCTACAGAGAGCCCTACTCAAATTCGTGACATCAAGAAATCTGTTTCTGCGCAGTAATCCAAATCTAGTATCAACCTTACTATCAAAGACTTTACTTGGCACAACAATGCAATAAAATAAAGATAAGGAGAGGTTGCTACAGTAGTAACAACTTCCAAGACACAACAAAACAGTAGCAAAATAAAAACATGGGTTATCTCCCAAGAAGTGCTTTCTTTATAGCCATTAAGATGGGCTCAGTAATTTTAATGATGCTCACATAAGGATGAGAGTTGAAGCAAAGAGAGCATCAAAAAGCAAGTATGAAACAAATTTAAGTCTAACCCAATTCCTATGAAAAGGAATCTTGTACACAAATAAATTCATGAAGAACAAAGTGACAAGCATAAGAAGATAAAACACGAGTAACTTCAAGATTCTCAACATAAAGAGGGGAAACTTAATATTATTAAGATGCATATAACCATGTTTCCCTCTCTCATAATAACTTTCAGTAGCATCATGAACAAACTCAACAATATAACAATCACATGAAACATTCTTATCATGAGCTACATGCATAAAATAATTACTACTCCCAACATAAGCATAGTCATTCTTATTAATTGTAGTGGGAGCAAATTCAACAAAGTAGCTATCATTATTATTCTCATCACCATAATCATTAAATATAGGAGGCATAGTATAATCATAATAAACTTTATCCTCCATAGTAGGTGGCACCAAAATACCACTATCATTATAATCATCAAAAATGGGAGGCAAAGTATCATCAAAGAAAATTTTCTCCTCCATGCTTGGGGGACTAAAAATATCATGCTCATCAAAACCAGCTTCCCCAAGCTTAGAATTTTCCATAGCATTAGCAACAATGGTGTTCAAAGCGTTCATACTGATAACATTGCCATTAGCATGCATATAAAGTTCCATAGGTTTTTTAATTTTCTCTTCAAACACCTCATGTCCTAACTCAAGATAAATTTCATAAAGATCTCTAATTTTTTTGTTGTTTTCCATTAAGCCTAACTAGTGAAAATAAAAACAAGAAACAAAAAGATATAATTGCAGAGTCTAAAGGAAATAGCTTCGAGCACTCACACACCGGCAACAGTGCTAGGAAATAGCTTAGTAGTCGGAGGATGTGAATACCTTTTACCTTACCTCCACGGCAACGGCGCCAGAAAATAGCTTGATGTCTACGCACGCTTCTATTCCTGTAGACAGTGTTGGGCCTCCGAGAGCAGAAGTTTGTAGAACAGCAGCAAGTTTCCCTTAAGTGAATCACCCAAGGTTTATCGAACTCAGGGAGGTAGAGGTCAAAGATATCCCTCTCAAGCAACCCTGCAATTACGATACAAGAAGTCTCTTGTGTCCCCAACACACCTAATACACTTGTCAGATGTATAGGTGCACTAGTTCGGTGAAGAGATAGTAAGATGCAAGTGATATGGATGAATATGAGTGGTAATAACAATCTGAAATAAATATGGCAGCAAGTAAACATGCAGTAGAACAGTAAATAAACGGTGATTCGATATTTGGAAACAAGGCCTAGGGATCCTACTTTCACTAGTAGACACTCTCAACAATGATCACATAATAAAACTACTCTACACTCTCTTGTTGGATAACAAACACCATTCATTGTGTAGGGCTATAAAAGCACACCTCAAGCCGGAGTTAACAAGCTCCACAACATCCGGAGTTCATATTTAAGTAAACTCTAGAGTGCATAATAGACCGTTGCAATTTAGACCGAGTACTAACATAGCATACACACTGTCAACAATAGCTATGAAAGGGGGAATAGATCGCATCAATACTATCAAAGTAATAGTTAACTTCATAATCTACAAGAGATTACAATCATAACCTATGCCAAGTACTACATGATGCACACACTGTCAACATTACATCATGGAGGAGGAATAGAGTACTTTAATAACATCACTAGAGTAGCACATAGATTAATAGTGATACAAAGCTCATCATATGGATCTCAATCATGTAAGGCAGCTCATGAGATCATTGTATTGAAGTACATGGGAGAGAGATGAACCACATAGCTACCGGTAGAGCCCTCAGCCTCGGGGGAGAACTACTCCCTCCTCATCATGGGAAGCAGCGATGGCGATGAAGATGGCGGTGGAGATGGCTTTCGGGGGCAATTCCCCATCCCGGCAGGGTGCCGGAACAGAGACTTCTGTCCCCCGAATTGGACTTCGCGATGGCGGCGGCTCTGGAAGATTTTCCGTACCGTGGCTTTCGGTACTGGGGTTTTCGCGTCGAAGGCTTTAGGTAGGCGGAAGGGTAGGGTTGGAGGCGTCACGAGGGGCCCACACACTAGGGCGGCGCGGGCCCCTCCTCGGCCGCGCCGCCTTAGCGTGTCGTCACCTCGTGGCCCCACTTCATATCCTCTTCGGTCTTCTGGAAGCTTCATGGAAAAATAAGACCCTGGGCGTTGATTTCGTCCAATTCCGAGAATATTTCCTTTGTAGGATTTCTGAAACCAAAAACAGCAGAAAATAGCAACTGGCTCTTCGGCATCTTGTCAATAGGTTAGTGCTGGAAAATGCATAATAATGACATAAAGTGTGTATAAAACATGTGAGTATCATCATAAAAGTAGCATGGAACATAAGAAATTATAGATACGTTTGAGACGTATCAGTAGGTGCTCCTCGTCTTGGGCGGCGGCAGCCGTTTTTTCTTCAAGAAGCTCGACGAACATCTGCTCCTCCTTCTCGTCGGAGTCCATGTCCAGCCAGGCAGTTGGACGAACACCTGTCGGGCGTATCGACGAGGAGCGACGTGGGGGAGCTGCCCGTAGGCGGAAAATAGGCAGAGGGTATGACGGGCGGCGGTATATAGGCTGTTTGGTAGACGAATGGCGGAGTTGGGGCAACCCGCCGGTGGATTGCCGAGGGGTGGTTCCGGCGCGAGACAGCAAAGGGAGGGGAGGAGGGATTTGCATCGACAAAGTGTGGGGTTCGTCTATTCTCTCGCCGATAGAGCTGGCCTGTCCCCGCTTTTCTCTCGTCCGGTGTCCCCGAGCGCTCCCCGGTGGGCCGGGGATGGCCTGGGCTCTCCGGACAGATGAAAGGCCTAATCCGTACGAAATCGAGGAGCCGGGGGCGCGACTGGGCCGTTTTCGTCCATCCGGATGACAAAAAGGCGTCCTAGGGGCCTCGTCGGGGAGACGGCTGGGGATGCTCTTAGGAAGGTCACCATCTTCACAAAAGAATAACTCTAGGACAGCCACCTTTATTAGGCAGATCCGCCAGTCCCCACGCCGCCACTCGCCGGTCGACCTCATCGGCGGAAGAGGAGGTCACCACCAACCACAGAGCCATCGACGAGTCGTCCGCCGCCACCCCCAACACCGAAGTAGGCCACCACCGTGAGCCACCAGGAGGGAGAGGTGCAGAGGAGCCACCATCGACCAACACCAGGCACGACCACGCCAACGTAGACGCTGGGTCCCCAGCCATCGGATTCACCCCCGTCGCCGGCCGCATCGTCGAAGCATCACCAGCCGCCGCAACCCTCACCAGGGAATCCAAGCACGACGTGCCACATAATCACCGCCCTAGGATGCTGTCCCGGATCCCGTGTGGGACCCCACCACGCTGATCCCCAACCAGCCCACTAACGGCCGACGATCACCGTTGTTGATCCCGGGCCTCCGCTACGCGCGCGATGCGTGAGGGGAGCCTGCCGCCGCATAGAGCACCACGAGCTTTGCCCGCACGCATCGTCAGTGGCAGGGAGGAGGAAGACCGGAGGAGGAGGAGATGCGGTGGAGCTTAGGGTTTCCACCGGAGCCTCCCTAGGGGGAAGGGGGCTACGCGGGGACGAGCGGCAATAGTTCGTAGTATCAAATAATAGTATCATACATATGATACTAGCATATGATATTATCTTTATAATACATTGTATCATTTAGTATTATAATTAAACTGGGTCGTCGTTAGAGACTATTTTATAATTAAGACGGAAAAAAGCACATGGGAATAACGAGCGGAGTATAAGTACGGTGGTTTACACGCCCATGTGGCCTATTAGAGCATCTCCAGTCGCGTCCCCCAAAGAGATTTGGGGCGCGCCGGACAAAAAACGTTCACAGCCGCGCCCCCCAAAGCCTCTTTTTGTCCGGCGCAGCCCGATACGGTCTCCGGCGTCCCGAGCCCGTACCCGCTACACAGGGGACGCTCTGGGGACGCCGGACACACCGAAAAGCGAGGCGAAGTGACACGGGCCTGACGCGTCAGCGGCACAGAAAAAATTTGTCGACCGCTCCCGCCTAATCGCTCCTCTCCTGCCACATCGCTCCGCTCATGTCGCGCATTTCTTCCATCCCAACACATTTGACCTATCTCGCCCGCCGATTCATTTCCCCTCCCACCGTCGCTAAGCTGTTAATCCCGCCGCCACCCTCTCCCCATCCATGGCACCATGACAGCCCCAAAAATGGCCAAGAAAGGGACAAAGAAGTTGCCGGGCAATTGGGACGAAAGGGGTGAAGGCGCCCTTCGCAAAGCCGCGGAAGGCGCCGGCTCCAAAGAAGAAGCCGGAAGGCTGGACTGATGATCAGTGGCATCAAGACTGTCTGCGCCGGAAGTTGTCGACGACGGAGCGGAAAGGACGGAGGGCGGCGCAGTTGGAGAAGAAGGCGTTGGCGGCGCGCGCGCACCAGCACGCGCTGGTCGGGTGTATCGCTTCCACCAACACGAGCCCATGGAGTACGACTATGTCGCCGTACATTCCGGGAGTGTTGTCCCCGTCGACATCCGGGTTCTACAACGACGGCCCCTCCGCCACTCTCGTGTGCGTGATGCCAAACTTGTCGCCGCGGTACGGGGATGCGCTGCCTCATGGTGGCTTCAACACCAACACTATGTTCTACTCCCCGATGTACGAGCCAGGACCCGGTCCGGAGGGCACCCCGTTCAATGGCCGCAGGGGCTCGCTCGCATTCGACGGTGCCAGTGCTGAGGAGGAGGAGGAGGAGGTGGAGGAGGAGGAGGAGGAGGAGGAGGAGGAGGAGGGGAGGGTGAGGGGGACGGGGTGGAGGGGGGTGGAGGACGACGAGGACGAAGAAGGTGGCGACGAAGAGGACGATGAGGGTGCCGGTGAGGATGCCGATGATCTCGTGGAGGTTGACTCGGACGGTGTGAAGAAGAAGAAGAAGGCGTCGGGCACACGAGGCCCCAAGTGGACGGTTCTAGAGGATCAATGTCTGTGCGAGTCGTGGGCGACGGTGAGCCATGACTCCATCATCGGCGCCAACCAAAAATATGGGAAGTATTGGGTGAGGATCAAGGCCGAGTTTGATGAGTGCAAGCTCATCAAAAGCGGATACAACAAAGTGACAATGAAGTGAAGCCAAAAGGCAATGTCGACGCGATGAGCCATCATCCAGGCATCGGTGAACATGTTCCATGGGTACCATCATGACTTAGAGACCAGAGGCGACAGCTGCGCCGATGTCGCCCAACTGGTACGACCCTTTCTTACATAATCTATAGCGCCTACAATGTGTTCGATGAAATGATTGCGCTTCCTTTGGTTAGTTTAACAAGGCCATGGATTTGTACCGGAGGAACTCGGATGGGCATAAGTCGTTCGCGCTGATGCATTCCTATACCAAGCTCAAGAAGAACCACAAATGGAGGTTGACGCGCGTTTCGTTGTCGAAGGCGAAAGAGGCCATTGATCTGGATGTGCCGCTAGCAACATTGGCAGGGAGCCCTATCGGCAACAAGGCTTCCAAGGCCGCCTTGGTCGACGCTGCTGACAAGGTATTAACTTATCAATGCCTACAAGTTGTAGACTAGGGTTTCGCGGAAAGTAGAGGGCAGGTAGATCTCAAAGGTTTCAGCCGAAAAGGTGCTCGACTGCTAAAAACTAGGGTTGTGTTGACAATGAATCGATCTTTTCTTTCTCCCCGACCCCCCCTTATATAGGAGGCGGAGCCGAGGGTTTGTACAAGTTACAAACAGCGGGAGACTCTTTGAGTTCGTCCCGTATAGTTACAAGTCTCTATTCCTAATACATCTCTATCTTCCATTTTTACCCTTTATTGGGCCTCCGGGCTTTGTAATTTTCGGGTTGTGGGCCTTCAGTAATCCCCGGGTACCTTCTTCGGCAGGCCTATTCGGGATGCCTATGTCAGCCGCGTCGGCCGAGAAGACGCAGGCGTTGCTCACGCAGTGCCTCATCGAGGTCTCCTCGACCTTGCTCTCCCGCGACAAAAAGGCCGAGGAAAGGTGAGCGGAGCTGCTCAAGAGGCAAGAGGAGAAGATGGAGCTGAAGAAACGCAGGGACGACATCCCACACAGCATAATCACAGATAATGGCACAAACTTCGCTCAAGGAGAGTTGAGGGATTATTGTGAAACAATGGGGATACGGCTGGACCTTGCATCTGTGGCTCACCCACAATCCAATGGTCAGGTTGAAAGGGCTAACCGCCTAATATTATCAGGAATTAAACCGCGCCTTGAAGAACCGCCGCGACGAGCAGCCGGAGCTTGGGCTGATGAGTTGGAAGCTGTTTTGTGGAGTTTACGAACTACCCCTAACAGATCAACAGGGTTTACCCCATTTTTCCTGGTATACGGATCCGAAGCCGTGCTTCCCTCCGACATCATCCACGATTCACCGCGAGTTTCCGCCTACAATGAAGAAACAGCTGATGAGGCCAGACAGCTATCTGTGGACCTGATCGAGGAAGCTCGGAACTTAGCTGACCAGCGCTCCGCCATCTACCAGCAGAAGCTCCGACGTTATCACAGTCGTCGAGTTCGGAAATGCTCCTTCATGGCAGGAGACCTGGTCCTCCGCCTTCGATAGGTGAAAGACCATAAGCTGCAATCTCCATGGGAAGGACCCTTCGTCGTTAGCAAAGTGCTTCATAACGGGTCGTACTACCTTGTTGATTTCCGCGAGCTGAGGGATAGACCTGCTAACTGGCACCGGAAACGCAAGCGTGAGGATCCGGATGACATCTACGATGAAACAGATCGCCCTTGGAATATCGCACAGCTACGTCCTTTCTACACTTAGCATATTTTTTCCGAGTTACAAACTCTGTAATAGTTATACATGATCAATGAAATAAAGCTTATGGTTCACTCTTTGAGTCTTTTACCTCCTTTACTTGTTCATTTTAGATCGTGTATGTTTTTCTGACTAAAACCGCAGAGCTGGATGTTTCCGCCTAGGCGTGTATGAAAGTTGTGATTTTCAAAATCGTCCCTTAGGACGTAAGCTTAAGTTTTCTGGTGGAAATTTTTTTTCGTTGCGAACTCGTGGATTCCTGGTAGCGATTTCCGGCACCTAGGCTGGGGGCTTGTTTCCGCGGTTATGGACGGACGCCATTGGGCTTCGTCGCCGCAGGCGAGTGTTTCCGGTCTAAGGTTTTCCGGCTCGTGGAAGGTCAAATGAGTAAGCCGGAAAATTAATAAACCAGCACTTGCTTTTTACAAACGAAACATGCAAATAATTCAAAAGGATAGCAGGATAAGTTTTCCGCCCATGCATAATTGTTTCGTCCCTAGATACTTAAGAATTTAACGTTATATTACAAACCCTCGCTGGGGCCAAAATGATGCATTGTCTTTCCCGCAGGAATAAAAGTTTTCACTCCCCCTTAGCCGGAGAAGTCTTGCCCTCTGAATCTTTTTTCTCGGCGTCTTCGGCCGGAGATGACACGTCTTCGTCACTTTCTTTTTCTTCATCAGAAGCTGCAGTGCTGGTCTTGGGTTCTTCTTGGGGAGCGTCCTTGGAGCTGGTCCAGGTATATTGGGTTCCGGATTCCGCAGGTCGCGCTTTCACGGCGAGCTCCTTTTGAAGTTCCGCTTCCAAAGGCTCGTCTGCAGGAAGAACGACCTTGTCATAGAATTCCTCATGCTGGATCCGGCGCGCGATACGGGTGTCGTAACCGCTCACTGCATCCAGGAGCGCATCAACATTCGCATCCGGAGGAACGCCCGTGGTTACCACATCAAGATCAAGATCCGGATGATGTGCTAAGCACATAGCCAAAGTCATTGCAGCTGCGCCTCGGGCTGATGATGCTTGAAGATCCGTCACCAGCTCCGGAAGAACGTCCATTTTTCCAACAAGCTTGCGAACGTTGCAAGTGCGACTCCTCTTGATGGATAAGTTATAGCATATCTTGCGGGAGGCGGAGATGAGATCTTTGCAATCGTCGCCGGCAAGCTGAAGGAGGTCATCCCGTGGAAACAAATTCCGGCGCTGCTCCGGATACCCAAGCGGCTCTGCATAAAAATAATCAGGATATAAGCATGCAATTTGAGCGCAAAGTAAAAAGTCGGAGCAAATATCTGGACACGGTTTCAGTATCGTACCCAAGATGTTCTCGTTGAGCAAGTCCCAGTGATGCTCCGCGGTCTCCATATATTTCCGGAGTCCATTGAGCTCTTTTTGCTGCCTCTTGATGGTTTCGCTGTCAGCATTTTTCTTCAGTATCAATTCGCCCTTTTCCCTGATATGCTCGGAGTTTTTCTCCGCCTGCTGCTTCTCGGCCTGCTCCCTCTTTAGTTCCGCCTCCTTTAGTTTCGTTTCCAAATCTTGGTACGAGGAGCGCAGGTTCTCAAGTTCAGATGAAGCTGTAGCAAGGGAAGAGGATGCGCCTATAATAACATAAGTTAACAGCAAGTTCAAAGTCGGAATATGACTAATGATGAAGAGGGCGGAAACCAACCTTGGGCGTCCGCCAGTTGCTTGGTCAGTTCCGCATTCTCATCCTTCAGAGTCCGGATATTTTCCGCCTGATTCAGAGTAACGCGGCGCTGAAGCGCAATGTTCTTGTGCAGCTCATAGTGCAGTGCCTGCTGTTACTGTAAAACATAGACAGAGCAGGAGTAAAAATTCCGCCTGTAAAAAGTGGTTTTCTCCAAAGCATTATTGCCGGAATTTTTCCGCCATAATGCTTGGGGCTACTGATCCAATTTAACAACCTTCCCGGAAGTAATCTTTCTCTAAGCATCTAAGCGCTAACTATTTTTTGAGTTTCCGCCTACATGCTTGGGGGCTACTGGGGAGTACCTTTTGCTTGCAGATGAGCTGGTCAAAGAACTGGCCGACGTTTTTCTTGAAGTCTTGGATTTCCGATGTCCTGGAGTCAGGCTTCCCCCAGGCGTTGTTCAGCATGGCGTTGAGCAAGTCTTGCTCAAGCTCCCACTTCTCCGCCTCGGACAGTTTGTTGAAAAACTTGGTAGCATACGCCTTGGGGGTGGAAGTGGTGTCAGCCGGATCTCCAAAGTTCTTCGGAAAAACGACCATGTCGCCAGCGCCGTCTCCGGCCTTCTCAGAAGAAGTGACTTCAGCCTCTCCTTGGCCTTGTACTTCCGCGTCTTCTTGGGCAGGGCCTTTGGCCTTAGGATCTTCTCCGCCCACATGCTCGCTGCTAACCGGAATTATTTCCGGTGGAGTGTTTGCGGCAGGAGGGGGAGATGGATCAGCCTGAGGGGGAGACGGTTGAGGAGTTGGGTGGGAGGTACTTGGTGGAACTGGAGTAGAAGGACCAACTGCCGGAGATTTTTTCATATATTTGGTGATAGTTTCTTGGCCGGTGGTCCGCGTGGCAGTGGTGCTCGGATTCCTGCAAACAAGTGAAAGGGATTAGACAAGAGATAATTTCGCCAAGATAAAATTGCATCATGATCGGAAACTTACGGGGCGCCGGGGATGATGGGGCGCGTGCGCTGGCCAGCTGTTGAAAGCATCCTTAGGCGCGCACGCTCCGCTTTCCTCGAGTCTAGCGGAGGTGGTTTGGTGGTCTTGGGCTTCTTGGCGGAGGCCTCGCCGCTAGCTCCGGCTTCAGTGCCAGAAGCTTTGGCGCGGGGACGCTTCGTAGGTCGAGGGGCCGCCTTGCGGGGTGCCTGTTCCTCTTCCTCCTCATCGTCTTCCGGAACCTCCTCCGCCGCATCGCGGCTGACAGGGACACGAAGAATGGTGCGGAAGTTTTCCTCCACCAAAGTGTTGAGCTGGAAGGAAATGAATAAGAGTTAACATCCAAAAACTTGTGAAGTTTGAAGCAATGAAAAGAACAAAGCTTACCGGAGGACACTGGTCGTTCGTGTAGATATCCTTGATCAGTTCCGGGACCTGTTGGCCCCTCGGAATCTTCACCAGCGTCTTGAACCTTCTCTTTAGAGAGTCGGCCGGAAGATCGTGGCGGGTAACCCGGAGAAGATCGTCCGCCCCGGTATAAGCGCATATCAGGCGCGCGTTGTAGCGTAGAGGCTGGATTCTCCGGGAGAACCAGCTAAGGGTGAGCTGGGCTCCGGTCAGTCCGTCGTGGACTAGCCAGGAGATTCTCCGCGCTGCCTTCTCCAAGATCGGGGTTTGGGCGAGCGAAGGAACGAAGCTCCAGCTTGCGAGCTCTTCCGGAGGCTCGTTGATGAATTGGGGCAGGCCTTCATGGACATCCGGAACTGAAGCGTTCTTCTCATAGAACCATCCGGCGTTCCAGTACCGGACGGATTCGTGCGAGTCGTGGGGAGGATACATGCAGCTAGGGCGGAGCATAAACGTCATGCTTCCGCAGTTCACCATTGCTTTGTCCTTGGTTTCTTTCTTCACCCGGAAAAAGAATTGCCATAACTTGACATCTGGCCGGATCCCAAGATGCCCTTCGCAAAGAGTTACGAAGTTGGACAGGAGAAGATATGAGTTTGGGCAGATGTTGTGGGGCTGAAGCCCATATGTGTTGAGGACGGAGAGAAAAAATTCCGAGCAGGGAAGTGAAAGTCCGCGTTCCACCCAAGCCTTGGTCATAACAATTTCTCCGGCTTCGGGCTTGGGGACGTCAGAGTCACGCGTGAAACTCCAATGAGTGGAGATCATGCCCTCGTTCTGGAGCTCTCTAAGCTCCACATCAGTAGTTGCACAGGGCCACCACTGACCCCGCTCTCCTTCGCGGATCCGGGCCTTGGACGCCCTCTTGTTTTCCACCTCCTGCACCTTAGCTGCCATCCTAGCTTGTCCCTCGAGTTCTTCTTGAAGCTCTTGGAGGGAGGGGATCCGGCTTGGAGCGGTGCTGGAAGATGCGGAAAAAGGTTGAGCTAATCTAATGTCGGAAACATATGGTGGCAGGAATGATATGGGATCCGGGCATATGGGTTCTATTTGATTGGGATCCGGGCTACTCGGAGAGCTACCAGTACAGTGCGACGAATCGAGTGGCATGCTTCCGGCTGCGCCCATACAAAGTGTTTGAGTACCCGGATCACCTAGTCTATCTTCTACACCTAGTCTATCTTCTACGGGGCCGGCGCACTTACCGCTAATGGCGCGGTGGCTCGACGGAGCTCCGGTGAAGATGAGGTCGCCGGACTTGAAGAAAATCGTCCCGCGTAACCACGAATCGGCGGCGGAGAGAAAATCCCGTTCAACCGCAGGAATCTTGGCGCGAGGGGAGTCTTGGTTTGGCGGCGCGCGAAGCTCACCGTGGCGAAGTTCGCCGGAATCGAGATCCGTCGGGCGGCGCGGCGCGAGGAGGAAGACGAAGTGGTGAGGAGAGGTGAAAGAATGAGAAATTACCGAGCCGCGGGGTATTTATAGGCCGCGCGCGGAGATTCGGGATTCGGATCCGACGGTGGAAACGGAACGGTCACACCGTTGGATGGATGACACGTGTTTTAGGTCAAGTGCGGTAAAACGATGTGGAGGTAACTTAACCATGCACTCCCGAAAATTCCGGCTAAAGATTTGCATCTGCGAAAATTTAGCGCGGGAAATGAGGAAGTTGTGCGCGGGAAAAGCGGAGCTTCCGTTGTTGTGCGTGATCTGAAGATGAAGGATTTCCGAAGAAGCGAACCCGGAATCAAGTAAGAAGTTTTGAAGCTCTTCAAGATTCTCTTCGTTTCCGAGTTGTATGAAGTCGGAGGAATGATGAATCTCGGAGAACTTCGGGGGCTACTGTTGTGGGTATACTTTATGGGTATATCAACGGCATGGCCTAGATCCGGCAAGCCAGGGTGGCCCATAGATGGTGGTGAGGCATGTGGCCCATCGGGCGGCCCAGTTGCTGTAGATCATGAAGGATGAAGTCCAGCCCAGGAACGAGGAGCCGGATCCTGACCGACCTACGAAGGAGGCCGGATCCGTGGAGGCCCATGAAGTATCCGGATCCAGCGTGACCTAGAAGGAAGGCGGATCCTTGACGTACACGGCAAGACTTTGTACCGTAGTTAGGCGACTTGTATTCCGGCTAGGACTCTCCGTGTAAACCCTAGATCCGTGCGTCTATATAAGCCGGATCCTGGGAGCCCTAGAGGCACAACCACAACTCATTGTAACAACGCGAAAGCGCCCAGATAATTCCAGACAAGCAGCAGTAGGCCCTGTCATCGTGCAGGTGTTCCGAAGCTGGGTAACTCGCGTAGCACCATCCCGTGTGCACTCCGCCCTATGGCCCCTACTTCTTCTCCCCCTCGTGAGGATCCCTCCTCCGAGGTACCGTCGATTAGGCAACGACAGTCCCTGCTGAGAGCGTCAATAGAAGGAATGTCTCTCTGGACGCGGGTGGCGCACAACTTCTTCAAAGGCCAGATCCTCGACGACGTCGAAGCCAAAATGGCGGCGGCCGAAGCGGAGTCCGAGGCGGCGACCCAGGCAGCTGCAGCGGCCCCAACCCCAGAGCAAGAGTCGGCAGACGCATCCGCTACTACACCTACGTCGTCCTCTGCCTCGACGTCGGCCACGAAGCATGTACACCGTGCAGATCACGACAAGTTCATTGTGATCGACGAGCCTACGTCGACTCAGGATGTGCCATCGCCATCAGCGTCGGCATCGCCCTACCCCAACCCCTTCTTTTAATTCTATTGTTGGCATGCGCGCGCCCAGTACTTTGATTGCCGCTACTCTGATCGCGAAGACTTTTTTTTTGAAGGTGAAAAAGTGGGAGAACCCACTGCAACTTTTATATTAATCATAGTTTATAACAGTACAGGGTAGCGGGAGATCCTCTTAAAAAACAAAAAAAAGAATACATAATAAAACAAAAAAATCTAAATCTGAGATTGTAGTCATTCCTTAAAAGTATCTGCATGCTTCTTCTTCATTCTGTAAGTGAGCATCTTTGCTTCTTGAAGGAAGATAATTTTCCAAGTTTCAAAACTTGGCTCCTGATTGTTGAAGATTTTATTATTTCTTGAAATCGAAATGCCCCAAGATGCTAAAATTATAATTTCCATTGCAAAAGGAAACTTCAGTTTTTTCTTTATGTCAGAGAATGCTTGAAAAATTGTCCCATCTCTTCTTCTCTGAGGACAGATGTAGTTCCAGCAGATTTGAGCAAAGTTGCAATTCCAGAATAAGTGAATCATGTCTTCCTCTTGCTGATGACAATGATTTTGGACACAAAAATAAGAAGATAGAGTCATATTTTTTCCTTTTTAACAAATTCCTGGTATTGAGCCTATCATGTAGAAGGAGCCAAAAGAAGAATTTGTGTTTTGGTTGGCAAGATGATTTCCATATCCATCCAAAATGTGGCTGTACCTCTTGATATCCAATTAAAGAATTATATGCTCTCTGTACAGAGAAAGTATTACTTCCCCAAATATAGCTCCATTTATCAGACTCATCATCACTTATTTTTTCTCTAGCATTTTGACAGATCATTTCCATTTGTAGAAATTCAGAATAAGCCTGCTGTGAAAGAGGTAGGTGAAAAAGATCTTCCAAGAATTCAGTGTCCAGTACTTCCCTGACAGTTACCAAATGATCCCTTGCATAAGTGGCCAAATGAGGCATACTGTGCAGCAGGCAGTTGTCATCCCAATTGTCCTGCCAGAATAAGCTTGATTTCCCATTTCCTAAATTGCATTTTGCCAAACCTTTAAAAGTATCAACAAGTTTCAAGTGAGTTTTCCACCAGAAAGATCCCTCCACTGAAGCTCCTGGAAGACTACCATTATTATAATAAGCTCCTTTCACTAACTTGACCCAAGGAATATTATGATTATTATAGAACTTGTCCAATTTTTTTAACAGAAGTACTCTGTTTTGAGTGTCCAGATCTAACACTCCTAATCCACCTTGATTTTTGGGTCTTGTGACTTTTTTCCATGAAATAAGAGTTGATCCCCTTGCTTGAACATCTCCATTTTTCTTTCTCCAAAGACAATGTCTCATGTATTTGACCACTTGTTCTTTTACAGTAATGGGTACATCAAAACAGCACATAAAGAAAATTGGTAGAGAAGAAAGAACTGATTTGACCAACTGCAGTTTCCACCATAATTTAGAAAATCAGTAATGCCGCCCAATCTTGATTGGACCCTTTGTATTATAGGAATGAAATTCTCCATAGAAGGCTTGGTAATGCACAATGGTAATCCAAGATAAGTGAAAGGAAAAGTTCCAGTTCTACAATTTATTGTGGCAGCAAAATGATTCAGCTTCTCACTATCCATATTGATTGGAATCATATTGGACTTATGATAATTCACCTTCAAACCAGTGGATTCAGCAAATGTGTGTAAAAGAGCTTTGAGACTAACCAATTGCATTGCATCAGCTTTTAAAATAATCAGAGTATCATCTGCATATTGAATCACAGGAAAATCATCACAAGCACAGGGGATTGGTTTTAAAATTAAGCTCTGATCCATTGCCTTGTTGAGGACAGATTGTAAAAGGTCTGCATCCAAGACAAAAAGGAGAGGAGATAAAGGATCCCCCTGCCTAACTCCTCTTTTATAGTAGAACTTTTCCCAGGAACACCATTTAGTAAAACAGAAGAAGTTCCAGATGACAGTATGATTTCAATCAATTTTATCCATTTTTCACCAAAGCCTTTAGCTTTTAAAATTCTCAGAATGGATTTGTGTTCAATCCTATCAAAGGCCTTTTCAAAGTCCAATTACAGAAGAATAATTTCTTCCTGTGATTTGTGGCATTGGAACAAATATTCAAAAGCCCACCCTAGGCAGTCTTGAATTGATCTTTTTTTGAGGAAACCATATTGATTCTTGTGTACCAGCTTTAGGATAATCTTCTGTAATCTATTGGCCAATAATTTGGTCACAATCTTGAGAGAACTGTTTGGGAGAGATATTGGTCTGGAGTCCCCAGGAAGCAGAGGAGTTTCAATCTTTGGAATCAGTGTGATGAAAGAAGAATTAATGCTTTCCAAAGAAATGTTCCCATCATAGAAATCCTTGATTACTTTTTTAACATCAGCTCCAATAATATCCCAACATTTTTTGATAAAATCATTATTAAATCCATCTAGACCTGGAGATTTATCATTTGGCAAGCTCTTGATGACTCTATCAATCTCTTCATCACAGAAAGGAATTTCCAATTCTTCTTTCATCTCACTGTTCACGGGATTGTCATATATGTCCTGCAAATTAAAATGCATTTTTGGATCATCAGATTTACCCATTCTTTCTTTGAAAGCATTCCAGAGAATTTCTGCTTTACTCTCATGATCAGATGTGTCAACATTTTGCTCATTTCTCAAGGAAGAAATGTAATTCTTTCTATAGCTAATAGTGGCCTTGGTATGAAAGAATTTTGTATTAGCATCCCCTAACTTCACCCATTTTATCTTCCCTCTTTGTTTCCAATAAGATTTTTTATTTTGAAGTAAAGTGATCACATGAGATTTTAAAATATCTCTGAGATTCCACTCTTCCAAAGATAAAGTCCTGAACTCCTCCAAAGTATCCAGAAGACCAATTACTGAGTTAACTTTGTCAATAAGATTCTTTAAACATGGAAGATTTTTTGCCCATAATTTCAATGCTCTTCTCAAATTTTTGTATTTGGCATTAATCATCTTGGCACTGTCACTAAATCCCACTGGAATGTTCCAAGCATTCTGAACTATATCCTTAAATTGAATGTGCTGCAACCAGTGATTTTCAAACCTAAAAATATTTGATCTGGGAATATTTGTACCAATTGTGACTACACAAGGGACACGATCTGAGGTTGGTTTTGTCAAAGCATGAGCAAAGGTAGAGGGAAAAGAACTTGTCCAAGAAGCTAAAGTAAAAAACCAGTCCAATCTTTCAAGGAGAGGATCATGCTGCATGTTACTCCAGGTGAATTTCTTGCCCTTTAAAGGAACTTCAATAAGACCCAAATTGCTAATTGCTTCATTGAAACTCAACATATCATTCACATTGCCACCAGGCTTGTTTCTATCAGATGGTTTCCTAATGAGATTGAAGTCTCCCATAATAATCCAATCAGATTCATCAGGCATGTCAATGTTTGCAAACCAATCAATAAATCCAGCACTTCTATCATGTTGGCATGGTCCATAAATGTTTGTTAGGATCCAAGAATCATCTGATAAATTGCAAGTGAATTTAACTGAAAGTGAGAATTCATTGGAGAAAGCAAGTTCACCAGCAAAGACTGAACCATTCCAAATAATAACAATGCCACCTGATGCGCCAATTGAAGGCACAAATTCAAATTTGTCAAATTTTCTTTGGCAAAATTTCCTCAAATACACCAGGTCAAAGCTCTCCCTCTTTGTTTCTTGTAAGCAAATAATATCACACCCAAATTCTTCTATTTTGTTGTAGAGGGCTAACCATTTTTTCTCAGAATTAATACCCCTCAAATTCCAGTTCATAATTTTTTATTTTATTTGTCTATTCATTGGGAAACCAGATGTATCTTTTATATAATGCTAGAAACAACCATTGCTCTAGCAGGCAACACAGGGCATAGAAATTGGGAATATTCACAAGACAAGAAAAGGAACAAGTGATGAACCTCCAATTCTTGCATACAACCCAAACAAGCAAGACAAGTGATGAACATGTCAGGTACTGATGACGCGTAAAGAACACGCCCGTTGGGAACCCCAAGAGGAAGATGTGATGCGTGCAGCGGTAAGTTTTCCCTCAGTAAGAAACCAAGGTTATTGAACCAGTAGGAGTCAAGAAGCACGTGAAGGTTGTTGGTGACGGAGTGTAGTGCGGCGCAACACCAGGGATTCCGGCGCCAACGTGGAACCTGCACAACACAATCAAAATACTTTGCCCCAACGTAATAGTGAGGTTGTCAATCTCACCGGCTTGCTATAACAAAGGATTAAATGTATAGTGTGGAACATGATGTTTGCGAAGAACAGCAAAACAAGTATTGCAGTAGATTGTATTCGATGTAAAGAATGGACCGGGGTCCACAGTTCACTAGTGGTGTCTCTCCAATAAGATAAATAGCATGTTGGGTGAACAAATTATAGTTGGGCAATTGACAAATAAAGAGGGCATGGCAATGCACATACATATCATGATGAGTAGTGTGAAATTCAATTGGGCATTATGACAAAGTACATAGACCGCTATCCAGCATGCATCTATGCCTAAAAAGTCCACCTTCGGGTTAGCATCCGCACCCCTTCCAGTATTAAGTTGCAAACAACAGACAATTGCATTAAGTATGGTGCGTAATATAATCAACACAAATATCCTTAGACAAAACATTGATGTTTTATCCCTAGTGGCAACAGCACATCCACAACCTTAGAACTTTCTGTCACCGTCCCAGATTAAATGGAGGCATGAACCCACTATCGAGCATAAATACTCCCTCTTGGAGTTACACGTATCAACTTGGCCAGAGCCTCTACTAGCAACGGAGAGCATGCAAGATCTTAAACAACACATATATGATAGATTGATAATCAACATAACATAGTATTCCATATTCATCGGATCCCAACAAACGCAACATGTAGCATTACAAATAGATGATCTTGATCATGTTAGGCAGCTCACAAGATCCGACAATGATAGCACAATGAGGAGAAGATGACCATCTAGCTACTGCTATGGACCCATAGTCCAGGGGTGAACTACTCACACATCAATCCGGAGGCGATCATGGCGATGAGGAGTCCTCCGGGAGATGATTCCCCTCTCCGGCAGGGTGCCGGAGGCGATCTCCTGAATCCCCCGAGATGGGATTGGCGGCGGCGTCTCTGGAAGGTTTTCCGTATCGTGACTCTCGGTACTGGGTTATTCGCGACGAAGGCTTTAAGTAGGCGGAAGGGCAGAGTCGGAGGGCTGATGGGGGCCCCACACGCTAGGGCGGCGCGGGCCCCCCTAGGCCGCGGGGCCCTAGTGTGGCGGCGCCTCGTCGCCCCACTTCGTATCCCCCTCGGTTTTCTGGAAGCTTCGTGGAAAAATAAGACCCCGGGCGTTGATTTCGTCCAATTCCGAGAATATTTCCTTTGTAGGATTTCTGAAACCAAAAACAGCAGAAAACAGCAACTGGCTCTTCGGCATCTTGTCAATAGGTTAGTGCCGGAAAATGCATAAATATGACATAAAGTGTGTATAAAACATGTGCACTACTAGGGAAAAGCCTATAGGTGGAGGCAAGTGGTGCCGGCGCACCACCTTGGACATGCGCCGGTGAAAAGTATTGCCGGCGAACCACATTTCAGACGCGCCGGCGATGAAGCACTACTGCCGGCGCACCTCGGGTAAAGGCTCGCCGGCGCTATTTCCTGGCATGGCCCCGGCTGATTCGGGCCAGGCCCAAGAATCATTGCCGGCGCACCGGCCCAGTGGTGCGCCGGTGGAAAATTTGCTATTGCCGGCGCACCCCTGGGCCGGTGCGCCGGCAATGATTCTTGGGCCTGGCCCGGGGGTGATATAGCCGAAAGGGGTATATGTTGCCGGCGCACCATGGTCCAGGTGCGCCGGCAATAACCTGGGAGTTATTTCAGCCACCAACCAGCACACTCACTCACACACTCACTACACTCCACTTCTCCACACAAACCCGAGCCTTCTCCCAACCCAGCTCATTTTTGCCCATTTCTATCCCCAATTTCACCAATTTGACCAAACAAAATCATATTTTTTGAGCAAATCTTCCCTTCCTACATGCATCTCCCACATCCCCCTATGTAGATCTAGATCTACTATCCCGCATTGACCGCTCAATCTAGATCTAGATCTAGAAAGTCGGCTTCCATACGCCATTGTCGCGGCGCGTCGTCTCGATCTTATCGACGAATATATCAAACAAATAGGTGATTAATGAACAAATTAAGGAATGTAATCAATGTATGTTGGACATTTGAAGAAAAGCTCTCGTGTGTGGCATATATATATGTTGTGCTTGTGCTTGTGTGTGTGTTGGCGTTGAAAATGAGTTGCCAACGTTGCGCCGAAATGTTGATTCTTCAAGTTTCCGTTTCGGCACATTTCTGGCGCTCCTATGTCCTACCGTGTAGGAAGGTCATGCCGAAATTTTCTGTGAAAACTACCGACGGATGCATGGTTCTAATGAATTATGTAATCTTACCATGCAGGCGATAATGGTTATCGAGATGAGTGAAAGCATCGTGATGAGATATCTGAAACACGCGATCATCGACATGTATGAAAATAACCACACGGAGGTATTGTGTCCGTGCCGGAGATGCAAACGAGGGAAATGGTTTGACCCGTATTCAGGCAAATTGCAGGGGCACCTGCTCACTAATGGTTTCATGCATGGACACACTCAATGGATGAGTGATGATGGCGCGGAGGTCAATGGGGCGACGGCGGCAGTTGGTAAAAATGGCCGGCAAGAAGGAGGGCATCATGATACTGATGACGATGAAGAGTTTGTCGCACATGACGATAACCTTGACGACGACAATAACCTTGACGACGACGAAGAGGTGCCGCTAGCTTCAGTCGTGCGGGACCCTCATCTTCAAGATCTGCTTCTCGAAAAGACGAAAGGCGCCAAGCGGAAATCAAAGCTTGAGCAACTCAAGATAGACTCGAATACTCCGTTGTACGACTCAGGTCGCGGGTTGGGGGAGTCTCGCTTGAGAGTAGCTCTCGATGTGCTGCAGATGAAGGTGAAACACGGATGGACGGACACAAGCGTCGACGACATCCTGGAATACGTGAAAGATCTCCTTCCTACCGGGAACACGTGTCCTGGTAGTCTAGCCGAGGCCAAGAGAATCACGTGCCCTCTCGACTTACCCCACGAAAAGTATCACGCCTGCATCAACGACTGTATCATGTATCGCAAGGAGCACATGGAAAAGACCAAATGTCCTGTGTGTGAAGCTGAACGGTACAAGAAAGGGAAGAAGAAAGCTCCTCGGAAAGTTGTGTGGTACTTCCCGCTCGCCCCCCGGCTTCAACGGTTCTACGCGGACCGCAAGGAAGCAAAGCTCATGCGCTGGCACGCAGAAAGAAAGGAGGCAGTGTTGAATGATAAAGAGCGGATTGAGCACCCGGCCGACGCACCCTTCGGATGCAAGCCGGTGGAAAGCATTAGACAATGAATTCGGAAGTTTTGGGGCAGATCCCGTAAACATCAGGTTGGGTGCGAGCACGGACGGATTCAATCCGTTCGGAAACCGTAGCAGCACACATAGCACATGGCCCGTGTTTGTATGGATCTACAACCTCCCGCCTGGCTGTGCATGAAGAGGAAGTACATACAGATGAGTATGCTAATTCAAGGGCCGACACAGCCAGGAAACGATATCAACATGTATCTCGAACTATTAAAGGAGGAGCTTGAAACGTTGTGGGCGGAGGAAGGGGTAGATACATGGGACGCCGTCGCGGAAGAATATTTCCCTTTGAGAGCCGCGTTGATCACGACGGTGCAGGACTACCTCGGATACGGTTACATTTCGTGCCAGGTGTGCCATGGACACAAGGCATGTGTCAGGTGCATGGAAGAGACGATGTTTTTGCAGCTTGGTAAGGATGGCTCTTCGAAAACAGTTTACATGGGGCATCGAAGGTGGCTACGTAAAACTGACCCGTGGAGAAAGCGTGGAGATCTGTTCGATGGTACAAATGAACCCCGAGGACCTCCACGTAAGAAGAGCGGCGAAGAGATCGATACATTACTGAAAGGTTGGAAGGAGTGCCCTGCGCCGGGAAAGATTTGTCAAAAGCCTGGAGAGAAGAAGAAGAAAAAGGAAACGACGCCGCTCATTGGTGTATGGAAAAGGAGGTCCGTGTTTTGGGACTTGCCGTACAGGAAAATTCTCGATACACCTCACTGCCTTGATGTCATGCATATTACAAAGAACGTGTGCGAGAGCTTGCTTGGCACTCTTCTCAACATGCCGGACCGGACCAAAGATGGGCCGAAAGCAAGACAGGACCTGAAAGTTTTGGGCATCGGGGAAGAGCTTCGGATCCCGCCGGCCCAAGAGGGACAGTCGGAGGAGGAGGCGGACGGCGGTCAGAAGCGCAAAAGGATTAAGCAGCCAGACTATTACTGTCCCCCCTCCTGCTTCACTTTTAGTCCGGCCGAGGTCGATCAATTTTTCAATTGCCTTGTAGGAGTCAGAGTGCCCTTCGGTTACTCCGGGCTAATAAGCAGATACCTGGACCCCAAGAAACGAAACTTCAGCGGCATGAAGTCTCATGACTGTCACGTGATGATGACGCAGATTCTTCCGGTTGCAATCCGAGGTATAATGGATGACCATGTCCGTGCAACGCTGACTGGGCTCTGTAACTTCTTCGACGTCATAACTCGGAAGTCAATAAGCGTGAAGAAACTCGCAAGGCTCCAGGAAGAGATCGTGGTGATCCTATGTGAGATGGAGATGTACTTCCCGCCTGCATTCTTTGACGTGATGGTCCATCTGTTGGTCCATATCATGGATGATATCGTCAGTCTAGGGCCGGCATTCTTACACAACATGATGCCGTTTGAAAGAATGAATGGGGTCATTAAAGGATACGTTCGTAACAGGTCACATCCAGATGGAAGCATCGTACAGGGCTGGCTCACCGAAGAGTGCATCTCTTTCTGCACGAATTATCTAGACATCGAGGACCCTGTTGGTTTGCCTCAAAACAAGTACCTCTGTAGGTTCGAGGGAGTAGGCCACAAAAATGGAAGGAAGGAACTGCACGTGCACATGTCTGGTCGGAGTTCCGACTTTGACAGGGCCAACTTAGTAGCGCTACAACACATTGACTTGATCGATCCTTGGTTGAAAGAGCACAAAACCATGATAGAGAACAGTGGCAAGCCGATGATGACGGAAGCAGAAATATACAGAGAGCACAACTCCTCTTTCGCGCGCTGGTTCAAAGACCACATTGATGCTAATCCCCCACCAATGGATTCTGACAAGGATAAACTAGTATTGGCCTTGTCACATGGCCCCGCGCCCAACATCATGACTTACCAAGCGTACGATATCAACGGGTACACATTCTACACGGAAGAAAAAGACAAGAACAGTGTTTACCAGAACTCAGGGGTAACGATGGATTCCTGGACGGGTGACGTAAAGACTAGATACTACGGAAGAATCGAGGAAATCTGGGAGCTTAGCTACGCTGGGGAGAAAGTGCCGATGTTCCGTATCAGATGGGCTAAGAGCGTCAGAAAGAAGACCGGTATTTCACCACCATGTTTCTACCCGAAGCCAACAAATCAAAGTCCACGAACGCCACCGCGCAGAATGAGCCATGGGTACTGGCAGAACACGTGCACCAATGCTTCTTCATAACCGACCCATCCAGGCCTAGCCGTGTTATCGTGAGGAGAGGCAAGAGGACCATCGTCGGAATGGATGGAGTCGCCAACGAGGAAGACTTCGAAGGACAAGTCGGAGACCCAATGATGGAAGAATCCGAGGATGAAGACACAACATACACCACAAGAAGAAGCAGGACCACGCTACCGAGGTCAGGTCGACCCTTCAAAAGAAGAAGTCACGACACGGGGCTAAATTATTCAACGACAAGCAAGAAAAGCAAGAAGAAAGCGAAACACTCTTCTCAATCGATGATGTAAAAATTTATTTGCAAACTATAACTCATATTTTGTGTAATTCATAACTACTCATATGGTCATGGCCAATATTTTATGTATGACTAATTAATATTGTGTTGGTCAATATTTTGTGTATGTATATATAACTCATATTTTTTTGTAATGCCTAATTAACTCATATTGCTTTGTTATTATCTTGAAAAGAGAAGGAAAAAAATAGTATAGGATTTGTGGGAAAAGAAAATAAACATAAAAGAAAGTGAAAAGAAATAAAGAAAAGAAGAAAAATAAAATAAAATAGAAAAAGGAAATGTTTTAGAAAAGGAAAAAAATAGTATAGGATTTGTGTTGGTCAATATTTTATGCATGCATGTATATATAACTCATATCTTCATGTTTTTACATAACTCATGCATATTGCTTTGTTATTATCTTAAAAAGATAAGAACATAAATATAATGCATAACTCATTTTTTGTATATGATTTGGGAGGAAAGAAAATAAACATAAAATAAAGTGAAAACAAATAAAGAAATGAAGAAAAAGTAAAAGTAAAATAGAAAAGGAAATGGCCAGCCAGGGGCTGGTGGGGGCTAAGTCCCACGTATAGCCGGACCCATGTTATTGCCGGCGCACCACCTGTTTGGTTCGCCGGGGGTAGAGTTGTCCCCGGCGAACCAAACAGGTGGTTCGCCGGCAATAACATGGGTCCGGCTATACGTGGGACTTAGCCGCACCGCGCGACACTTCTCCCTCCCCATTCCCCAATCGAGACGAACCCTAACCGCGCTGTTCTTCTCTGCTGCCGCCACCGTCGATCTCGAGCACCGCCGTCCTCACCCAGGCGTCGCCACACCGTCGCCTCCGAGAGGAGGATCGAGCAGGCGCCGGCCACCGTCGCCTCGGAGAGGAGGATCGAGCAGACGCCGGCCACCGTCGCGGCGGAGGAGGAGGAGGGCGTCGCACACGCGCCGGCCATCGTGTCGCCACCGTCGGTAAGAATCCCCCCTCTCCCTTCCCCTCATCCTTTCCCGACGCCGCCAGGACCTCCTCCACCTTCCCCTCCCCCTCTTACTTCCTCTGTCCCTCCCCCGATTTCCCCTCTCTGCATCAGTAGCCGAATTCTTGCAGTAGTAATATGGAAATGGGGGGAATTGGATGCTCCTGTTACTGTCACATTCAAAAACCATGCCCTAATTTTAGTTCTTGCATGCAGTAGTCGAATTTTACTCACAACATGTACAAATTAACTCAATTTCACCGATTTACTTGATGGATTGCATTGCATTGCATATATGGAAGTCATGTGAGAGCCCTGCAGCTTGCTCACCTACTGATCCAAAGAGCACTGGTGTCACTGTCTCTCTCTCAGCCTGGCTGATCACCTGTTGTGATTTGTGCATGTTTTTTCTTCAGCCAAAGAGCATGTAATTTCTGTGTGTATCCATGCATTTTATCTTGTCAGCATTTCAGGTATGCTTGTGAACTAGTGGTTGAATTCTTGGAGATCTTTTTCAAGGTAGCTAGGTTCTTGGGGAATGTTGGTTCTAAGAGAAGAATCAGTTTCCAGTCAAGACATTTTGCTTTTGTTGACTAAAATCAGGTTGTCCTTTTGGTTTTGATCATGATAAAAAAGAAGCTATGTTTTAAATCAATACATTTGTTTGTTGCTGCCTGGTTTAAACAGTAGAGACATCACTCAATTACTTTGTAACAAGGGCATGACATACGTATTATTAACATGGTAGATTTGATTCTCTGAACCTGAATTGAGTTAATAGTTTACCAAAGCTAGCTGACTTGCAAAAGCAGATAGTTAGGCTTTGGTTGGACTACTGCATTTCATTGCATATAGAAAGAATGCTCCCTGGTTGCATTGCATTGCATTCATATAGTTCTCTGGTTTAAAAATGCTACTGCATTTATTCTCTGGTTCATGCTAATAACAAGAATGAAATGCTGATATACAAAATGAATTGCTGCCACTGTAGGTGTTGCATGCTCATGCTAATAATATGAATGAAATGCAAAATTGCTTGCTCATGCTCATGCTCCTAACAAGAATGAAATGCAAAAATGCTGCCATAAATTGCTACTGGTTAAAAATGCTCAATTGTTTAGTTCAAAATGCTCATGCATGCTCACTGGTTGTAAATTAATTTGGTTCAAAATGAAAATGCATCATTACCTACTGCCAAAAAAAGAAAATGAAATAGAGGTTTGGCTCAAAATTGATTTTACTTGCAGTAGCTAAAATGAAAATTGATTTTGTTTAGTTAATTGGCCAGTGCATGTACAAGGTGAAGGAATGTCACTTTAATTCCACTTTAATTCCACTTATAGCAGCAGTTGCTACTGCTGCTATATATGCAGTAGTGGTTCTTCATTTAAATGCCTACTGCCAAGAATGCTAGCAGTAGCAAGTGTTAGGGTTAGGCATACATTTAAATGTTAGGGTTAGGGTTAGCCAAGAATGCTAGGGTTAGGGTTAGCCAAGTGTTAGGGTTAGCCAAGAATGCTAGCAGTAGTGGTTCTTCATTTAAATGCCTACTGCCAAGAATGCTAGCAGTAGCAAGAAAATTCATTGGTATTTGCTTCTTATTTTTTGAATAAATAAAAACTAATTAAGCATCAAATGCTACCAGTAGCAAGTTTGAGAATTTATGCTTGTTTGAGAATGTATTCTGGTTCAATTCATTCTTTTAAATTCATTCTCTGGTTCAATTCATTTATGCTTGTTTGAGAATTTGAGATATGGTGGTATGGTGGTTCAATTCATTCTCTGGACAAAAGAAAATGCCATTGCAGAGAAAATGGTCCCCTTAACCAGAGAAAATGGTCCATGCTATTGTAAAATACATGTTATTCTCAACATTTATATGTTCCCTTAACCAGAGAAAATGCTCTCTGCCATTTATATGTTGTATGAAATTTTGTATGTCAGCATTTCCATTTTTATTTTAGTGTTTGGGAAATCTGTCTTATGATAGTAGCTGATGCTGCTGTTTATTCCTGTATCATTCATATCTTATGTTGCACTGAGCACTAAGCAGAGTTTGATGTAGCACTGCTTATTAGTAGGCTTAGTTGATAAAGTGGTTCTTCATTTAAATGCCTACTGCCAAGAATTGGTTGATATATAAAATTCACTACGTTCATTCTCTGGTTTTAAATGGAGGTTGTCAAGTGTTATTTTTATGCTGATGTAAAATGCCACTGTAATGTATATGCTAAAAAGCTAGCTACTGTAATTTATGTGGTGATGGTTATGGTGATGGCATGGTTATGGAGATGGTTATGGTTATGGTTATGGCATTTATATGTTTGCATTTCTGTTACAGGGATTGAGTTGCTATTGAGTGCTGGAATGTCGATTCATTTCCGTTCCGGCAATTCTAGCACTCGGCATGACCAATTTTTAGCAAAGGTCATGCCGAATTTTTCCGTGAATTCTAACTCTTTTTCATCTTCTATTAGTGCAAGCCACCATGTCGTCTCAAGAAGAGTTAGAGGAGCACTACAATAGGCACTTCTTTAGGACGGAGGAGGATGCCGAGGCCGCTGGTGTTGGCGACGACGAGGACCATGAGATGGAGGATGCCGCTGGGGGTAGTGCCAACGAGCCGAGCGGCAACGAGGCAAGCGCCGCCGCCGGGGGTAGTACCTACGAGCCTAGCGGCGATGAGGCAACCGGCGCCGCCGGGGGTGGCGGCGAGACAAGCGGCGACGATCCTAGCGGCGCCGCCGGGAGTAGTGGCACCGGGACAAGTGGAGCCAAGAGGCCGCGGAAGGCAAGGCGCCAAAACACGGTCGGCACCGGCAGAGACACAGTCACAGAGGTGGACCCCGCCAGTGGTTTGCCGGTGGAGCCTAAGGATGTTGCCAAGGGGTACGGCACCCAAGTGGCATGTATCCTCCGAGAGGTCGTCAATCTCAACGAGACGGACCTCCGAGCTGAGAGCAAAGCGCCTTTGCGAGCCCAGCTCATTGCGAGGTTGCACGCACGATACAAGTTCCTAGGCGACTACGCCTCCAGTCATCAAACCAACAACATTGTGAACTCACAAGCCCTCCTGAAGTTCACCAAACACCTCAGCAGCTATAAGTACATGGTGCGGAAGCTGATTGCTGAGGGCAAAGGTTTCGAAGAGGTCCACTCCGCCTTTCCGCATGTCACCCAGGCGGACTTTGATGCTTTTGTGGCCAATGAAGAGCTACAAGCAACCAAGAATCACAAGTTGTGGGGGAAGGAAATGCGGGAGCTTAACATCGGCAACCACAACCTTGGGAGCCGTGGGTACGAGGGAAAGGAGCCCTATTGGGCGAAGGAGGACGAGGCGTATGTAAATGCCGGCATTGAGAACCCCTGGCTCAAGTACAAGGACCCGCTTGAAAGAAGATTCATCAGGTCCCGGTACCATAAGAAGAAACTAACCGGGGAACTTGTCACGGACCCGAAGGTCGTAACCGACATAATTTGGTTCACGAACGACCAGAAGGTCCTGGCGTTGGAGAAAAAACTGGTAAGCAATTTACCGGTTTTATTAGATCAAGTATCGTTCATATAATAGTAGCAACATTTCTAAATGGTTCGCGTTTCTTCCGCAGGAAGAAGAAAGACAAAGACTTTCTCAAGCCTCCCAAGGTGACGAAGGCTCCTCGTCCCAGGCGTCGACGGGCAGGGTAGCCTGGGACAAGCCTCTCGTACGGGCGCTAAACATCGTTAATGAGCATTCACCGACGAGAAGGCCGCATAGAGGTCGTGTGGCTGGCGCCGGTACAGGCTACAAGCATGGTCACTATGGCTTGTCATCTGCGGCCGATAAAAATGCGCGTAATAAGAGGAAGCAGCGGGAGGCGGAGGAAATGAGGGAGTCAATCCTAGCCCAAGTCCAAGCTGGTTTGGTACCGCAACTGGTACCGCAACTCAAAGCTACACTCGTACCTGAAGTCAAAGCTGAAGTCGCCGCTGGAGTCCAAGCAGATTTCAACGCTCTACAAGCGTGGTATGAGGGTGGCAAACAAGGCCCCCCCCCCCCGAAAATGCAAGTGGTTAGCTTCAACGGCAGCAACTCGATGGTGCCGCCGTCCGCCGGCAATGACAATGTTATAATGGAGACTCCTCCGGCCGCCGGCAATGTCGCTGGTGCTAGGGATTCACCGTCCATGCCGGGTAGCAGCCCCTCCGTCACTTGCACGCCCGCCGCCGCATGTGCTGGCCCATCGACATTAGCCGAGCTCAACGCCCTCACGGTAATTAACTAATGTGTACATCAAGTTAATATATTAGTTTCGTCATCCTTGCCCTCTCTCTAACGCCATACACATGTTCTCGCAGGCGCTCTCGACGCCATGCACCTTTTTGATGAGAGTAAACGACGAACTCAAAGACGTCGCGAGGGGGTCCATCATTCGGCCCCTGGATAAGAAGTGGCACACACGAGATATGGCGGATGATGTTTACCGGGTTGAAGTGGATCGGGCGTTACCGGGCTATGAGGATTTGTTTCCTCCTAATCAACCGCATGGTGCCGATGACGATAGCCCGTTGAATCTGGCCTCACTGAAGGGTTGGGTACTGCTATGGCCGAAGACCCTAATTCGGATCAACACCTACTCGGGGTCGACGGCAAGCAAAGACAAGCACCTTGCGGCGCCACATGTCAGCGTCCCTCCACGACAGCCAGCGGCGCCCGTGGTCATCGCCCCACCAGAACGGCCAGCTGCGCCAGAGGTCAGCGCCCCACCACAACAGCCAGCTGCGCCAGAGGCTGAGGAATATGAACGTGACAACTTCCAATGGGATATTCCTACGTCTTCACAAGTTGTCCATGAGGATGCGCCGGGCTTGAAATATGTGTGCTCCAAGAAGCTGTTCGATTCTCAAGAAACGGCTGATGAGGAGGAAAATCCTGAGGAGGTCGCCACCGCCGCCGTCAAAAATATGTTGAGCCCAAACACACTCCGTGCTACGGCCACTACGGCGATGGATGGTCCAGCACTACAACCCAAGAAGAGGAAGAGGGCAAATAAGAAGGACGCCCAAGACAAGGTGGCGGCGGCCAAATCCAAGGACAAGGTCCCACTCCTTGACAAGTTGCCAAACAATTGGCGACCTCTGCATCACTTGGGTCAACCGATGCTGCCGGAGCATGTCGTGAAGAAACTCACCCCGGATATGAGGAGCTTGCATGAGACTGTCTTGCATGTGGAGAACCTTCTTCTCAAATCAAAAGATCCTGGTTACCCTCTCTTCATGGCGAAGGTGCCAACTGGCATGAACTTCGTCGAGAAGTACCCCACGGACTTGTGCTTCATCCGGTTCAACGACATCTTCAGCATCTATCGCATGCAAGCGCTCCACTTTAGTGTGGTTCGCCTAGTTGCTCTTAGCATGTCTTCCCAGATTGTTAAGGAGGGGACGCCGACCATCGCGATCATGGACCCCTTCTATATGCGGGAGAGCATCATCTGCAACCCTGGGGATCGCGCGATTGCCACCCAGCAGGTCGAGGATTTCATGCTGGCGAACATTAAGAAGGGCGCCATTCTCATCCCTTACTTCCCCGAGTAAGTAATCACTCGCTAGTCCCCCATCACCATTCTATCCTATATCTCCATTTGCATTTCCAAAGGTTAATCCGTGTATTTTCCGCAGAGACAAGTTCTGCACCCTCATCGTCGTGCACCCGCAACACTCGCATGCAGTCTATCTCGACTCGGGTAGGGACCGCAAGAAAGACTACTCCCACATCAGGGCCCTTCTCAATGATGCTCTCACCGGCTTCGCCAACAAGGCAGGCCCCCTCAAAGTAGAGAGGAAATCCCGAGGAGGCTTCGTCTTAACCCACACAACCAACTTCCCCTGCCTCAGGCAGTCGACGCCCGACAATGGGATGGACGCGTGGTACGCCATCCTTCAGATGCAGGAGTACATAAAGTACGCAGATGACATGTTGCTGCCAGATAATCTCAGAAAAAGGTTTGCAAACATGGCGGATGTCCCTGATAGAGAGATTAGAAAGAACTGGGGTCGCATCCAGCAGTTCATTTGCACGATAATCCTGCAGGATGTCAACAATAGGTCTGGCGAGTTCTTCTACGGCTACGGTCTACCACCTAATGACGAGATAGAACTCCGCTTGGAGATGTCGCGTGATGAGAGGCCGTTCAACTCGCTTGAGGGCTGCCGTCCATTCCCCCCTAGGCGTACAACCTGATCCTACGATGGGAACACTTGCTAAAGCTTGAACGATATGTCCTTGAACTTCCGTACTGTAATAATTGCTATATATTCCCATAGAATCGACTAGTTGCTTTTATTTAGTTGTATGAATGTGCATGTGAACATGTGTCTGTAGTTTCATTTACTTTGCTATATATTTCAAGATTATGGCGTACATAGCTTAATAATTATTTGCATTTACTCGACCACTACTTGACTCGTATTTGGAGTTCGCCGATGATTAGAATGTTCGGTCAATCGTACACTCGGGGGTGGAGCCAGTGAGCCTTGGTGCGACGGCCACAAGTATCAATCTATTGTGCATCCTACCTAGCCTCACTGACTCCATCCCTGGATGTTAATATTTGTTTCGACCGACAAAGTATGAGGCACGCTATTTAATTCGTACTACTTGTCTTCTATTTGAGTTCGCACTTCTTAATTGCATTGGCCGATGATTAAAATGTTCGGTCACTTGTACACTCCGGGGTGGGGCCAGTGAGGCTTGGTGTGATGGCCACAAATATCAATCTATTGTGCATCCTACCTAGCCTCACTGACCCCATCCCTGTATGTTATTATTTATTTCGACCAACAAAGTATGAGGCACATGCTATTTAGTTCATACTACTTGTCTCTTATTTGAGTTGGCACTTGTTCATTGCATTGGTACTAACGTTTTACTTGTCTTGTGAATGGAGATGCCGACGACATATGTCGTGTACAAGGGGAGGGTTCCTGGAGTCTACGACGACTGGGAGGACTGTCGGAGACAGGTGCACCGTTTCAGCGGCAACAGCTACAAGGGATACCCCACTAGGGTGGAGGCGGAAGGAAGATACGCCCGTTATCTAGCGGGAGAGATGAGGGACATGAGGAGGAACCGGATGAAGACCATGGCTTTCGTGATGATGGTCATGACCATGTTGGTCATGTTCTATGTGATTCTAGTTTAGGTTAGGACCTACATTGTGAGGTGTATGACGATACTTGTGACGACTATGTACCAAGACTTCTAACTTTGTGAAACTTCGTCGTTCGGTGTTGCATATGCACATGTGTTGTATGAATCAACACATTCCGAAACGAGACTTGCGTATTTGTGTACTGATACCGAAATGAAACTTGGCTCTCTATGTGCTTCTCATATTGCATGTAATACTGTATAAATATGAACTGCGTTGTAAATATATACTGCTGTCAAATATGTATTGTAATATGCTGGAAAAAAGCTGGAAAAAAGAATTTTCGAATTAATTGCCGGCGCACCTAAATGACATACTGCCGGCGCACGTGGCATGCGCCAGTGCTGGAAGCACTACTGCCGGCGCACCTGATTGTGCGCCGGTGGAATATATCTTTGCCGGCAAAGCTAGCCTGGTGCGCCGGCAGTAGCTTAGATATCGCCGGCGCACTACCTGGTGCGCCGGCAGTGTCCATTTATCACCGGCGCGTTCGCACCGGCGGGCTCGTGGTGCGCCGGCAATGGGCGTTTTAGGTGCGCCGGCAATGGGCCTTTCCCTAGTAGTGGTGGGTATCATCATAAAAGTAGCATGGAACATAAGAAATTATAGATACGTTTGAGACGTATCAAGCATCCCCAAGCTTAGTTCCTACTCGTCCTCGAGTAGGTAAACGATAACAAAGATAATTTCTGAAGTGACATGCTATCATAATCTTGATCAATACTATTGTAAGCATATGTAATGAATGAAGTGATTCGAAGCAATGGTAAAGATAATGGTTAAACAACTGAACCATATAACAAAGACTTTTCATGAATAGTACTTTCAAGACAAGCATCAATAAGACTTGCATAGGAGTTAACTCATAAAGCAATAGATTCATAGTAGAAAGTTTTGAAGCAACACAAAGGAAGATATAAGTTTTAGCAGTTGCTTTCAACTTCAACATGTTTATCTCATGGATAATTGTCAACACAAAGTAATATGATGAATGCAAATAAGCAAGTATGTATGAATCGATGCACAGTTAACACAAGTGTTTGCTTCTAAAATGGAAGGAAATGGGTAAACTGACTCATCATAAAAGTAAAAGAATGGCCCTTCGCAGAGGGAAGCAGGGATAAAATCATGTGCTAGAGCTTTTCAAGTTTTGAAATCATAAAGAGCATAAAGTAAAGTTTTGAGAGGTGTTTGTTGTTGTCAACGAATGGTAGTGGGCACTCTAACCCCCTTGCCAGACAGACTTTCAAAGAGCGGCTCCCATGATTATTTTTATTTTTGGGTGACACTCCTTCCAACCTTTTCTTTCACAAACCATGGCTAACTGAATCCTCGGGTGCCTTCCAACAATCACATACCATGAAGGAGTGTCTATTTATTTTAGTTTTATTTAGAGATGACACTCCTCCCCACCTTTGCTTTCTCAAGCCATGGCTAACCGAATCCTCGGGTGCCTTCCATCAATCACATACCATGGAGGAGTGTCTATTAAGGTTAATTAATTTGGGGCTGGGAACCCCATTGCCAGCTCTTTTTGCAAAATTATTGGATAAGCGGATGAAGCCACTAGTCCATTGGTGAAAGTTGCCCAACAAGATTGAAAGATAAAACACCACATACTTCCTCATGAGCAATAAAACATTGACACAAATAAGAGATGATAAATTTTGAATTGTTTAAAGGTAGCACATGAAGTATTTAGTTGGAATGGCAGAGAAATACCATGTAGTAGGTAGGTATGGTGGACACAAATGGCATAGTTTTTGGCTCAAGGATTTGGATGCACGAGAAGTAATCCCTCTCAATACAAGGCTTAGGCTAGCAAGGTTGTTTGAAGCAAACACAAGTATGAACTGGTACAGCAAAACTTACATAAGAACATATTGCAAGCATTATAAGACTCTACACTGTCTTCCTTGTTGTTCAAACCCTCACCAGAAAATATCTAGACTTTAGAGAGACCAATCATGCAAACCAAATGTCAACAAGCTCTACAGTATTTCTTCATTAATAGGTGCAAAGTATATGATGCAAGAGCTTAAACATGATCTATATGAGCAAAACAATTGCCAAGTATCAAATTATTCAAGATATTATACCAATTACTACATGTAGCATTTTCTATTTCCAACCATATAACAATTAACGAAGCAGTTTCAACCTTCGCCATGAACATTAAGAATAAAACTAAGAACATATGTGTTCATATGCAATAGCGGAGCGTGTCTCTCTCCCACACAATGAATGCTAGGATCCAATTTTATTCAAACAAAACAAAAACAAGAACATAAAGACGCTCCAAATAAAGCACATAAGATGTGACGGAATAAAAATATAGTTTCACTAGAGGTGACCTGATAATTTGTCGATGAAGAAGGGGATGCCTTGGGCATCCCCAAGCTTAGATGCTTGAGTATTCTTGAAATATGCAGGGATGAACCACGGGGGCATCCCCAAGCTTAGAATTTTCACTCTCCTTGATCATATTGTATCATCCACCTCTCTTGATCCTTGAAAACTTCCTCCACACCAAACTCAAAACAAACTCATTAGAGGGTTAGTGCATAATCAAAAATTCACATGTTCAGAGGTGACATAATCATTCTTAACACTTCTGGACATTGCACAAATCTACTGAAAGTTAATGGAATAAAGAAATCCATCAAACATAGCAAAACAGGCAATGCAAAATAAAAGGCAGAATCTGTCAAAACAGAATAGTCCGTAAAGACGAATTTTTCTGGGGCACTTAACTTGCTCAGATGAAAATGCTAAAATTGAATGAAAGTTGTGTACATATATGAGGATCACTCACGTAAATTGGCAGATTTTTCTGAGTTACCTACAGAGAATACTACTCAAATTCGTGACAGCAAGAAATCTGTTTCTACGCAGTAATCCAAATCTAGTATGAACCTTACTATCAAAGACTTTACTTGGCACAACAATGCGATAAAATAAAGATAAGAAGAGGTTGCTATAGTAGTAACCACTTCCAAGACTCAAATGTAAAACAAAAGTGCAAAAGTAAAATAATGGGTTGTCTCCCATAAGCGCTTTTCTTTAACGCCTTTCAGCTAGGCGCGGAAAGTGTGTATCAAGTATTATCAATAGATGAAGCATTGACATCATAATTTTCACAACTTGTCACAATAGGTATCTTAGATGTTCCATTATCTATAGTGGTATTAAGGGCTTTGTCAATTTTAGGCCTATAATAGTTTTTTGGTTTAGGCACCTTAGAGACATACATGAACTTTTGCTCCTTACCCACATAAACTTTCTCCTTAAACTTAAGAGAAGAAAAAGTTGAACCCAAGGTTCCCATAGCTTCTTCAAGTTCACTAATCCTATGGGTTTGATTATCATGAATAGCACAAGCTTCTAAGATGGCAATTCTCTCATTAATTCCACCTAGAGATTTATCAAGTTTATCAGTGCTATTAAGTAATATTTCCAATTTAGTATTAATACTTGGAAGATTTTGCTCTATGGTCTCTAACTTTTTCATGACATCTTCAAGAGAGATTTCAATTTTAGCTTCATTAACAGGTGGTATTCCAAATAGACTCTCAATAATGCAACTAGCTTCTAAAGCAGGAGTGTCTAGGAAATTACCTCCCGCGAGACTATCAAGAACATACCTATTCCAGCTAGAGATACCAACATAAAAATTCCTGAGTAGGATAATAGGTGAGTGTTTCTTAGTGCACCTATTATGAGCATCACTAATTCTATACCAAGCATCTTTTAAACATTCTCCCCCTTGTTGCTTAAACGAACGAACTTTAACTTCAGGATTACTCATTTTAGCAATAGTAAATAAAGCAAACTAGATAAAATAAATGCAAGTAACTATTTTTTTTGTGTTTTTAATATGGAGAACGCAAACAAGACAGTAAATAAAGTAAAGGAAGTAACTAATTTTTTATATTTTTGATATAATGAGCAAACAAAGCAGTAAATAAAATAAAGTAAAGGAAGACAAAAACAAAGTAAAGAGATTGGAAGTGGGAGACTCCCCTTGCAGCGTGTCTTGATCTCCCCAGCAACGGCGCGAGAAACCTGTCTTGATGACGCGTAAAGCACGCGCCCGTTGGGAACCCCAAGAGGAAGGTGTGATGCGTGCAGCGGTAAGTTTTCCCTCAGTAAGAAACCAAGGTTATCGAACCAGTAGGAGTCAAGAAGCACGTGAAGGTTGTTGGTGACGGAGTGTAGTGCGGCGCAACACCAGGGATTCCGGCGCCAACGTGGAACCTGCACAACACAATCAAAGTACTTTGTCCCAACGTAACAGTGAGGTTGTCAATCTCACCGGCTTGCTGTAACAAAGGATTTAATGTATAGTGTGGAAGATGATGTTTGTGAAGAACAGTAAGAACAAGTATTGCAGTAGATTGTATTCGATGTAAAGAATGGACCGGGGTCCACAGTTCACTAGTGGTGTCTCTCCAATAAGATAAATAGCATGTTGGGTGAACAAATTACAGTTGGGCAATTGACAAATAAAGAGGGCATGACAATGCACATACATATCATGATGAGTAGTGTGAAATTCAATTGGGCATTATGACAAAGTACATAGACCGCTATCCAGCATGCATCTATGCCTAAAAAGTCCACCTTCGGGTTAGCATCCGCACCCCTTCCAGTATTGAGTTGCAAACAACAGACAATTGCATTAAGTATGGTGCGTAATGTAATCAACACAAATATCCTTAGACAAAGCATTGATGTTTTATCCCTAGTGGCAACAGCACATCCACAACCTTAGAACTTTCTGTCACAGTCCCAGATTAAATGGAGGCATGAACCCACTATCGAGCATAAATACTCCCTCTTGGAGTTACAAGTATCAACTTGGCCAGAGCCTCTACTAGCAACGGAGATCATGCAAGATCTTAAACAACACATATATGATAGATTGATAATCAACATAACATAGTATTCCAGATTCATCGGATCCCAACAAACGCAACATGTAGCATTACAAATAGATGATCTTGATCATGTTAGGCAGCTCACAAGATCCAACAATGATAGCACAATGAGGAGAAGACGACCATCTAGCTATTGCTATGGACCCATAGTCCAGGGGTGAACTACTCACACATCAATCCGGAGGCGATCATGGCGATGAAGAGTCCTCCGGGAGATGATTCCCCTCTTCGGCAGGGTGCCGGAGGCGATCTCCTGAATCCCCGAGATGGGATTGGCGGCGGCGGCGTCTCTGGAAGGTTTTCCGTATCGTGGCTCTCGGTACTGGGGTATTCGCGACGAAGTCTTTAAGTAGGCGGAAGGGCAGAGCGGAGGGCTGACGGGGGCCCCACACGCTAGGGCGGCGCGGGCCCCCCTAGGCCGCGCGGCCCTAGTATGGCGGCGCCTCGTCGCCCCACTTCGTATCCCCCTCGGTCTTCTGGAAGCTTCGTGGAAAAATAAGACCCTGGGCGTTGATTTCGTCCAATTCCGAGAATATTTCCTTTGTAGGATTTCTGAAACCAAAAATAGCAGAAAACAACAACTGGCTCTTCGGCATCTTGTCAATAGGTTAGTGCCGGAAAATGCATAAATATGGCATAAAGTGTGTATAAAACATGTGAGTATCATCATAAAAGTAGCATGGAACATAAGAAATTATAGATACGTTTGAGACGTATCAGGTACAAAAGCATAATTTTATTACAAGTCACATGCCAACTGCAATCCATCATGGCTAAGGTTCCAACACCCCAAACACCAAAAGCTCTTGATTTGTGATACATAAGGAACAACTATTTGCTAGGCCTTTTTTTGGCACCCTGAGCAGCCCCACCAGTAGCTCCATCTTTCTTCTCTTTGTCTGAAACTTCTGTCTTTCTAGCAATTTCTTTTCCCTTCTTCATATTATCCTTGTTTGCATTCCCTCCATGGATTGAAGCAGATGGGCTTGGAGCTTTGTTAATTCCAGTGGCTATCTTGCTTTTCTTCATCAACTTCCTTCTCATCAACCTTACAGAAAGATGAAGCCAGATTTTTAACCACTTTGGAATTAATCATAGGGGGAGAAGCATTGCAAGTCAGACAATTTCTACTATTGCAAGAGGCATGATTTTTAAAACCTTCATTTAGTAAAACCAGTCTGGGACTTCTTCTTACCTCAGACTCAACCATAGGGATCTTACTTTCTCTTCTTTTCCTTTTGGGGGAAACCATAAGTCCCAAACCAGTATCTTCAGGAGGAGAAATTTGAGCAGTGCAATCTAGCAGTAGGCAAGAGGGAGCCTGGGACACAACACATTTATCAGGAATGCAGAAAGAAACAGTGGGTTCTGCAGATATAGGTTCTTGAATAATTTCCCAGAGTTGTGAATAAAGGAATTCTTTTGCCCAATCAAATTTCTCAGGGGTCATAAGCATGAGAGTGACAAAATTAAACCAACTTACAGGAATTTGTAGCACCTTGGTTTTTCCCTTAGGATGATTTGAAAGAAGGTTTGGAGCAAATAATTTCTCCCAAAGATCCATGCCTTGCTTAGAGAACCTTGCATGCAGATTATGTTCTTCAGGAGCAGAGAAGAAAAAAGTTTCTACTCTGCCTAGAACAATGTGAGCTTCTTTAGGAGGCAGCATATTAAGGTTGTTGGGAACTATCAGATCCTCTCCCAAGTCATGAACCATACCATTCACTTCATCTTCTTCATAGTTTTCCTCTTCATCCTGATAAGCATTGATGAGATTATTTAATCCATCTCCCAAGGGCACAACTAGCTGATTAACTTCATCCCCCACAGGCAAGTCAAACACAACCAACTGCATATTATTCACAGAATCATTTGAGAGAGTTCCTTCAGGGATGTTCACAGAGAAAGTAATGTTGCTGCTACTGTTGTTTGGAGCATGTCCAGGAAGCACATCCATCTCCTCAGCTTGAATAGCATCTAACAGCTCCTGGAAAGCTGGATTAGGAGCAATGTCAACCTCCAAATGTTGCTCCACCTGAAGATTATGATTTCCCATTGCCCAATGTCCCCAACCAACTTCAGCTGCATCAGGTTCTTGTTCTGCTTCAGGCTGCTGCTGATCTTCATCAGGAATTGGATTTGGCTGTTGAAGAGGAATGCCACCACCCAGGTCAGGAAGAGGATGTGGGTCCACACCATCAGCAGGAAGTGGGTCCTCATCTTGTGGGCCCCCTCCAAGCAAGTTCTGCTGCAGAACCTCCACCAGAAAAGTCCAAGATTCAGCCTCTGCTCTATTACCTTCAGTTAACCTGACACTCCTTGGAATATCCTCCAAATCTGAAACTCTTACTTTTTCCAAAAGTCTACCTTTGTTAGTGGGGTCCCTTTCCCAAAGCAGCACAGAGCCAATATCAGCAAAACATGCATTGATATCTTCAGTACAAATATGATCAATGGGGGGCCCTACCATCAGAACCCAAGCATCTCGGTTGAAATTGAACCTTCTCCAGTTTGGCCCCTCGTTGTGCTTAATGAAGGACACATTGACATTACCAAAACCAATCGAACTAGAGCTAATGAGCCTATCTCTGTCACTGACATTGTTAAACTGAACATATGTAGCACCAAAAGGACATGGTTGCAGACTAACAAACCCAACATTCTCTTGCTCTGTGAGGAACTCAGATAGCACCTCATTGATGTTTTCGAAAGGAATCTGACCTGGAGGAACTGGTTCAATGGTAGCAATCGCGTAGTGCTCATGATTTCTTGGTCTTCTCGGAACTACCACCCGCTTCACTCCAACACGCCCTGGAATGTGCAAAATCTGGAACCCAGGAGGCACGAACTGACGAGGATCTATGGGTATATTGGCCATGGGCAGCAAAGGTGGCGGAGGGAGCGGTGGAGGAAGAGCTTTCTCCACGAGACCAGGGTTTTCTGGGGAGAGAGACAGAGGCGAAGAAGACGAGAAGGCAGCTACACTGTGCACTGTCGGAGTAGGGAAAAAAGAAAATTCCCTAAAAGAGGAAACTTCCTCTAATTGCGTGGCAGGCCCATGGGCTTTGAACCAAACTAGGAAAGAATCATCAGGCCAACTGAGATGCGGGAATGACGGGAACGGAAAAAACGGTAAGAGGCCCGGCAACGACACCTCTTTTCCGACCAAGAAAGAGCTATTACCGTGCCCATTAACAGAACCATTCAAATTGTTCAAAGGAGTAATAAATTCCCTAGAATCACGCTCAATAACACCATTTGCATCAAATGCATTAACTACGTCATTACCTCTGGAAACAGTAGAGACTTGTCGGCCAGGGGGAGCAGACGAAGGAAATTCTAGCCGTTGAAAAACAGAAGCTCGTGACACATTTTTCTTCTGTACCAAAATCCATTCTTGATCTTGCTCTCGATAATATTTCTTTTCCTCAGATACCCAATTAGGACCTCCATTGACCCATAGGCTAACAAAGAACTCGAAGTCCGTCTTAGAGAATTTGCACAAATTATAGATTTCAAACCCAATTGCACTTGAAGTTACTGAGAAGCTGAAAGATCTATCGCTTAAGAATCTGACATCAAAGAGAGCAGCATGCCCACCAAAACAGGCTTGAAGGGCAATTGCAACGGTATGGACATCAAGCTTGAATCTTGCTCTTCCAAAATAAACCACTAAAATAAACCCTCTTCTTGAATAACTCTTGTTTCTCACGATAGGAAGACCAAAAATTTTCATGCAACTGTCCTCAAAGCTTTTACCAATAGAAAAATCCAGACAAATGCCACTGCATGAACTAACCAAAGGTGAATCTGTTCTCACATTATCAACTTATCAATTGACCCTTCATTGATCATGCTGATGCCTTGCTCTATAGAATCAGAAATAATTCTTTCCCCCACAAGAACCGTACAAATTTTAAGATCCAAGATAATACCAGCTCTAATTTTCTCATTGATAAGCAAGAACCTTGCATCAATCACTTGTTCCTTGGAGTCTAACAAAACGAGCCTTTGAGCATGTGGCTTGAGGATGAGAAAGGCAGATTTGGCAAAAGCAGGCTTTGAATCAGGACCCACAGAAGAAGAAACTAAGGGAGCATAGGTGGCACGCCACCTGATCGGAGGAGCTTTAGGGAAGGAAGAAAACCCAGGTGGAGAAACCAAACAAGCTTGAACAAAAACCATGTGAGAGGGGAACCTCACAAAAGATCCAGTGTAAAAAAACCTCCCCATTTGACAAGTGCTTCCCAATAATTGGTGCATCTTTGCGATTGACCAAAGCTAACCAATTCTTAGGCCAAAGCAAGAGGAAACCTTGAGCAGCTTTGTTCTTACCAACACCATCAAGCGCTTCAAACGAGACTTTCCAACGGCCAAGAGGGGTGGAAAGGAGACATGGGTATCACCTTGACGAGGAGACGACGCTGGTGAAGATGATTGGATCAGAATCCCAGGATCACCACCGTCCCGGGAGATCGCCGGCGAAGAAGAGACCTAAGGCTTGGTGGGTGGATGGGTGGGCAAGAGAGCCATAGGCGATGATGATCGCGAAGACTTCGGCGGGAACGATCTCTTTTGAATGCAAACTATTTGAATTCCTCATTGGGGACGCCTTTGGGGGACGGGACTGGGGAGCGACGTCCTCCAAACGCGGCACGAACAAAACTCGTCCCCAAAACGCTCGATCCGGCGCCGTTTAGAGACGGTTTAGGGGACGCGATTGGAGATGCTCTTAGCTTCCGTGTAAGAGCAACCCTCGAAGATCCTAGATATCCCGATACCAGACATCAAGGAGGAAACGCGTTTAGGGTTCACAAAATCGGAAGCGCGGACATAAACCATAAACCAGTACTACATAATTTTAAAAATGACTTGCCCATCTTTTTGAGGTACAGTTCACCTTCATTTCATAGCTAGTTCATCTTCATTTCATAATCGGGGGTGGAGAAGAAGATCAAGAAGAATGAGCATCCTCGGTGACGTTAGTAGTTGACAACTGGTCCGTATTTCTTAACATGTTGGAAATGTATGATGGTTCTACTTCTTGTGACCATGATTTCTTAATTTCCTACAACATCATCTACGGACTACGGGATGGAGGTTCTTCAGTTGACAGTAAGACCAAAATCTATACCTAATAATAAAGGGAAAAACGTTTCCGTGGTTCGGTCCGTTTTTGGTTCGTCAGTTTCGTCCATCGTCCGTCCATAGTTGTTTCGTCCATCGCGTTGCTTATTTGTGCCGCACAAGTCGGTTGATTGGAGTCCTACACGGTCACGTTGGTTATTCCGTCCCGCACATAGACTAGAGTCTTATCGAGACGTGCCAAGCCTAGCTAGACGTTTCTATATAAATCTGGCCAGCCCACATACAAGATCGATAATTTATGCCTCGAACCCGTGTCAACGATGGACAAACAGACGACAGCGCCAGGCCGATCTCGCTAGAAGCCACTATACCGGCGTGAGGCTCTTGTAAGATGGGGTTTTCCAGGAGAAGCACTGTTGCGTGCTCGAGCCGCTCCGACGCCGGACTGATGGCCACCGCTCACCGGTGCCGGTCGTTGGCTGCTTCATCGTGGCGCCGGGTCTACCTGACCACTGAGCCATCTCGATCCACCTGCGCTGGAGCAGCACATCTTTTTTTCGATAAAGGGAATATATTAATATCGAGAGATACCAATTACACCCAGCCTCTGCAACAACGCACCACCCTAATGGTACTACGGATGCACACAGCCAAAAAAAGGAAAAGAAAACTAAGAAACAAAAGTCCCGCTACAGTATCACCGACCTAACAACAGCAATACAACCACCACCATGACAACACCTGAATTGCAGACTCTCCAAAAAACGACGCCTCCAAGAAGGGAACAGTGCTCCAACACCGTCGTCGCCCGATCAAAGATCTTAGGTTTTCACCCTGAAGATAGTCCCCACTCTCAAAACAATGCCTCCACTAAGGTCACTGCCAGGCACAACCAGTTAAGGCCAGACCTTGGGTTTTCACCCTGAAAGGTAGGACTCTGCGCTTCACATGTATTGTCGCCCCCACTTTCATACCGCTGCTGTGAAGCCCGGACACCAAGCAAGCCCCTCAACAGCGCGGAGACTTGAACCTCCCTTAGCTAGTCCTCCCCTCCGGCCTTCATGAAATTCTCTTCTTCCGACTTTCATCATGGATCCATAGTCACTTGATGTCAACACGGAAAAAGAGCTTCGCGCCGCTCCCTCCAGAACCAAACGGTCGGAATAAACGCATGGGTGCGCACGACCGAATACCTCCGATCCAGCAAACTCCAGGCAAAGCACTGTTACATTCGCCGGCGGAGCCTTCCGGAACTCAACCCTCCGGCCAGATCACGAGTCCAGGCCTCCGGTAGGTCCTCCTCTTCACGCAAGAGAGGCCCTAGGACCGCCGCCTTTATTCAAGCCGGACCCCCACGTCGGCGACCATCTCGGGCTGGCCAACCCAACCCTCCACCGGCGACACCATCGTCGGCTTCCATGCACATCCGTCTCACCGCCGGATGGCGATGATAGATCAAAAATCCACCACCAACCGCAGGCCGACCCTCTCCGGCGAAGAAGAGGCCACCTCCTCCGTCAAACCCAAGGCTGCTGCCCCAGGTGCCCTCGTGTCGCGGAAGATGCCCGAGATCGCCTCCACGCACCAACAAGAGGTGGGGGTGGATGGCATGGCGCAGACCGAGGGTCTGGCCGCCGCCCACCACCAACCCCTGCCGGAGTACTGCGGGAAGCCGACGAGAAAAGGGAGACCGCAGCGCCGCCCATCCCACCCGCGCTGACTGGTCCGCCAGGGGACAGCCGACGGGAGGAGGGCCGCCACCGCCGTCGCCCGTCCCACGCGCGTCTTCTCCGCCAAGCATCGAGGAGGTGGGGATCCGGCCGCCGATCTCCACGTGGCGACGAGGAAGGGCCCCCGCCGCCGCCACGCCCCGAGGGACTTTGCCCCCGGCGGCGCTACCGGCGGAGCAGCACATCTCCATTGAAGGAATTGAGCTAGGACTTTTCCCGTTGTACGTGCGCCTTCAGCTCAGCGTGATTTCCGTCGGCAACAAGGAAGCTTCTGCGATCGTAATACATGAGTGGATGGAGACAATCTCGGAGATTTTTGGGAGCAGTTACTAAAGTTGTTTAGCACCAGCGCCACAGGCTACATATAGCTCGCCTCAAGCCAGTTCCTGACCCCCGGATGCCGCCATGCATGAACAACTACATCCGGCGTGGCGAGCTGGGGATGCTCGGCCTCCCTGCGCGGTGTGGACCTCCAGGGCGAGGACACCCGACGCAGCCCCTGGCCCGGCCCTCCCCGTACTGTGGTCTGATCCCCATGCCAGATGCGTCGGCGGCGCGTCCTCCCTGGTGAGGCTCCCGGAGAAAACAGCTGTCCAGCAGTACTCGGTTGCTCCCATAGAAGCCGGCGTGTAGAAGCCATACGCAGCCACGCAAGCTAGGTAGAGCGGGCTGCAGGGCATACGTCTTCTGCGTATCAAGGACTTGGCGATGTTCCTTTATCTGTCTGGGATTTTGTTTAAAGGTGTTCAACAAACGAAACAAGCAAATTGCAGCCTCGACTCTGTTTGCATACCTGTTGTATGTGCATTCCCGCGTATCAAAGAGGACATTAATTTCCTACATGCCGTAAAAATACAGCATGTCAAGACTCAAGAGATGCCCCTCCCCGGTAAGTGATGAAATTGTTAAGATAGAGAGATGCATATATTAGCTAAAATAAATAAATGACAATATTAAAAGGCAGTCTTATAATAGATCAAGTAAGAAATAAGTATATATAAGACTAGATAAAAAAGAAACTAATAATAAATGAAAATTAAACATATTGCAATTATTAATTATAGGGACTTTTTATCCATTATAGTTACATTTAATGAGCAGTTCTGAGAAATTAATATAAATATATGTAACATATATATATATAGGGTTAGAATTAGAGACTCAATTCAAATGTTGGTGCAAATCAAAGTGCACATTATTTAAGAGTCATCCAAGTAGACACAAAGACATATAAATTTGCCGCTTCGGTTGGATTTGTTCTAAGGAGAGAAGCCACCGTATTTTGGGTCGGACATTCTACGTCACAAGCGATGCACGGACATCGTCTTGACAAAATAAAAATATCCCGCAGCAACGTGCGGGCATTTTTCCTAGTAATGCTTATATCCGATAAAATAATCTGCTTCCGCAGAAGGAATTCATGTGACCTGAGGGTTCCAGTTTAATGTACATCATGTGAAAGGAACAACATCACGTCGTCACTTTAAGAAAGCTGCCAGCATATCATGTGTGGATCCTGGGAGATGCATACAGTGAGAGCGATCGGTCGATCGATCATACGCTGCCCCGTTCTTTCCTCTGTTGGATGATATGATAGAGACACATTGTATGCAGGTAAATTTACCTCTCACCGAGCAGATGGCACGCAAACACGTATGTACGTGGGTGATGTTGCTAATGTGCGACGCGTTCCTACTCACAACCTGTGAAGGACCTCTCTATACTCCGTAGAACGGATTGGTTTCCAACACGAATAGATCCCTAGCTAACAGGCACGCGATGGGAACGCACGAATAGACGGATTGTTTTTCCTTTTTTTTATCAAGTTCAGGACCTGGTACAAATTAAACGGAGTACACCTTGAATCCTCCATCCTTTTTCTTTGCAACACGTGTACCAACCGACCCAGAAAGAGGAGTATTTCTTCCCGACGAGTGCTATGTCTTTCCGTATACGTTCTGTTTTTTGGAAGGCGAGGTACGAAGCGTTTTCTTGACTTGCCGGTGGCAGGTGGTGTAAATTACATGAAAATTAGGGGCAATAAAAGACGGACCAACAAGAAACCTTATTTTCTTTATTATTAGGTATAGATTGGGTTGACTTGGCACATGTTATATCATGTTATGACTACGACTGAAAGAACATGTCCATTACCCCATGTGTGGTTTTGGTAATTGATGACAATCCCTATAGACTAACGGTTGCATTGAGAATCAATCTTAGGTCAAGTCCATAGCCATGTGTTGGACTCAAGGTTGCAAGGTGGAGAAGACGGAGTACAATGACGAAGACGGTGTCGAAGAAAGACGAAGACCATGTTGAAGATGAAGATGGATGAAGACGGTGGCATGCGTACAAGATCGAAGAAGACGGTGGCATGTACAATGATGAAGAGGATGAAGACGGAGCTTGCCGACTCGAGAGGAACGCGCAAGGTTAAGGTTTGTGCTCGATAGGATAGTGGATCGCATCATCGGAGAGAGCTCAAACCTTGCATGCATTGCATCGTGTTTCTTGGTTGTTCTTGGTTCTTATCCATGAGATGAGTTAGAGCTTGTGTTCATCTCCATGACAAGCTCTAGCTCATCGGAAACGGATTCCGGATGCATCGCATGTTGCATGTGCGAGGGTGATGATTTTCCCGATATACCATATTGAGAGGTTACACCTCTATGACCATGAGAAAATCATCACTCACTCTTTTCCATGAGGTTACGGCAGTACCGCTTCGGTACCGCTTGGAATCCAGTAAGGTTTGGAGTCCATTGCGGTACCTCGAGCGGTACCGCGAGCGGTAGTACCGCTTTGTGTCCACGTGGACAAGTTCTGTGGGGATTTCGAATCCAGAGCGGTAGTACCGCTTACCAAAGCGTAGTACCGCTCGGGCGCGAATCTGACCGTTTTCTCAGCCCCAATAGCTATATTTTGGGCCCCCTATTTATATCTCTCTTCCACCTCCGACCCAACCACTTCTTCCCCTCCATTCTCTCTCCTCCATTGTTGACCTTGAGTTGTTTGATCCTCCTCTTGATCCCCCCAATATTTGTTGCATATTTTTGGGGGAAAGGAGAGAGGAGATCTAGATCTAGAGCTTCACCAATTGAATCCCTCTCCAAGTGAGGGGATCTTGCTAGATCTAGATCTTGGAGTTTCTTGGTGTTTCTCCACTCTTTGTTCTTCCTCCCTTATTCCTCCAATAGCTTGTGTAGCTTTGTTGGAATTTGGGAGAGAAGAACTTGGGCATCTTAGTGGTGTTCTTAGCCATTGCATTAGGTGCATCGGTTTGGGTTCTCTCCGGGGTTTCGATCTCGTAGAGAGCATGTTACCTTAGTGGTGTTGTTGCCTTAGTGGCCTTGTTACCTTAGTGGTGTTCTTGCCTTAGTGGTTGTGTTTCCTTTGTGGAGTGTGTTAGCCTCTTGTGGCGCATCGTTTCCTTGGTGGAGTGTGATAGCCTCTTGTGGCGCATTAGCATCCTTGGTGGAGTGTGTTTCCTTGGTGGAGTGTGTTAGCCTCTTGTGGTGCATTAGCATCCTTGGTGGACTGTGTTTCCTTGGTGGTGTGTGTTGCCTCTTGTGGCCGTGTACTTGAGAGCCTCCGTGTTGTGGAGTTGCCTCAAGCGTGATACTTGGGTGTTTGCCCAAGCTTGTACGGGTTCGGTGACCACCCTCAAGGGTCCCTTAGTGGATCGAGGCTTTCCTTTGGTGGAAAGGCTCGAGGAGAATACGGTGGCCCTAGTGGCTCATTGGAGTGCCTCGTGCCTCCACACCGCTCCAACGGATACGTAGCACCCATGGGTGTGAACTTCGGGATACATCGTCGTCTCCTCGTGCACCGGTTACTTCTCAACCCGAGCTCCTTTAGCTATGCGCTTTACCTTGTTATATTTACCTTGCTTGATGTGCTATACCTAGCTTGTTATCACCTTGTTGCTCATCATGCTAGCATAGGTTGTTGGTGCTCTTAGGCAAACCCCTAGTTGATAGGCCTTGAGCTAAACTAGTAAACACATGTGTAGTTTTATTCCGCCTAGTTTAGCTCTCAAGTAGAAGTTTTTATACACCGCCTATTCACCCCCCCTCTAGGCGACGTCCTAGTACATTCAACGACCATTCAACTAAAGCCTCTATGATCATTTAGTTGTTGACTTGTAATATCACTTTATGCTTTGATTAATAATTTTTTGTCGCTATGCATGATTATGGCCATTATTGCCCTCTTACACTAGTAGGAAAATCCTTATAGATGGGATTCTATTTCTGTGGTGCACCAGCTACTCATGCGTCACAGAAATAATTTCTGTGGCGCACCAGACTAGGTGCGCCACAAAAATAGCTTATTTTTCTGGCGCATCCCAAGCTCATGCGCCAAAGAAATAAGGTGGGACCCACACCCTGTCAGCCCCAATCATTGGTTTCACTATTTCTATGGGGCACTGCGCCATGTGCGCCACCGAAATAAGACATTCTGTGGCGCACCAGGGCCAGTGTGCCACATAATTAAGGAATAGGTGCGCCAAAATTCCTATGAGGCTATATGCGCCACATAACCACTTATTTATGTGGCGTACCTATTTCTGTGGCGCACCAAAATGGTGCGCACCTATTTCTATGGCGCACCAAAATGTTGCTAAGACGCGAAGGAGGACATGATTCAGAACATTAGGCGACAGATAAGATGTCTGTGTCGATCATGCAAACTCGAGTGCTGGATCAACCCTGATTCCGGACAACTGGAGGAGCACCTGCTGATGCGCGATTTCATGCATGACAACTAGGCGTGGTCGGCCCCAACAAATGGTGCGCATAAAGACCATGGTGAGCGAGATGACGAAGCACCACATGTCGGCGGAGAATATCATCATGAAGAAGAAGTCAGCGGAGAAGATCATCATGAAGAAGAAGAAGATGCCGGTGGAGAAGATCATCATGAAGAAGAAGATTTTGGCGCGACCCCGCAATTTCGGCCTTGTGGGACTCTCATGTTCAAGATCTGTTACTCCAGGAGACAAGCAACGACAGAGCTGCAGCCAGAGAGAGAGCCAAGCTGTCGCAAATGGAGAAAGATGGGATGACTCCGACGTTTCCTGGGTGCCGTCCGCAGGATACGCGCTTGCATGTAACGCTTGATTATCTGTAGATGAAGACGCAAAACAAGTGGACCGATTCCAGCTTCAGCAAGAACTTGAAATTATGGCACGATCGTCTCCCAGAGGGGAACACATTGCCAAGTAGTATCGAGGAGGCCAAGAAAGTCATGTGCCCTCTTGACCTACTGCATGAAAAATACCATGTCTGCATCAATGATTGCATGATTTATCGGGGTGAGTACAAGGACAGAACCACATGTCCAGTGTGCGGCCACGGACGGAACAAGGTTGGGAACAAGAAGGTACCTCGAAAAGTGGTATGGTACTTTCACTCCCCACCTGCAGCGGTATTTCATGGACCCTAAGGAAGCAAAGCTCATGCAATGGCACGCAGAAAGGGAGAAGCTCGAAGAAGATCCGAAGATGGGCTATATGCTGACACACCCTTCAGACGCTGGCCAGTGGGAAGCATTGGACATCGCCTTTCCTAGGTTCGGGGGCGACGCAAGGAACAACAGGCTGGGTTTGAGCACTGATGGACTCAATCCGTTCGGCAACCAGAGTAGCACGCATAGCACCTGGCCTGTGTTTGTATGGCCTTACAACCTACCCCCGTGGTTGTGCACCAAGCAAAGGTGTCGACATGCATTTGTATCTTGGGCTGCTGAAAGAGGAGTTAGACACGTTGTGGAAGACGCCACCCCGTACGTGGGACGTCTACACTAGAACTTATTTCAATATGAGAGCCGCGTTGATCACGACGGTCACGGACTATCCTGGTTACACATATGTATCTGCCCAGGTCGGCCATGGATTCTGCGGCTGTGTGAAGTGCATGGACGAGACACCGCATCTACAGCTACCAAGGGATCCCGGGTCCTCGAAAACCATGTACCCAGGTGCTCGAAGGTGGCTTCGCTTGGATCACCCGTGGAGAAAACGTGGTGATCTGTTCAGTGGTAAAGATGAGCCTGATGGACCCCCGCGCCCGAGGAGCGGCGCAGAAATCGACGATCTTCTGAAAAATTGGAAGGAGTGCCCAGCGCCGGGAAATAAGCGACCGAAGCCTGAGCCGCTGCTCGGTGTATGGAAAGCGAGGTCTGTTTTCCACGACTTGGAGTACTGGAAGGTACTCCACACTCCACACAGCCTCGATGTCATGCACATTACGAAGAACGTTACCGAGAGTCTGCTTGCCACTCTTTACAACTCGGAAAAGTCCAAGGATGGGCCGAAAGAAAGATACGATCTGAAACATTTTGCCATCAGGAAAGATCTTCAAGCCCCCGATACTGATGACAACGACGATGATGACGATGATCAGACGGAAGAGACTCAATGTCTCCGCAAAAGGGCTAAGAATAACACGGTGGTGCTTTCCGCTGCCTGCTTCACAACGAGTCCGGAGGAGCTCGAGCAGTTTTTCAGGTGCCTCCTAGGAGTGAAAGTTCCTCACAGTTACTCATGGAATATAAGCAGATATCTTGACGTAGCAAAGACGAGGCTCACCGGGATGAAGTCTCACGATTGTCACATGCTCATGACACAGATACTTCCCGTTGCGATCCGAGGGATAATGGACGAGCACGTCCGTGATACGCTGTTTGGCCTTTGCAACTTTTTTGAGGATATCACCAGGAAGTAGATCGGCGTGAGGCAGCTCAAGATGCTACAGGATGAGATCGTGGTGATACTATGTGAGCTCGAGATTTACTTCCCGACTGCATTCTGTGATATATGCGTCCATCTCCTTCTCCATCTCGTTGATGACATCAGGCAGCTCGGCCCAACGTTCCTCCACAAAATGATGCCTTTCGAAAGGCAGAACGATGTCATGAAAGGATACGTTCGCAACAGGGCCCGTCCAGACGCAAGCATGGCCAAGGGGTTTCTAACCTACGAGTGCATCTCCTTCTGCTAGAATTATCTAAGCACCGAGGACGACCAGGATCATGTTGGTCTGCCCCCAGGATGCACCTCGGCAGGCTCCCTGGATTCGGTCACCGTGAAGGCTACCGCTCAGTCCATGTCGGCATTGTCAATCGACGCGACGACTTTGAAAGGGCTCACCGGGTCGCGCTACAACACTTAAAATTGATCGAACCTTTGGTGCAAGAGCACAAAAGCATAATCGAGCAGAATTACATCGATATGGGCCGGCCGAGGAAGATGGGAGACGTAACCAAAGAGCACAACTCCAGCTTCACGCGTTGGTTGAATAAAACTCAACTGCTTCAAGCACAGACCAAAAGGCCTTCTACCGAAGATGAAAAACTCATATACACCTTATCACAGGGCCCCGGGCATAACGTAAGGACCTATCAGGGGCAAGACATCAACGGTTACAGATTCTACACCGAGGAAAAGGACAAGAATAGCGAAAATCAAAACTCAGGAGTAACTATGCTATCATAATCCAATGAAGAGACTAATGTCAAGGAAAGATTTTTCGGAAGGATCGAGGAGATATGGGAGCTCAATTACTGTGGAGAGATGGTGCCAATGTTCAGTGTGAGATGGGCCAAGAAGGTCTAAAAAGAAGGCCGATGTTTCACCACCATGGTTATGCCCGATGCCAAATCGAAGAACGCATCCGCGAAAAAAGAGCCATGAGTACTCAGTAGCCAAGTTGACCAATGCTTCTTCATCACCGACCCGCCGAGGCCTATCCGTGTTGTCGTGAGGAGGGGCAAGAGGAGCATCATAGGAATGCAAGGAGATGCCAACGAGGAAGACTTGGACAAGAACAGTGACCCAAAGATTGAGGAGGAATTCGACAAGCACTTTGACATGCCTACTACTAGTAAAGTAAGAAGGAAGACCTCCCTACCCTCTAAAGGTTGTCCGTTCACGCGAAGAAATCTCAAGGTGGCCGGCATAAAGCATTCAACCGCCAAAAACAAGGGCAAGAAGATTGCGAAGAGACGCTAGAGCTCGGAGCCGGGACGAAGAAGATCTTTTTTGGTCTATGCACATGTGTGTGCGTGTGTGTGTGAGACAAGTACATTTGTGTGTCTGTGAGACAAGAACATGTTTGTGTGAGACAAGTAATTTGTAATTCTCTACTAATTACTAAATGTTATGTTATTTACTGAAATATAACTAAAATATGAAAAAAGGAAGAGAAATTGTGAAAAAATTGTGTGGCAGCCAGGGTTCGAACCTGGCTACTAATGGGCTAACATTGGCCTTAACCACTGGGCTAGTGCTAAGTTTCTGTCAGGACACATCATTATTCCAATTTTTTTTTGCTAAGTGTCTAAATTCTGTGGCGCACCCCCTGTAGGTGCGCCAAAGAATTAAGGAATTCTGTGGCGCATGTCAGAGCTGATGCGCCACATAATTCCTGAATTATGTGGCGCACCTACAGAGTGGTGCACCATAGAATTTGGACACTTGGTGAAATAACCGACTTGAACCTTTCTTCCCCATTCAAAATAGCAGTTCTTCACCGACGAGCCAACCCTAGCGCCTGATACGTCTCCAATGTATCTATAATTTCTTATGTTCCATGCTAGTTTTATGACAATACCTACATGATTTATTCATACTTTATATCATTTTGATGCATTTTCCGGTACTAACCTATTAACAAGATGCCGAAGCGCCAGTTCCTGTTTTCTGCTGTTTTTGGTTTCAGAAATCTTACACAGGAAATATTCTCGGAATTGGACGAAACAAAAGGCCACGTTCCTATTTTTCTAGGGGCTTCACGGAGTCCGAAGGAGAGACAAAGGGGGGCCACGAGGTGCCCACACCCTAGGTGCCGCCAGGTGGGGACCCCACCTCGGGACTCCACTGACATCGCCCCTTCGCCTATATTCTCCCCGTTGCGAAAACCCTAAAACATACAGTCATATTCCACGAAGAGTTCCGTAGCCGCCGCCATCGCGAAGACAAGTTTTGGGGGACAGAATCTCTGTTCCGGCACGCCGCCGGGACGGGGAATTGCCCCCGGAGTCATCTCCATCGACACCACCGCCATCTTCATCGTCGTTGCTATCTCCCTTGATGAGGAGGGAGTAGTTCTCCCCCGATGCTGAGGGCTCTACCGGTAGCTATGTGGTTCATCTCTCTCTCCCATGGTGTGATCTTTATGTGATCATGAGCTTTGTATCACTATTAATCTATGTGCTACTCTAGTGATGTTATTAAACTAGTCTATTCTTCCTCCATGATGTAAAGGTGACAGTGTGTGCATCATGTAGTACTTGGCGTAGGTTATGATTGTAATCTCTTGTAGATTATGAAGTTAACTATTACTATGATAGTATTGATGTGATCTATTCCCCCTTTCATAGCTATTGGTGACAGTGTGTATGCTATGTTAGTACTCGGTCTAAATTGCAACGGTCTATTATGAACTCTAGAGGTTACTTTAATATGAACTCCGGATGTTGTGGAGCTTGTTTACTCCGGCTTGAGGTGTGCTTTTGTAGCCCTACACAATGAATGGTGTTTGTTATCCAACAAGAGAGTGTGAGAAAGTAGCATTTATTTATTCAGTTATGTGATCATTGTTGAGAGTGTCCACTAGTGAAAGTATGATCCCTAGGCCTTGTTTCCAAATATCGAATCACCGTTTATTTACTATTCTAGTGCATGTTTACTTGCTGCCATATTTATTTCAGATTGTTATTACCACTCATATTCATCCATATTACTTGTATTTCACTATCTCTTCGCCGAACTAGTGCACCTATACATCTGACAAGTGTATTAGGTGTGTTGGGAACACAAGAGACTTCTTGTATCTTAATTGCAGGATTGCTTGAGAGGAATATCTTTGACCTTTACCTCCCTGAGTTTGATAAACCTTGGGTGATCCACTTAAGGGAAACTTGCTGCTGTTCTACAAACCTCTGCTCTTGGAGGCCCAACACTGTCTACAAGAATTGAAGCACACGTAGACATCAAGCTATTTTCTGGCGCCGTTGCCGGGGAGGTAAGGTAAAAGGTATTCACATCCTCCGACTACTAAGCTATTTCCTAGCACTGTTGCCGGTGTGTGAGTGCTCGAAGCTATTTCCTTTAGATCCTACAATTATATCTTTTTGTTTCTTGTTTTTATTTTCACTAGTTAGGCTTAATGGAAAACAACAAAAAAATTAGAGATCTTTATGAACTTTATCTTGTATTAGGACATGATGTGTTTGAAGAGAGAATTAAAAAAACCCATGGAACTTTGTTAGCAAAATAGTTGTAGCAATGTTATTAGCATCAACTCTTTGAACACTATTATTGCTAATGCTATGGAATAATTTAAGCTTGGGGAGGTCGGTTTTGATGAAAATGATATTTTTAGTCCCCCAAGTTTTGAGGAGAAAATTTTCTTTGATGATACTTTGCCTCCCATTTATGATGATTATAATGATAGTGGTATTTTGGTGCCACCTACTATGGAGGATAAAGTTTATTATGATTATACCATGCCTGCAATTTATGATGATTACAATGATGGTTATGATAGTTTTACTCCCACTATTACTAATAAAATTGATTATGCTTATGTGGAGAGTAATGATACTTTTATGCATGTGGATCATGATAAGAATGCTTTATGTGATAGCTATATTGTTGAGTTTGTTCATGATACTACTGGAAATTATTATGAGAGAGGAAAATATGGTTGTAGAAATTTTCATGGTACTAAAACACCTCTCTACATGCTAAATTTTTTGAAGTTACTCGTGTTTTATCTTCCTATGCTTGTCACTTTGTTCTTTTTGAATTTATTTGTGTACAAGATTCCTATGCATAGGAAGTGGGTTAGGCTTAAATGTGTTTTGAATTTGCTTCTTGATGCTCCTTTTGCTTCATTTTCTATTTTTCATGTGAGCATCATTAAAATTACTGAGCCCATCTTAATGGCTATAAAGAAAGCACTTCTTGGGAGATAACCCATGTTTTTATTTTGCTACTGTTTTGTTGTGTCTTGGAAGTTGTTACTACTGTAGCAACCTCTCCTTATCATGTTTATTTCATTGTTGTGCCAAGTAAAGTCTCTAATAGGAAGTTGATACTAGATTTGGATTTCTGCGCAGAAACAGATTTCTTAGCTGTCACGGATTTGCGTTTTTCTCTCTGTAGGAAACTCGTAAAATCTTGAAAAAATTCATGCGTGATCCTCAGATATGTACGCAACTTTCATTAGTTTTGAGATTTTCCATATGATACTGTTAAGTGCCTCGAAAAAATTCGTCTTTACGGACTATTCTGTTTTGATAGATTCTGCCTTTTATTTCGCATTGCCTCTTTTACTATGTTGAGTGGATTTCTTTGTTCCATTAACTTTCATTAGCCTTGGGTAATGTCCAGAAGTATTGGTAATGATCGTGTCCTCGCTGAACATGTGAATTTTTGATTATGCACTAACCCTCTAATGAGATTGTTTTGAGTCTGGTGTGGAGGAAGTTTTCAAGGGTCAAGAGAGGAGGATGATATGATATGATCAAGAAGAGTGAAAAGTCTAAGCTTGGGGATGCCCCCGTGGTTCATCCCTGCATATTTCAAGAAGACTCAAGCATCTAAGCTTGGGGATTCCCAAGGCATCCCCTTCTTCATCAACAACTTATCAGGTCACCTCTAGTGAAACTATATTTTTATTCCGTCACATCTTATGTGCTTTACTTGGAGCGTCTGTGTGCTTTTATTTTCATTTTGTTATTTTCATTCTCTGAATAAATTGGATCCTAGCATGCTTGTGTGGGAGAGAGACACGCTCCGCTTTTTCATATGAACACTTGTGTTCTTCGTTTTACTTTAATATTCATGGCGAAAGCTGAAAGTCTCAGCATTGATTGTTATTTGGGTGGAAACAGAAAATACTTCATATTGTCTTGAATAATTTGATACTTGGCAATTGTTTTGAGCTCTCAAGTAGATAATGTTTAAGCTCTTGCATCATGTAGTTTAAATCTATTAGTGGAGAACTACCGTAGAGCTTGTTGAAATTTGGTTTGCATGATTGGTCTCTCTAAGGTCTAGATATTTTCTGGTAAAAGTGTTTGAACAACAAGGAAGACAGTGTAGAGTCTTATAATGCTTGCAATATGTTCTTATGTAAGTTTTGCTGTACCGGTTCATACTTGTGTTTGCTTCAAACAACCTTGCTAGCCAAAGCCTTGTACTGAGAGGGAATGCTTCTCGTGCATCCAAAAACCTTGAGCCAAAACCTATGCCATTTGTGTCCACCATAACTACCTACTATGTGGTATTTTTCTGCAATTCCAAAGTAAATTGCTTGTGTGTTACCTTTAAAAATTCATTCCTTGTCTTTGCAATACATAGCTCATGGGAAAGTAGCCTAAAAACTATTGTGGTATTGAATATGTTGCTTATGTATCTTATTTCTTATAAGTTGCTTGTTGAGCGGTAACCATGTTTCTGGGGACGCCATCAACTTGTTACACCTTTGTTGAATATCATGTGAGTTGCTATGCATGTTCGTCTTGTCTGAAGTAAGGGAGATTTCTCATGATTAAATGGTTTGAGTATGCATATTGTTAGAGAAGAACATTGGGCCGCCAACCAAAGCCATGTATCATGGTGGAAGTTTCAGCTTGGACATTAATCCTCAATCTCTTATGAGAATATTATCTGTTGTTGAATGCTTAAGCATTAAAAAGAGGAGTCCATTATCTGTTTTCTATGCTATCCCGGTATGGATGTCCTCAAGTTGAGATCTATCAAAATCGAGAAATCAAATGCGATTTATCTCCTTGGACCTTTGTACAGGTGGCATAGAGGTACCCCTTTGTGACACTTGGTTGAAACATATGTAATGCAATGAGAATCCATGGAAATCCGAGCTAATTTGGACAAGGTGCGGGCACTACTGGTATTCTATGCATGAGGCTTGCAACTTATAGGAGGTTTTATGCATAACACATATGAATTATTACTACCGTTGACAAAATTGTTTTCATGTTTTCAAAATAAAAAGCTCTAGCACATAAGTAATCCCTGCTTCCCTCTGCGAAGGGCCTTTCTTTTACTTTATGTTGAGTCAGTTTACCTACTTCTTTCTATCTTAGAAGCAAACACTTGTGTCAACTGTGTGCATTGATTCTTACATGTTTACTTATTGCACTTGTTATATTGCTTTATGTTGACAACTATACATGATATATACATGTTACAAGTTGAAAGCAATTGCTGAAACTTAATCATCCTTTGTGTTGCTTCAAAACCTTCTATTAAGAATCTATTGCTTTATGAGTTAAATCTTATGCAAGACTTATTGATGCTTGTCTTGAAAGTACTATTCATGAAAAGTCTTTGCTATATGATTCAGTTGTTTAGTCATTATCTTTACCATTGCTTTGAATCACTTCATTCATCTCATATGCTTTACAATAGTATTGATCAGGATTATGATAATAGCATGTCACTTCAGAAAATATCCTTGTTATCGTTTACCTACTCGAGGGCGAGTAGGAACTAAGCTTGGGGATTCTTGATACGTCTCCAACGTATCTATAATTTCTTATGTTCCATGCTAGTTTTATGACAATACCTACATGATTTATTCATAGTTTATATCATTTTGATGCATTTTCCGGTACTAACCTATTAACAAGATGCCGAAGCGCCAGTTCCTGTTTTCTGCTGTTTTTGGTTTCAGGAATCTTACACAGGAAATATTCTCGGAATTGGACAAAACAAAAGGCCACGTTCCTATTTTTCCAGGGGCTTCACGGAGTCCGAAGGAGAGACGAAGGGGGGGCACGAGGTGCCCACACCCTAGGGGAGCGCGGGCCCAGCCCTGGCCGCGTCGCCAGGTGGGGACCCCACCTCGGGACTCCACCGACATCGCCCCTTCGCCTATATATTCTGCCCGTCGCGAAAATCCTAAAACATACAATCATATTCCACGAAGAGTTCCGTAGCCGCCGCCATCGCGAAGACAAGTTTCGGGGGACAGAATCTCTGTTCCGGCACGCCGCCGGGACGGGGAATTGCCCCCGAAGTCATCTCCATCGACACCACCGCCATCTTCATCGCCGTTGCTGTCTCCCGTGATGAGGAGGGAGTAGTTCTCCCCCGAGGCTGAGGGCTCTACCGGTAGCTATGTGGTTCATCTCTCTCTCCCATGGTGTGATCTTTATGTGATCATGAACTTTGTATCACTATTAATCTATGTGCTACTCTAGTGATGTTATTAAAGTAGTCCATTCCTCCTCCATGATGTAAAGGTGACAGTGTGTGCATCATGTAGTACTTGGTGTAGGTTATGATTGTAATCTCTTGTAGATTATGAAGTTAACTATTACTATGATAGTATTGATGTGGATCTATTCCCCCTTTCATAGCTATTGGTGACAGTGTGTATGCTATGTTAGTACTCAGTCTAAATTGCAACGGTCTATTATTCACTCTAGAGGTTACTTTAATATGAACTTCGGATGTTGTGGAGCTTGTTTACTCCGGCTTGAGGTGTGCTTTTGTAGCCCTACACAATGAATGGTGTTTGTTATCCAACAAGAGAGTGTGAGAAAGTAGCATTTATTTATTCAGTTATGTGATCATTGTTGAGAGTGTCCACTAGTGAAAGTATGATCCCTAGGCCTTGTTTCCAAATATCGAATCACCGTTTATTTACTGTTCTACTGCATGTTTACTTGCTGCCATATTTATTTCAGATTGTTATTACCACTCATATTCATCCATATTACTTGTATTTCACTATCTCTTCACCGAACTAGTGCACCTATACATCTGACAAGTGTATTAGGTGTGTTGGGGACACAAGAGACTTCTTGTATCTTAATTGCAGGATTGCTTGAGAGGAATATCTTTGACCTTTACCTCCCTGAGTTCGATAAACCTTGGGTGATCCACTTAAGGGAAACTTGCTGCTGTTCTACAAACCTCTACTCTTGGAGGCCCAACACTGTCTACAAGAATAGAAGCACACGTAGACATCAGCGCCCACCGTGCTCTCGCAACCACCGCTACCGCCTAGCATCGCCACCTAGAGCCGCTGCCGCCGAGGAGGACGAGTAGGAGGAGGACCGCCACCCCGCCGCCGAGCAGGACGCCCGAGCCCGAGCCGCCACCGCAGAGGAGGAGGACACGCGAGTGTCGAGGGTGCTCCTCGGCAAGGCCCTCCGATTGGGGCTTAGGGTTGATGGAATCCTGTAGGCTGACACGAGACATCGGTTAACAGACAAGCGGGGAGAGCAATTTACCCAGGTTCGGGGCCCTCCATGAGGTAAAACCCTTACGTCCTGCCTGTCTGATCTTGATTATGAAAATATCGGGTTACAATGGGGTGCCGAAGGTTTCGGCTGTGATCTCGTCGAGAGGCTAAGTGCTACGGCGACCTAGCTCTAGACTTATGGTGGCTAAAGTTGCTAAGATTGATTGTGTCCCTCGGCAGCCCCTCTCCTGGCCTTTATATAGGAGGCTAGGTCTCAAGAGATCTGTCCGTGTACGACTAGGTTTACAAAAGACCTTGCTCTAATCTTTCCTTGTTCGGCTCCTCTCCGTCTTGTTCTTCACGGAATCCTCTCTAGCATCATCCTAGTGGCCCATCTTGCCATCGGGTATCTTCATGGGCCTCCAGCTGGGCCGTATAGGATAGGGCAATGTCGGTTACTCGAAGGGTAATGCCCACGTCAGTAGTCCCCGAGTGTCTAGCCGAAGAAATTTCGGGTAGAGACTAAAGCATGCCTCCATTGAATGTTCTTCTCCATCTTGTAGTATCATCTTCTTCTATCGGATGCGCGTCCAGCGCTCCCGATGGGAGTAGCCCCCGAGTCTAGGTGCGGATGCTCGCAATCCGTGCGTAGACTCAAGTTGTGCTACTCGAACGTCTTCTTCTGCCGAAGTTTTCTGCAGGTCTTCATAGGTCACCCGATACATTTGTATCGAGGCTTGTACTTTTCAGTAAAGTTTTAATGCGTAAAGGATATTGAGCAACGTGCCCAGCTTTGCTGGTTAACAGCCGATGGCAAAACAACGTTACCCTACACAGAATCAAGTCCCAGGCATGATCCTAGAGTGCAAAAAAGTTTTATCGGGTGCTCGTCCAGCGCTCCCGATGGGAGTAGCGCAAGTTTTATCGGGTGCGCGTCCAGCGCTCTCGATGGGAGTAGCCCCCGAGTCTGGGCACGGGCGCTTGTGACCGGGTGCAGACTCGAGCTGAGCATTCCATCCTTTTCTTAAAAAATTTCTCCAGGCCCTTCTTCACAGGAATATCTTCGAGTTCACGTTTATCGGGTGCGCGTCCAGCGCTCCCGATGGGAGTAGCCCCCGAGTCTAGGTGCGGATGCTTGCGATCCGTGCGTAGACTCAAGTTGAACACCCAATGATTTTAGTTTTTCTTCGGATGCTTCCGGCGGGCTTTCCGACGTCACTGATGACGCAACCACTGCTGTGGTTTGATTGACAAGACTTGACCTGACGGGCCCACCCTAGTTCTGCGTGGGCAGTTTTAGGAAATGACCAGTGCATGCGTACTGACCGGGTGCCTCCTCGATTTTCGCACAACGTGGGAATAATGGGCCACCGTTTCCGTTCTCCTCTGGAGCGACACGTGTACGACTAGATCCCGTCCACCTCCCACGATGTCTTTGGAGTTATGGCCACGATTTCCCATCAATCCCGTGGCATAAATAGGGAGCCTTCCCGTTGTTTTCACTTTTTACGTTTCCACACTGCTCATCTTCTTCCCCAACCTTTCTTTCCACCTCTGTTCCTTCTCTCAGGAACTCCGGGCGGCATGGGCAAGAAAAAGAGCACCAGCGCCTCAGGCGCAACCAAGGTTAGCCGCGATTGGGGCGCCTCTACCATTTCCAACCGCGAGGTGAACAAGCTGCGCACCCTCGGCCTCATCTCCCCGTTTGACGACGACATTCGTCTTCCAGGTCCAGCCTCTCACCCAAAGCCCCCGAAGGGCTTTACTGTTATGTTCATCGCCTTTCTGTTTCGCGGGCTTTCTCTTCCTGCCCACGAATTACTTCGTTCTCTTCTTTTCTTCTATGGGATCTAGCTCTGGCAGCTGACCCCAAATTCCATTCTCCATCTTTCCATCTTCATCACTGTTTGCGAAGCTTTCCTCGGCATTGATCCTCACTGGGGTCTTTGGAGGAAAATCTTCTATGTCAAGCGTCACAATGACAACAACGCCCCCCCCCCCCCCCCCCGTCGTTGGTGGCGTTGGTTTCGTTGTTAGAAAGGAAGTTGATTACTTCAACTTCCCGATGAAAGAATCAGTCCAGGGCTGGCGCCACAAATGGTTCTATCTGCGAGACACTCCGGCGTCTAAGCGACATTCCAATCTTCCTCCATTAAAGATGTCCTGGTGGCTCAGCCGAAGAAATCTTGGCGCAACACCCTGTCTCCCGACGAAAGCGCTACAACCGACAAGTTGGTCGAGAAAGTTGGTTACCTGAAGAACGCTGGAGGCCTGATGATGTGCGGCACTGAGGTATTTTCAGTGTTCCTGAGACATCGGGTGCAGCCACTGATGTCCCGGCCCCATCAATTGTGGATGTACAACGGGAAAGGTGATGCATCGAGAGTAAGCTCCGTCGACCTGTCGGATGAAGACCTTCATGACGAAGTGCGGCGTCTTACATTCTACAGCATGAAGGACGTCAATGTCCTGACCTCTGCCCGCTCTCCATATGATCTTAAACACCTTCCAGCTGGGGTAGCTTTTATTGCATTTGATTTTATTACTATACTTGTGATGTTCCTCAATCCTTCACTAATTCCTCTCCTATTAATAGGCCTCCACCGTGGCTCAATGTTATCCTCCCACACCCGAAAGTGGTGTGGAACCAGAGGATGATGATGATGACTCCGAGGAGACCGAGGACGCTCAGAATATTCTTGAAGATAGCGACGTCCAGGAAGATGAAGCCCCCGAGGACGATGATTACAACGGCTGAATCGACTCCCAGTGGACAAGATAATGATGCCGATGAAACTACATCGCCTCCCCCTGCCGCCAAAAGTTCAACAAGCTTCTTTGCTATCGAGGATGACTTAGACCTGTGAGTATTTATCTTTCCTTTCGTAATCAGCCTCCTTTCGGGAGCCAACTTCCTTTCATTTTGCATGACGAACGTCCTTGCTTTTCAAGCAGCTCTGACAATGACGACGATGTTCCTCTCGCAAAGAGGGCTAAGTTATCCTTCGGGAAATCTGAATCAGCCAAGGAGCCAAATCCTTCGACTGCCAAATCGATGCCGCCCTCACGGATGACCGTAGAGAAGATTCCGGTGTCGAAGGTTATCCCTTCTGGCAACGCCCCTGTTCCGTCAGCCACCCGCGACCATGTAAGTGATTTATCTAATTTGGCTTTCTTCTTTTCCGACGAATTTCCATATTCGACTGAGGTTTCTTGACCTTTGCCTTGCAGCCGATTTATGCCACAGTTGACGCTGTGGCAGATTTTGCTGAGCAATTCACCCGTCTGGGGTCTGAAAATGCTCATCTTCGGAAGACCATCAAGACTTCGGCTGACCAAGTGCTGGAGGCCAACAGGCTTGCAGCTGACGCGAAAAATGAAAACATCTCGCTGAAGGATGAACTGAAGAGGCTGAAGCAAAAAATGATGGATGAGCAAGATGCTAGACGTGAGGCTGCAGTCCCATCCGATGAAACAGAAGGCGTCCTCCGCGAATCCATTGCAAATTTATTGGGTAAGCTCCTTGGTGCATATATTTTTGAGTACTTTCCTCCAGGTTGCTTATCTATCTCCTTCCAGGCGCTGTCGATATAACCATCCATCGGGCTCGCAATCTTCGAGAGGACTCCATGTCTAACGCTTTGTCACTCGCTGCTGAGTCCAACATCCAAGTTCTTGGTCTTCTGCAAAGAACCAAGGGAGCATTGTCGAGGTTGTTCTCGATGATATTCCCGAAGATGAAGCAGGACAAAACTCTCGGCGAGATGGCAGACACTTTCCTCATCGATCCTTCTGAACCTGTGGAGGTACTAAAGCGTCGTTCCCGTCTGTTTGGAGCTGTACTTACTTTCCAGCTACTAATGGGTCATGGGCTGAGCTCTGAACTAGAGAAGTTGTCTAAGGCATTGCCTGTAGATGACAACAATTGCCTAATCAATCTTGAGCCCTTCAAACAATCGGCAGTAACATGTGCTAATCAACTCCTCAAGCTGGTTGACGAGGCAAAGATGAAAAATGCGCCTGAAGCTGCCCCTGGCTCATCATTAGCTCTTCCTTGAATGAATGCTTGCTCTGTCGGTTGTAATTTAAGGCCTGATACAGTTTAACCCAATCCTATTTTATTCTGGCTCTGTTGCCAGTGCCAACAATCTTTTGAATGTAATATATACGCTGTAGCGCTCCCGATGGGAGTTTTTATTAATGCTATTCTGAACTGAGACTTATGCTGCAGATTCCTTCGTCTTATTCTTCTCGTGCCGATCCTTCTTTAAATCCTTCGGCTAGCGATGAATCTGATCTTGTTCATCGTTTACGCGACCAAATATCTCGATTGAACAAAGACATTACCACCCTTCACGCGATGGCGGCGTTGGTGAAAAGAAAATGTGAGATTACGACTGCAATTGAGCAACACACTCTCGACCGTCTCCGTGTTGCTACTGAAAGCTTGAGCTGTAATTGTCTATCCACCCGTCAATTTTTATCGAAGCTCGAATATCCTTTAGCTGATTTTTACCTCTCGACAGTCGTAGCTTCCGACGAATCAGAGGAAGACAAAAGGATCCATGAAAAGATCGAAGCATGAGTTGTGGTCCAATCGACCGAAGGCTGTTGCCGTGGCCAAATTCGAACATCGAGCAGAGAAGGTGCACTATTACTTCGACAAGTTCCATGCTCATCTCTCGATGGTCTGGAAAACATTGTTTCCTCTGGACAAAGCTCCCGAAACTTTATCTGCCCTGTTTACTCGATTCAAGACCCCTGAAAGGATTCGACTGTTGGTGCTAAAAGAGCTCCTGGCCGGCGCTGAACTTGCCCTCGCTTCAGTGTTAGCGTGTCATCCGACCTTAGATTTGAAGGTCATAGCAAACACTAATAGGAGTTTAGACCAGTATTACGATATTTCTAGAAATCCCGCGTATACTATCATCTCTCGGATGGAAACATGTATTGAGAGGGATCTGAAGGCCCGAGAGGACCAGAGAAACCTGCCATGAATTTATGCATTCATATGTATGTAATGACCTTGTACCTGCAAGGGATAATCTCATATAAATTTAATGTGTGTTTTGTACAGCATGTACTTTTGGTGAATTTGCTAATTCGATTGATAATTTTTTGTCGGGGGCGGCTGAGTGATCAAGTCAACCTGCTCACCCGACGACTCCGTTGTAATTGCAAGTTTATTGCGGAGTCGATACGTAAGTTCTGTAAGAGCGACACCCGTCGAATAATCGAGGGATTTAGGCACTTGGCTTCGTCACACGGTGCACCGGTTTGAGCCTTGTTTGTGATAGTAGGTACATCGACTGCAGCACTCGCGTATTTTCTCGAGGCTTGGATGGGTTGTTGTGTGTCATTAACCTTAGCTCCCGATGGGAGAATTTAATTAACGACACTGTGCTGAGCGTGTTTCTGGCCAGCGCTCCCGATGGTAGTAAGAGCCAATGACAAAGGCCCCGAACAATTTGTTCGGATGATGAGGCCTGGAACAATAAAGGTAGAAAACCTGATTAGAATTTTATTCATAACATAAGGCAAGCTTAGGAGCTGCCAAATAACAAAAAGGGGATAATTATATCCTATGCGTAGAACCGTCGCAAATGTGCAACGTTCCATGGATTTTCAACGTCTTTTCCCGAAGCTGGATTTTTGAGCCGATAAGCTCCTCATGGTATCACTTTAGTGATGTTGAATGGCCCTTCCCATGGTGATTCAAGCTTCAAAGGTCTCTCTTGCTTCAGTCGCAGCACCATATCTCCAACATTGAAACTTCGATTGCGTATTTCCTCGACTGTGATAATTTCTTAACGCCAGCTGATACACCGTTGTTCTTGCCAAGGCAATATCCCGAGCTTCGTCAAGGAGGTCCACGGCATCCTGCAGCGCGCTGTTGGAAGTAGCTTCCGTGTACGCGGACACCCGAGGGGCGTCGAACCGAACATCGGCTGGCAAAACTGCTTCGGCTCCGTATACCAAGAATAACGGGGTGTACTGGGTTGACCTATTGGGTGTAGTACGCAAACTCCAAAGCACAGATGGTAATTCTTCGACCCAGGCTCCAGCTGCACCCGTAAGGCGTTTCTTGAGGCCGTCTCCGATGATACCATTGATCCTTTCGACTTGGCCGTTGGTCTGGGGATGCGCCACCGATGCGAATTTTAGCTTAATGCCACCGTCATTGCAAAACTTTCGGAACTTTTTGGAGTCAAAATTAGTTCTGTTGTCTGTGACGATACTATGAGGCATGCCAAATCGACAAGTTATTCCTTTGAAGAACTGGACGGCGGTTTCGGCTTTCTGATTTTGAACAGGTACAGCCTCGATCCATTTGGTAAACTTGTTGACTGCGACCAGTAGATACGTGTGACCCCCAGGCGATGACCACGGCAGCGGTCCAACCTGATCGAGTCCCCACTGTGCGAAGGGCCATGCGAGTGGTATCGTCATCATATCTGTTGCGGGAGCGTGAGGTCTTGGTGCAAAACGCTGGCAAGGGTCGCATTTCATGACCAGGTCCCGTGCATCCGATGCTGCCGTTGGCCAGTAAAATCCTGCTCTGAAAGCTTTCACCACAAGGGCCCTGCTACTTGCGTGGTGCCCGCAGGTTCCTTCATGTATCTCGCGTAGCAGAGCCTTTCTATCGTCGATGGCGATGCACCTTTGAAAAATGCTAGAGATACTACGTTTGTAGAGTTCTCCGTTTACCACAGTGAAGGCTTTTGACCGTCTCACAATTCTCCTGGCTTCCACTGGATCCTCCGGCAGTTGCTGCTCTATCAGGTATGCTAAAAAGGGTTTGGTCCACAGTGGTTCCAGGAGGAGGACCTGCTCTATAGGTCGAGATGGAGATTCTTCGACGTTTTGCTGCAAGCTAGCATCTGAATCGTCAGCTGATGATTTTGGAGGTGCCGACATTTTCTCCTTTATCGATCGCTGAGTGATAACTTCGTAAAACACTTCATCTGGAATGGGGAAAACGTGGATCCGATGTTCGCCAGAGCGTCGGTTTCCTCGTTGCTGGCTCTGCCGATATGCTTAAGTTCGCACCCTTCAAATTTGGCTTCCATGTTCTGGTACAATTGACGGTAGGCGATCATGTTGTCGCTGACCGCGTCGCATAAATTCATCGACTGCTGTACCACCAGGTTCGAGTCTCCATAAATCTCCAGGCGAGTTGCTCCACATGCCTTTGCCATCTTCATTCCGTGCAACAGCGCTTCATACTCTGCTTCATTATTTGTCGGCAGGGAGAAGTTCATACGTAGGATGTACTTCATCTTGTCCCCTTGTGGCGATATCAGTATCACCCCTGCTCTTGCGCCTGTACTCCGCTTAGATCCATCAAAATACATTGTCCATGAACCAGACATGTCAGGTTCTGCCGGTGTTTATGACTGGATCCAGTCCGCCACAAAATCTGGGAGGACTTGAGATTTAATCGCCGTCCGGATGACCTAGGTTATGTCGTGTGGTGCTATCTCGATGGCCCATTGGGACACTCGACCCATGGCTTCTGGGTTAGTGAGTATATTCTTCAATGGTGCCTCGCTTACGACAATGATCGGATGCTCCGTGAAATAGTGGCATAGCTTGCGAGCCGTTCTCCATACCGCATATGCCAACTTCTGGTGATGAGGATACCTCTGTTTTGCTCTCGTGAGTACTTTGCTGAGGTAGTAAACGGGCATTTTCACGCCGTGAGCTCTTCCTGCCTCCTCTCGTTCAACGACTAGGACGCTGCTGAAGACTTGCACCGTTGCTGCTATGTACATGAGCAATGTTTCCTTTTCATGTGGGGTTACGAGTACCGGAGACGTCGATAAGATCTTCTTTGGATTGTCAAAGGATTCCTGCGCCTCATCTGTCCACTCGAATTTTTCTGACTTCTTCAGCAGGCTATAAAAGGGCAGAGCTTTCTCTCCCAGCTTGGCAATGAATCTGCTGAGTGCTGCCAGCCGTCCTGCCAATTGCTGCACTTGGTGCAAATTCTTTGGCGGCTCCATGTCGAGAATAGCTTTGATCTTTAAGGGATTGGCCTCTATCCCTCTGGCTGAGATGAAGTACCCGAGTACTTGTCCTCCTAGCACCCCGAAGAAACATTTCTTCGGGTTCAACTTGATTTTATACCTGTCGAGGTTGTCGAAGGTTTCCCGCAAATCGTCGATGAGGGTGGCGGCATGCTTTGTCTTCACCACGATATCATCAATATAGACTTCGATATTCCTTCCAATCTGCTCTCCAAGACAGGCTTGCATACACCGCTGATAGGTTGCTCCTGCGTTTTTCAACCCGAAAGTCATGACGTTGTAGCAGAAAACGCCGTGCGGAGTGATGAATGCGGTCAAAAAACGGCGTGCGGAATTGGACGAAACAAAAGCCGAACTTCCTATTTTTCTCGGAGGGTTCCAGAACACCGAAGGAGAGACGGAGAGGGCCCACGAGGTGGCCACACCACGTGGCGGCGCGGCCAAGAGGGGGGACGCGCCCCCTAGGGTGTGGGCCCCTCGGGACTCCACCGACATCGCCCCTTCGCCTATATATATTCTCCATCGCGAAAACCCTAAATAACGAAGTCATATTCCACGAAGAGTTCCGTAGCCGCCGCCATCGCGAAGACAAGTTTCGGGGGACAGAATCTCTGTTCTGGCACGCCGCCGGGACGGGGAATTCCCCCCGGAGTCATCTCCATCGACACCAACGCCATCTTCATCGTCGTTGCTGTCTCCCATGATGAGGAGGGAGTAGTTCTCCCCCGAGGCTGAGGGCTCTACCGGTAGCTATGTGGTTCATCTCACTCTCTCCCATGGTGTGATCTTTATGAATATGTAGATGTTACTCTTGTCTATTATGCACTCTAGAGGTTACTTTAATATGAACTCCGGATGTTGTGGAGCTTGTTTACTCCGGCTTGTGGTGTGCTCTTGTAGCCCTACACAATGAATGGTGTTTGTTATCCAACAAGAGAGTGTTTGAGAGTAGCACTTATTTGTTCATCTATGTGATCATAGGCTTTGCAATCTAGATGTCATATGCTATTCAAGTGTTTTATTATGTGAACTTTGGAGTTACTGTGACCTCGGTGTAATGGTGACAGTGTGTGCGCCGTGTGTAACTCCCTTATGAATTGTGGTGTGTTAGTACCTCCTATGAATGCTCACGGTGACAGTGTGGGGTGTTTATTAGTACTTGGGAATACACCTTTGAAGTGTGCTTTTGCACACTTGCCCAATGAATTTGAGTTCTTTATTCAACAGGAGAGTAGTATGATGAAGTGCTTATATTTATATTCAATTATGATTGCAATGTTGAGAGTGTCCACTAGTGAAAGTAGGATCCCTAGGCCTTGTTTCTAAGCATTGAAACACCGTTTCCAACAAGTTCTGCCACATGTTTGCTTGCTGCCATATTTATTTCAGATTGCAATTGCTACTTATAATCATCCATATTACTTGTATTTCACTATCTCTTCGCCGAACTAGTGCACCTATACATCTGACAAGTGTATTAGGTGTGTTGGGGACACAAGAGACTTCTTGTATCTTAATTGCAGGGTTGCTTGAGAGGAATATCTCTGACCTCTACCTCCCTGAGTTCGATAAACCTTGGGTGATTCACTTAAGGGAAACTTGCTGTTGTTCTACAAACCTCTACTCTTGGAGGCCCAACACTGTCTATAGGAATAGAAGCGTGCGTAGACATCAAGCTATTTTCTGGCGCCATTGCCGGGGAGGTAAGGTAAAAGGTATTCACATCCTCCGACTACTAAGCTATTTCCTAGCACTGTTGCCGGTGTGTGAGTGCTCGAAGGTATCTCCTTTAGATTCTGCAATTTTATCTTTTTGTCTCTTGTTTTTATTTTCACTAGTTAGGCTTAATGGAAAACAACAAAAAAATTAGAGATCATTATGAACTTTATATTGAATTAGGACATGATGTGTTTGAAGAGAGAATTAAAAAACCCATGGAACTTTGTTTGCAAAATAGTTGTAGCAATGTTATTAGCATGAACTCTTTGAATACTATTATTGCTAATTCTATGGAAGAATTTAAGCTTGGGGAAGCTGGTTGTGATATTTTTAGTCCCCCAAGTTTTGAGGAGAAAATTTTCTTTGATGATACTTTGCCTCCCATTTATGATGATTATAATGATAGTGGTATTTTGGTGCCACCTACTATGGAGGATAAAGTTTATTATGATAATACCATGCCTTCAATTTATGATGGTTGTGATAGTTTTACTCCCACTATTACTAATAAAATTGATTATGCCTATGTGGAGAGTAATGATACTTTTATGCATGTGAATAAGAATGCTTTATGTGATAGTTATATTGTTGAGTTTGTTCATGATGCTACTGAAAGTTATTATGAGAGAGGGAAACATGGTTATATGCATCTTAATAATATTAAGTTTCCCCTCTTTATGTTGAGAATCTTGAAGTTGCGCTTGTGTTGCCTTTCTATGCTTGTTGCATTATGCTTACATGACTTATTTATTTACAAGATTCCTTTTCATAGGAAGTGGGTTAGACTTAAAAGTGTTTCTTATTTGCTTTTGATGCTCTCTTTTGCTTCAACTCTTATTTCTTGCGCGAGCATCATTAAAATTACTAAGCCCATCTTAATGGCTATAAAGAAAGCACTTCTTGGGAGATAACCCATGTTTTTATTTTGCTGCAGTTTTGTTGTGTCTTGGAAGTTGTTACTACTGTAGCAACCTCTCCTTATCATGTTTGTTTTGTTTTTGTGCCAAGAATTGCCTCTAATGGAAATAAAGTGGTATTTGGGAGATTTGCAATCTTGTTTACTGTTTCTGGTTCATCACGAGAAAAATCGCCAAAAATCACCAGAACGTAAGTTTGAGCTTCCAATTTACGAGCACCTTCCCCAGGTATTTATCTAACTTTCATTAGTTCAGAGTTTTTCGAGTTACGCAGCGTAACTATTTTTCAAAAATCAATTTTTACGAACTGTTCTGTTTTGACAGATTCTTGCACTGTTTTGCATTTGCATCTTTTTGCCCACCATTTTGAGTTCTCTTGATCAAAGAACCTTATTGAAGTTGTGCTACAGTAGCTAATGCTTATTAAAATGCTTTTCATATGTCATACTGAACTTTGTAGATTTGATTAATATTATCATTACACTAACGCTGCTAATGAGATTTGTGATGAGTTTTGTATGAAGGTAGTTTTCAAGTGTAGGAAAGAAGAATGATGAGATGAGATGAAGAATGGACAAAAGCTCAAGCTTGGTGATGCCCATGTCACCCCAAGATATATTCAAGAAGTACAAGCGTCAAAGCTTGGGGATGCCCAAGGCATCCCCTTCTTCATCAATAAAAATATCAGGTCCTGTTTCTGTTCACTATATTTTTATTGCTTCATATACTATGTGTTATTCTTGGAGCGTATTTATTTTTTGTTGTGTATTTTATTTTCAATAAAGTGGGCACCATCATACCATGTTTGTTTGGGAGAGAGACACGCTCCGCTTTTTCATATGAACACTAGTGTTCTTCGCTTTTACTTTTAATGTTCAATGGCGAAAGTTGATCGCTTCACTTATTGCTATCTGGTTGGAAACAGAAAATGCTTCATGTGGTAAATGGTATATGGTCTTGAATAATTTGATACTTGGCAATTGTTTCGAGCTCTCAAGTAGATCATGTTTAAGCTCTTGCATCATGTAGTTTAAACCTATTAGTGGAGAACTACCGTAGAGCTTGTTGAAGTTTGGTTTGCATGATTGGTCCCTCTAAGGTCTAGATATTTTCTGGTAAAAGTGTTTGAACAACAAGGAAGACAGTGTAGAGTCTTATAATGCTTGCAATATGTTCTTTTAAGTTTTGCTGTACCGGTTCATACTTGTGTTTGCTTCATACAAACTTGCTAGCCAAAGCCTTGTACTGAGAGGAAATGCTTCTCGTGCATCCAAAAACCTTGAGCCAAAACCCATGCCATCTGTGTCCACCATAACTACCTACTATGTGGTATTTCTCTGCCATTCCAAAGTAAATTGCTTGTGTGCTACCTTTAAAATTTCATTCCTTGTCTTTGCAATACATTGCTCATGGGAAAATAGCTTAAAAACTATTGTGGTATTGAATATGTTGCTTATGTATCTTATTTATTATAAGTTGCTTGTTGAGTGGTAACCATGTTTCTGGGGACGCCATCAACTTTTTACACCTTTGTTGAATATCATGTGAGTTGCTATGCATGTTCGTCTTGTCTGAAGTAAGGGTGGTTTATCATGATTAAATGGTTTGAGTATGCATATTGTTAGAGAAGAACATTGGGCCGCCAACCAAAGCCATGTATCATGGTGGAAGTTTCAGCTTGGACATTAATCCTCAATCTCTTATGAGAATATTATCTGTTGTTGAATGCTTAAAGCATTAAAGAGGAGTCCATTATCTGTTTTCTATGTTGTCCCGGTATGGATGTCCTCAAGTTGAGATCTATCAAAATTGAGAAATCAAATGCGATCTATCTCCTTGGACCTTTGTACAGGTGGCATAGAGGTACCCCTTTGTGACACTTGGTTGAAACATATGTAATGCAATGATAATCCATGGAAATCCGAGCTAATTAGGACAAGGTGCGGGCACTATTGGTATCCGATGCATGAGGCTTGCAACTTATAGGAGGTCTTATGCATAACACATATGAATTATTACTACCGTTGACAAAATTGTTTCCATGTTTTCAAAATAAAAAGCTCTAGCACATGAGTAATCCATGCTTCCCTCTGCGAAGGGCCTTTCTTTTACTTTATGTTGAGTCAGTTTACCTACTTCTTTCTATCTTAGAAGCAAACACTTGTGTCAACTGTGTGCATTGATTCTTACATGTTTACTTATTGCACTTGTTATATTGCTTTATGTTGACAACTATCCATGAGATATACATGTTACAAGTTGAAAGCAATCATCCTTTGTGTTGCTTCAAACCTCTTATTAAGAATTTATTGCTTTATGAGTTAACTCTTATGCAAGACTTATTGATGCTTGTCTTGAAAGTACTATTCATGAAAAGTTTTGCTATATGTTATCTATTTGTTAGCAAGCTATAGATCATTGCCTTGAGTCACTTCATTCATCTCATATGCTTTACAATAGTATGATCAAGATTATGTTGGTATCATGTCACTTCAGAAATTATTCTTTTTATCGTTTACCTACTCGAGGGCGAGTAGGAACTAAGCTTGGGGATGTGATGTCTACGTTCCCCCTCCTTTCCTGTAGACAGTGTTGGGCCTCCAAGAGCAGAGGTTTGTAGAACAGCAGCAAGTTTTCCCTTAAGTGAATACCCAAGGTTTATCGAACTCAGGGAGGAAGAGGTCAAAGATATCCCTCTCATGCAACCCTGCAACCACAAAGCAAGAAGTCTCTTGTGTCCCCAACACACCTAATAGGTGCACTAGTTCGGCGAAGAGATAGTGAAATACAGGTGGTATGAATATATATGAGCAGTAGCAACGGTGCCAGAAAATAGCTTGCTGGCGTGTAGTTGATGGTGGTAGTATTGCAGCAGTAGTAACACAGTAAAACAGTAAACAAGCAGCGATAGCAGTATTTAGGAACAAGGCCTAGGGATTACACTTTCACTAGTGGACACTCTCAACATTGATCACATAACAGAATAGATAAATGCATACTCTACACTTTTGTTGGATGATGAACACATTGCGTAGGATTACACGAACCCTCAATGCCGGAGTTAACAAGCTCCACAATAATGCTCATATTTTAGTAACCTTTAGTGTAAGATAGATCAACAGATTAAACCAAGTACTAGCATAGCATGCACACTGTCACCTTCATGCATATGTAGGAGGAATAGATCACATCAATATACCATAGCAATAGTTAACTTCGCAATCTACAAGAGATCATGATCATAGCATAAACCAAGTACTAACACGGTGCACACACTGTCACCTTTACACACGTGCAGGAGGAATAGAACTACTTTAATAACATTGCTAGAGTAGCACATAGATAAATTGTGATACAAACTCATATGAATCTCAATCATGTAAAGCAGCTCATGAGATTATTGTATTGAGGTACATGGGAGAGATGAACCACATAGCTACCGGTACAGCCCCGAGCCTCGATGGAGAACTACTCCCTCCTCATGGGAGCAGCAGCGGTGATGAAGATGGCGGTGGAGATGGCAGCGGTGTCGATGGAGAAGCCTTCCGGGGGCACTTCCCCGCTCCGGCAGGGTGCCGGAACAGAGACTTCTGTCCCCCGAATTGGAGTTTCGCGATGTGGCGGCGTCCCTGGAGTCTTTCTGGAGTTTCGTCAATCGGTATCGAAGTTTTAGGTCACGACGGCTTAAATAGGCGAAGAATCGGAGTCGGAGGGTCTCTGGGGGGCCCACACTATAGGGGGGCGCGGCCCCCCTGGCCGCGTCGGGGTGTGGTGTGGGGCCCCCAGGGCTCCCCTCTGGTCCTTCCCGGGTGTTCTGGATGCTTCCGATGAAAATAGGAACTTGGGCGTTGATTTCGTCCGATTCCGAGAATATTTCGTTACTAGGATTTCTGAAACCAAAAACAGCAGAAAACAGCAACTGGCCTCTCGGCATCTCGTCAATAGGTTAGTTCCGGAAAACGCATAAAAATGATATAAAGTGTGAACAAAACATGTTGGTATTGTCATAAAACAAGCATGGAACATCGGAAATTATAGATACGTTGGAGACGTATCAGCATCCCCAAGCTTAGTTCCTACTCGTCCTCGAGTAGGTAAACGATAAAAGATAATTTCTGAGGTGACATGCTACCAACATAATCTTAGTCATACCATTGTAAAGCATATGAGATGAATGCAGCGATTCGAAACAATGTAAATGCAATGAGTAAACAATTGAATCATATAGCTAAGACTTTTCATGAATAGTACTTTCAAGACAAGCATCAATAAGTCTTGCATAAGAGTTACTCATAAAGCAATAAATTCTTAGTAAAGGTATTGAAGCAACACTATGGAAGATTAAGTTTCAGCGGTTGCTTTCAACTTGTAACATGTATATCTCAGGGATAGTTGTCAATGCAAAGCAATATAACAAGTGCAATAAGCAAGTATATAAGAATCAATGCACAGTTCACACAAATGTTTGCTTCTTGAGGTGGAGAGAGATAGGTGAACTGACTCAACAATAAAAGTAAAAGAATGGTCCTTCAAAGAGGAAAGCATCGATTGCTATATTTGTGCTAGAGCTTTTATTTTGAAAACATGAAACAATTTTGTCAACGGTAGTAATAAAGCATATGTATCATGTAAATTATATCTTACAAGTTGCAAGCCTCATGCATAGTATACTAATAGTGTCCGCACCTTGTCCTAATTAGCTTGGACTACCGGATAATCACAATGCACATGTTTTAACCAAGTGTCACAAAGGGGTACCTCTATGTCACTTTGTACAAAGGTCTAAGGAGAAAGCTCGCATTGGATTTCTCGCTATTGATTATTCTCAACTTAGACATCCATACCGGGACAACATAGACAACAGATAATGGACTCCTCTTTTATGCATAAGCATGTAACAACAATTAATAATTTTCTCATTTGAGATTGAGGATATACGTCCAAAACTGAAACTTCCACCATGGATCATGGCTTTAGTTAGCGGCCCAATGTTCTTCTCTAACAATATGCATGCTTAACCATAAGGTGGTAGATCGCTCTTACTTCAGACAAGACGAACATGCATAGCAACTCACATGAAATTCAACAAAGAGTAGTTGATGGCGTCCCCAGTGAACATGGTTATCGCCCAACAAGCAACTTAATAAGAGATAAAGTGCATAATTACATATTCAATACCACAATAGTTTTTAAGCTATTTGTCCCATGAGCTATATATTGCAAAGGTGAATGATGGAATTTTAAAGGTAGCACTCAAGCAATTTACTTTGGAATGGCGGAAAATACCATGTAGTAGGTAGGTATGGTGGACACAAATGGCATAGTGTTGTTTGGCTCAAGGATTTGGATGCATGAGAAGTATTCCCTCTCGATACAAGGTTTAGGCTAGCAAGGTTGTTTGAAGCAAACACAAGCACGAACTAGTACAGCAAAACTCACATAAAAGACATATTACAAGCATTATAAAACTATACATCGTCTTCCTTGTTGTTCAAACATCTTACTAGAAAATATCTAGACTCTAGAGAAACCATTCATGCAAACCAAATTTTAACAAGCTCTATGTATTTATTCACTAATAGGTGCAAGGTATATGATGCAAGAGCTTAAACAAGAGCACAACAATTGCCAAGTATCACATTACCCAAGACATTTATAGCAATTACTACATGTATCATTTTCCAATTCCAACCATATAACAATTTAACGAAGAAGAAACTTCGCCATGAATACTAAAAGCTAAGAACACATGTGTTCATATGCAACAGCGGAGCGTGTCTCTCTCCCACACAAGCATGATGTAATCCAATTTATTCAAACACAAACAAAAATAAAAGCATACAGACGCTCCAAGTAAAGCACATAAGATGTGACCGAATAAAAATATAGTTTCAAGAGAAGGAACCTGATAATTTGTTGATGAAGAAGGGGATGCCTTGGGCATCCCCAAGCTTAGACGCTTGAGTCTTCTTGATATATGCAGGGGTGAACCACCGGGGCATCCCCAAGCTTAGAGCTTTCACTCTTCTTGATCATGTTGCATCATACTCCTCTCTTGATCCTTGAAAACTTCCTCCACACCAAACTCGAAACAACTCATTAGAGGGTTAGTGCACAATAAAAATTAACATATTCAGAGGTGACACAATCATTCTTAACACTTCTGGACATTGCATAATGCTACAGGACATTAGTGGATCAAAGAAATTAATCCAACATAGCAAAAGAGGCAATGCGAAATAAAAGGCAGAATCTGTCAAAACAGAACAGTTCGTATTGACGAATTTTAAAATGGTACCCGACTTGCTCAAATGAAAATGCTCAAATTGAATGAAAGTTGCGTACATATCTGAGGATCATGCACGTAAATTGGCTTAATTTTCTGAGTTACCTACAGGGAGGTGGACCCAGATTCGTGACAGCAAAGAAATCTGGAACTGCGCAGTAATCCAAATCTAGTACTTACTTTTCTATCAACGGCTTTACTTGGCACAACAAAACACAAAACTAAGATAAGGAGAGGTTGCTAAAGTAGTAAACAACTTCCAAGACACAAATATAAAACAAAGTACTGTAGCAAAATAACGCATGGGTTATCTCCCAAGAAGTTCTTTCTTTATAGCCATTAAGATGGGCTCAGCAGTTTTAATGATGCACTCATAAGAAATAGTATTTGGAGCAAAAGAGAGCATCAAGAGGCAAATTCAAAACACATTTAAGCCTAACATGCTTCCTATGCAGAGGGATCTTGTACACAAATGAATTCATGAAGAACAAAGTGACAAGCATAAGAGGATAAAACACGAGTAACTTCAAGATTCTCAACATAAAGAGGGGAAACTTAATATTATTAAGATGCATACAACCATATTTCCCTCTCTCATAATAACTTTCAGTAGCATCATTGATGAAATCCACAATATACCCATCACTTTAAACATTCTTATCATAGTTCATATGCATAGAAGTATCATTAATTTTGGCATAAGAAGAGTTCTTCTCATTAATAGTAATTGGAGCAAGATTATTATCAAGAATTTGAACATGGTAAACAAGTTGCATATTAAGGGAATTGTTTTTGGTAACCCAATCATGACTATGACAAGTTTCATAAGGGTAGTTAGAACCTATATCATAGCATTCTTTGTAATAATCATCAGAGATCGGAGGCACAGTGTCATCATAGGAAATAGAATAGTTATCTTTCACAGTCGGTTTATCTGTGCCCTCACCATCATTGTTATTAGAAGGAGATGTATCAAGAACATAATGACCAGTAGCTAAAGGATTTTCAAACACCTCTTCCCCAAGCTTAGAGCTTTCTATATCATTATGGGAGGAAGCATGGATAGCACTGACACTATGGCAATCATTATCATCATCATTTTCAGAATTAATTTCCCAGAGATTTGCAATATCAAAAGTAGTGTGCTCATTCAAATCATGATTGCTAATGTATGTAAAGGGCATAGGAAGATCATCGTATTCAGATTCATTATCACAATAATCATCAGGAGCAACATACTTACGGTTACCTATCGTTATCTCATATACGCTGAGGGATATGCTGTTACCTCTTTCTTTTTATTCCCCTTATTCTTCTTCTTCTTCTTCGTTCCCTTCTTCTTCTTCTCCTTCTCCTTTTCCTCGTTCCCTTCTTCAGGAGTGAGAGGCTTGAAGGGTGGCTTGTCCGCATAACCTGACTTACTTTCAGAAACAATAGAATAAACTTGGGAGGATCCCTCCTTTTCATTAATTAATTGAAAACACACAGCGGTCCTATCATATTTTGGCAAGGTGTCATCTTCTAAAATATTTTGTATGTAAGTATTTGTATGGCTATTATCAATGCAATAAGAAAAACACCCATGCAGGACATCATCAATATCAAGATCACTCATATGTAACAAAGAGATTTTTCTCGACAGTTCTTCACACCCCAAGAACAGAGTAAGTTCATCATGCTGATTAGGAGTAATTTCATCATCACAATACAAATTTGCAGCACTCATTGGGTTCAAATTATCATTGGAGGAGCATTGAAAATTAAAATGACCCACTTCATGGCAAACTTCACAAATAAAAGGATAGAGGGCGCAAACTTTTTTACCAAGATCATCTAGAGCCCTAAACCACTTTCTAGTTTTTTCATTAGCATGATGGATACAATATTCATCTTTGATTTGATTAATTCCACAAGGTCTATGTATTCCACAAAAATTAACATGATTATAGGAAATGGCATTCTTAGGAGTTTGAGCATGCTTATTGCAATAATTAACAACAATTTCATTCTTCATGCAATCCTCTTTAAAAGGTTCATGATACTTATCAAAATTATTTTTAGGCAATTCAAAATGAGAAGCAAAGGCTTTATAAAGATTTGCAGCAACTTGAGAGTCAAGACCATAAGTAGCACTCATATTTCGAAATTTATCGGTATCCATAAAAGCTTCAATGCATTCATAATCATAATTTATACCTGACTCTTTACCTTTGTCGTTCTCCCATCCTTCAGCGTTGTCCTCAATCCGATCAAGAAGGTCCCACCTAGCTTCAACCTCCTTGCTTGTGAAAGATCCCTCCGAACACGCGTCCAGATAGTCCTTGTGTTGTCCTGAAAGCCTCGCATAAAAATTATTAACAATAACATTACAGGGGAGCTCATGAATGGGACATTTGAGCATTAGAGATTTCAATCTCCCCCACGCTTGGGAAATACTCTCTCCATCACGAGGATAAAAGTTATAAATATAATTCCTATCAATATGCACTTCATGAGGAGGATAAAATTTAGAATAAAAGAGAGATGCAATTTCCTCCCAACCAAGAGAATGTCTATTCTCCAACAATTTATACCAATGCGCCGCTTTACCAGACAGCGAAACAGAGAATAGCTTCTTCCTCACTTCATCCATAGAGATACCTGCACACTTGAATAACCCGCATAATTCGTGCAAAAACAGTAAATGATCTCTAGGATGGACAATTCCATCCCCTTTATAGTGGTTGTCCATAACACGTTCAATAATTTTCATAGGTATTTTATACGGAATACTTTCAGCAGGTGGATTCAAAATATCAGAAGCATCATTAGAGTTATCGCATATGGGAGATAAAGCATTATCAGAACAAGTTTTCTCCCCTAAAGATGGGAAGCTAAAAAGATCACAAAAACTAGCTTCCCCAAGCTTAGGCTTCTTCATAGCATTAGCAGTAATTGCATTCATACTAATAACATCGCTACTAGCATGCAAATAAGGTTCCATAGGTTTTTTAATTTTTGCATCAAACAATTCTAAATCAGGAAAAAGACTAAAAAGCTCACCATTTTTTTTGTTGTTTTCCATTATGCCTAGCTAGTGTAAACAAGAAACAAAAAGTTGCAATTGCAGGATCTAAAGGAAATAGCTTCGAGTACTTACAATGGTGGAAAATAGCTTGGTAGCCGAGGTCCGGAGTGTGAGTACCTTTTACCTTTCCTCCCCGGCAACGGCGCCAGAAAAGTGCTTGATGTCTACGTTCCCCCTCCTTTCCTGTAGACAGTGTTGGGCCTCCAAGAGCAGAGGTTTGTAGAACAGCAGCAAGTTTTCCCTTAAGTGAATACCCAAGGTTTATCGAACTCAGGGAGGAAGAGGTCAAAGATATCCCTCTCATGCAACCCTGCAACCACAAAGCAAGAAGTCTCTTGTGTCCCCAACACACCTAATAGGTGCACTAGTTCGGCGAAGAGATAGTGAAATACAGGTGGTATGAATATATATGAGCAGTAGCAACGGTGCCAGAAAATAGCTTGCTGGCGTGTAGTTGATGGTGGTAGTATTGCAGCAGTAGTAACACATTAAAACAGTAAACAAGCAGCGATAGCAGTATTTAGGAACAAGGCCTAGGGATTACACTTTCACTAGTGGACACTCTCAACATTGATCACATAACAGAATAGATAAATGCATACTCTACACTTTTGTTGGATGATGAACACATTGCGTAGGATTACACGAACCCTCAATGCCGGAGTTAACAAGCTCCACAATAATGCTCATATTTTAGTAACCTTTAGTGTAAGATAGATCAACAGATTAAACCAAGTACTAGCATAGCATGCACACTGTCACCTTCATGCATATGTAGGAGGAATAGATCACATCAATATACCATAGCAATAGTTAACTTCGCAATCTACAAGAGATCATGATCATAGCATAAACCAAGTACTAACACGGTGCACACACTGTCACCTTTACACACGTGCAGGAGGAATAGAACTACTTTAATAACATTGCTAGAGTAGCACATAGATAAATTGTGATACAAACTCATATGAATCTCAATCATGTAAAGCAGCTCATGAGATTATTGTATTGAGGTACATGGGAGAGATGAACCACATAGCTACCGGTACAGCCCCGAGCCTCGATGGAGAACTACTCCCTCCTCATGGGAGCAGCAGCGGTGATGAAGATGGCGGTGGAGATGGCAGCGGTGTCGATGGAGAAGCCTTCCAGGGGCACTTCCCCGCTCCGGCAGGGTGCCGGAACAGAGACTTCTGTCCCCCGAATTGGAGTTTCACGATGTGGCGGCGTCCCTGGAGTCTTTCTGGAGTTTCGTCAATCGGTATCGAAGTTTTAGGTCACGACGGCTTAAATAGGCGAAGAATCGGAGTCGGAGGGTCTCTGGGAGGCCCACACTATAGGGGGGCGTGGCCCCCCCCTGGCCGCGCCGGGGTGTGGTGTGGGGCCCCCAGGGCTCCCCTCTGGTCCTTCCCGGGTGTTCTGGATGCTTCCGATGAAAATAGGAACTTGGGCGTTGATTTCGTCCGATTCCGAGAATATTTCGTTACTAGGATTTCTGAAACCAAAAACAGCAGAAAACAGCAACTGGCCTCTCGGCATCTCGTCAATAGGTTAGTTCCGGAAAACGCATAAAAATGATATAAAGTGTGAACAAAACATGTTGGTATTGTCATAAAACAAGCATGGAACATCGGAAATTATAGATACGTTGGAGACGTATCAGGATGCTTGATACATCTCCAACGTATCTATAATTTCTGATGTTCCATGCTAGTTTTATGACAATACCTACATGTTTTGCTCACACTTTATAATGTTTTTATGCATTTTCTGGAACTAACCTATTAACAAGATGCCGAAGTGCCAGTTCCTGTTTTCTGTTGTTTTTGCTTTCAGAAATCTTACACGGGAAATATTCTCGGAATTGGACGAAACAAAAACCGAACTTCCTATTTTTCTCGGAGGGTTCCAGAACACCGAAGGAGAGACGGAGAGGGCCCACGAGGTGGCCACACCACGTGGCGGCGCGGCCAAGAGGGGGGGCGCGCCCCCCTAGGGTGTGGGCCCCTCGGGACTCCACCGACATCGCCCCTTCGCCTATATATACTCTCCGTCGCGAAAACCCTAAATAACGAAGTCATATTCCACGAAGAGTTCCGTAGCCGCCGCCATCGCGAAGACAAGTTTCGGGGGACAGAATGTAATATCCCAGGTTTAGAGGCTATAAAATGAGAGAACACCAAAGTGTGCATTGCATTCATGCATTGAAAATCCGGGGAATTTTCGCGCTTTCAAATAAAACTTACCACAGTAACTGAAGTTTCACTTGACTTGCTGGAATTGAAGTAGTTCATCAAGTCAAGCGCTATAAGCTTCACTGTGATCTTTGCTAAAACCTTGTTTTGGGTAGAGATCATTTGATCTATGGATTAGATCAAATAGAAGTAGATTTACAACAAACAACAACTTAAGTAAGGGTCAATTACAAGATCCTATAAAAAGGATCTCAACATGAGATTCCTTACAACAACTCATGAATAATTATTCAATCCTAAATCATAGAACACAATTAATTAAGACACTATTCTATACTTATCTTTTCCATGTCTTCTACTAAATAAATGTTCCTACCATGAGGCACATGGTATATCTTTTCAACTACAATGCTTGAACCCAAGCAAAGGACAATCATATTCATTCTTCATTAAACCTTGACCATTCCAATCTTGTTTCCCAACTCCTACCATTAAACCTAGAGAAAGTAGAGAATCATTCATATGCTTATTCTATCCATTGAATAGAACCTAGATTACTATTTAAAACTTATCCAATTGAGGTACTTGTTGATGCTAACCAATGATACAAGAAATATAAGTCAAGTATTAAACCCTACTTTACCTAGCTAATACTTGATAGTAAGTAAGAACCTCTTTTACTAGTGATCCAAGAGAGAGACAAGTGTTGTGATCATTACAACTTGGTAATGACCATAAACCCTAGAGTAACCCTACCTATTCAAAAGAGCTCAACCTAAAGAGTTATACTCAAGTATATTGACTTATACTTGATCTTGGAGAGAGAACCATAATTCACCAATGAATTGTTATGAGGCCAATATCTTGATCATTACAATTTGGGTGATGATCATAAACCCTAAGAATCTAAGTGAGTGTGTGGACAAAATCAATAAAGAAGAGAGATTAGTGAGGAATAAGTGGATCATGTCTAATGCATGATCTTGCCTTATAAATTGAGATGATAAGTTAATCCTATATATGTGATCCATAGATCTCATTCTTCTCAGGAAATAATAAGTAAATCACTAGTAGCTAACCAAACCAATCCTCATGTCTTGTGTAGAGTAGTACTGCTATGGTATTTAAACCTTGCCTATCCAAACACTTGAGACAAACCTAGCTTTGCCTTGATACAATAATTCTACCTAAGTGAGAAGGAGGAACCCTAGCCAATTAAACATAGTCCTAATTATTGCTCACATCCTAAACCTAGTGGTGTATCACCTTGGTGATCACTACTAAAACACTAGATCACCTTTGCATTTAAATCCAAGTATCACTTTGGATTATAAGTAGAACCCTGCCATGCCTTATGCCTATTTTATATTTCAATTTAGTGAAGCATCACCAAAAACCTTAAACCATTCCATAAGGAATCCATACATAAACCCTAACTTGTGCATCATGGATCACAAGTATAAACCAAGCCCTATATACTTAAAGACTAAATGCCATTAGTGAGTAGAGTGAAACCAATATCCAATTCTACTTTGACTTCCAATTACCTTGCTTAGTTGCCCAAATGGAATATTGTGTCATAATTGAACCATCACCTTAGAGAATTGACTATGAGGAGTGTAGAATCTATTCTAAATGAGTTAAGCTAGGTGTGGCTAAGCAAGATTGTCAAGCATAGAGTTTATTCAACCATATGCTTAAACCTTAGAAATAATTCTTCACATAAAATGATGAATCCATCTCATTCTCATTGCCCTCTATTTTAAAATTCTAGACATAGTTAAAATATGTGTGAACCATCAATATTGTTAAACACCCTAGTAAATTAATAGTAGGTTTATTATGCACCTGTTGTAGAATTCAAACCATCTAAACAGATCTAATTCCTAAATTATATAGGATTGAGATAAATATTTAAACCATGTCTATTTCAATTATATCTCACTAAAACACCAATTGAATTAAGTATTAAATCATTGTGGAAACAACAAAGCTATGCAGTAAGTATGACTATCTAGTTATACTTATAACTCAAATATTTTTGAACCTGTAAAGCAAAATCAGAAATCAAATTTGAATACAAACCAGAATATAAAAACAGAAAATAGAAAAGAAAACAGAAAATAGAGAGAGAGAGGCCTTACCTAGCTTACCTGGACCGTGCAGCCCACGTAGCAGCCCACTTCGTCGGCCCACATCCACACAGAAGCAGCCCAAACCTCAGCCCGTACCGTTTCATCGCTGGAGATAGGAAGAGGACGTCGTCTTCTTCTCCCCAGGCGACACGCGATGGAGCAGCGCCGGCCACGTACCTCGCCGTGGATAGGGATCACCCGGGCGCCGCAGAAGGTTCTAGAATTCTACCCTATATTTCTCGCGTCCGAATCTATCCCTTGGCGCCAAGATTCACGCCCAATACACCTCCGTCATCGTCGAGGCATCCCGGCCACTGCCGCCGGCGAGCTGATGAACTAGACCCCGCCGTGGTCTATAAATACACCAGGAGCTCCGCACTGAAACCCTAGTTCCTCGCCACCCCTCTATTCCCTCTCTAATCTACCCAGATGATCGCAATCATCCGCAGCACCGCGCCGGAGTCGAGCACGAAGTCGACGGTGGAGGTCACCCTGGAGCTCAAGAGGTGGTTGAGGAGGAGCGCCTCGACGTCGTTGATACGTCTCCGACGTATCGATAATTTCTTATGTGCCATGCCACATTATTGATGTTATCTACATGTTTTATGCACACTTTATGTCATATTCGTGCATTTTCTGGAACTAACCTATTGACAAGATGCCGAAGTGCCAGTTCCTGTTTTCTGCTGTTTTTGGTTTCAGAAATCCTAGTAACGAAATATTCTCGGAATCGGACGAAATCAACGCCCAGGTTCCTATTTTGCCCGGAAGCATCCAGAACACCCGAGAGCCGCCAGAGAGGGGGCACAGGCCCACCAAACCCTAGGCCGGCGTGGCCAGGGGGGCCCGCGCCACCCTATGGTGTGACCCCCCTGTCAGCCCTCCTGCGCCGCCTCTTCGCCTATTTAAAGCCTCCATCGCGAAAACCCTGATACGTTCGACGAAACCCACAGAAACCTTCCAGAGCCGCCGCCATCGCGAAGCCAAGATCTGGGGGACAGGAGTCTCTGTTCCGGCACGCCGCCGGAACGGGGAAGTGCCCCCGGAAGGCTTCTCCATCGACACCGCTGCCATCTCCACCGCCATCTTCATCACCGCTGCTGCTCCCATGAGGAGGGAGTAGTTCTCCATCGAGGCTCGGGGCTGTACCGGTAGCTATGTGGTTCATCTCTCTCCTATGTACTTCAATACAATAATCTCATGAGCTGCCTTACATGATTGAGATTCATATGATGATGCTTGTAATCTAGATGTCATTATGCTAGTCAAGTGAATTTTACTTATGTGATCTCCGGAGACTCCTTGTCCCACGTGTGTAAAGGTGACAGTGTGTGCACCGTGTGGGTCTCTTAGGCTATATTTCACAGAATACTTATTCACTGTTATGAATGGCATAATGAAGTGCTTATTTATATCTCTTTATGATTGCAATATGTTTTGTATCACAATTTATCTATTGCTACTCTAGTGATGTTATTAAAGTAGTTTTATTCCTCCTGCACGGTGTAATGGTGACAGTGTGTGCATCCGTGTTAGTACTTGGTTTATGCTATGATTATGATCTCTTGTAGATTATGAAGTTAACTATTGCTATGATAGTATTGATGTGTACTATTCCTCCTACATAAGCATGAAGGTGACAGTGTGCATGCTATGTTAGTACTTGGTTTAGTCTATTGATCTTTCATGCACTCTAAGGTTATTTAAATATGAACATTGAATTGTGGAGCTTGTTAACTCCGGCATTGAGGGTTCGTGTAATCCTACGCAATGTGTTCATCATCCAACAAGAGTGTAGAGTACGCATTTATCTATTCTGTTATGTGATCAATGTTGAGAGTGTCCACTAGTGAAAGTCTAATCCCTAGGCCTTGTTCCTAAATACTGCTATCGCTGCTTGATGACCCACAAGTATAGGGGATCGCAACAGTCTTCGAGGGAAGTAAAACCCAATTTATTGATTCGACACAAGGGGAGACAAAGAACACTTGGAAGCCTTAACAGCGGAGTTGTCAATTCAGCTGCACCTGGAAACAGACTTGCTCGCAAGAGTTTATCGGTAGTAACAGTTTTATAGCAAAGATAGTGAAATAACAGCAGCAGAGTAACAGAGACAGCAGTAGTGATTTTAGTAAACAGCAGGATTAAAATACTGTAGGCACGGGGACGGATGACGGGCGTTGCATGGATGAGAGAAACTCATGTAACAATCATAGCAGGGCATTTGCAGATAATAATAAAACGGTGTCCAAGTACAAAGCAATCAATAGGCATGTGTTCCATATATAGTCGTGCGTGCTCGCAATGAGAAACTTGCACAACATCTTTTGTCCTACCAGCCGGTGGCAGCCGGGCCTCAAGGGAAACTACTGGATATTAAGGTACTCCTTTTAATAAAGTACCGGAGCAAAGCATTAACACTCCGTGAACACATGTGATCCTCACATCACTACCATTCCCTCCGGTTGTCCCGATTTCTGTCACTTCGGGGCCATCGGTTCCAGACAACGACATGTGTATACAACTTATAGGTAAGACCATAAACAATGAATATCATGATGAAACAATAATATGTTCAGATCTGAGATCATGGCACTCGGGCCCTAGTGACAAGCATTAAGCATAACAAGTTGCAACAATATCATCAAAGTACCGATTACGGACACTAGGCACTATGCCCTAACAATCTTATGCTATTACATGACCAATCTCATCCAATCCCTACCATCCCCTTCGGCCTACAGCGGGGGAATTACTCACACATGGATGGGGGAAACATTGCTGGTTGATGTAGAGGCGTTGGCGGTGATGGCGGCGATGATCTCCTCCAATTCCCCGTCCCGGCGGAGTGCCAGAACGGAGACTTCTGGCTCCCGCGATGGAGTTTCGCGATGTGGCGGCGTTCTGGAGGGTTTCTGGCGACTTCGACTTCTCCCCGTGCGTTTTTAGGTCGAGGCCGATAAATAGTCCGAAGGAGGGCGTCGGAGGCCGGCCGAGGGGGCCACACCACAGGGCTGCGCGGGCCCCCCCTGGGCCGCGCCGCCCTATGGTGTGGGGCCCTCGGGCCTCCACTTCAATTGCCCTTCTGGCTCCGTTAGTTTCCTGGAAAAATAGGGCCTTCTGCATAAATTCCGAGGATTTTCCCGAAAGTTGGATTTCTGCACAAAAACGAGACACCAGAGCAGTTCTGCTGAAAACAGCGTTAGTCCGTGTTAGTTGCATCCAAAATGCACAAATTAGAGGCAAAACAATAGCAAAAGTGTTCGGGAAAGTAGATACGTTTTGGACGTATCAACTCCCCCCAAGCTTAGCTTATTGCTTGTCCTCAAGCAATTCAGTTAACAACTGAGCGATAAAAGAACTTTCACGAACACATTTGCTCATATGATGTATATATTCTCATGCTATGGATAATACTTAAGCAGTTCATAATGAGATATATGCAAATAAGATCATCTAACAGCTATGTCAATCATGGAGAGGTACCAACAATTAATAAGAAGCATCATGAATCATGTATATAAGCAAGATTGCAATGTTCATAAGAGAGTATGATAAAGTGGTATCTCGCTTGCCTGTATTTGATTGGCAAAACATAAATGCCCGGGCACCTCTGAAGTTCATAGAAAGACTAGAAGTAGTGATTGTCAAAAGATAAATGCATCAAAGTTATACCACAATCAATCATATTTTGAGACAAGCATATTACACTAAGAATGACAGTTGTGCTCTCAAGATAGTGCTCAAAGAAATAATGGAGACACAACATAAAAGTAAAAGATTGACCCTTCGCAGAGGGAAGCAGGGATTAACATGCGCTAGAGCTTTTTATTTTTATAAAGACAGGAGTAAAATTATTTTGAGAGGTGTTTGTTGTTGTCAACGAATGGTAATGGGTACACCAACTACCTCGCCAACCGGACTTTCAAGAGCGGCTCCCATGAATTATTGCATATTTATTTGGCACTCCTTCCAACCTTTCTTTCACAAACCATGGCTAACCGAATCCTCGGGTGCCTGCCAACAATCTCATACCATGAAGGAGTGCCTTTTTATTTTAGTTTTATTATGATGATGACACTCCCCCCAACCTTTGCTTACACAAGCCATGGCTAACCGAATCCTTCGGGTGCCGTCCAACAATCACAAACCATGGAGGAGTGTCTATTTAAGTTAATTAATTCGGGACTGGGAATCCCATTGCTAGCTCTTTTTGCAAAATTATTGGATAAGCGGATGTGCCACTAGTCCATATGAGAGTCCGTCAAAAGTAAATGACAAGGTTGAAAGTTAAACACCACATACTTCCTCATGAGCTATGAAACATAAACACAAATTGAGAAGCATTTTGAAGGTTTTAAAGGTAGCGCATGAGAATTTACTTGGAATGGTTTGAAATGCCATGCATGGGTATTTATGGTGGACACTATGGAATAACTTGGTTTTCATGTGTTTGGAAGCACGAGCAGCGTTCCCGCTCAGTACAAGTGAAGGCTAGCAATAGACTAGGGAGCGACAAATCAAGAGAGCAAGAATCGTCATAATCATGCTTGCGGCAAAATAAATTAACGGAGGCATAAAAGTGATACAAGAACTCTGAAGCAATATAAATCATCGAGGCTTAATTGACTTTTTGTTCAGTCATATGCATGCGTGAGCATGTGCCAAGTCGATATAAATGAATTATTCAGAGGAGGATACCACAATGCCATACTTACTTATGAATAAAACAATGCAAGCAAACATCCATGACATGCTACTCATATTAATAGATTGGAGCTAAACATGAGAGATCATAAACTACTAGACTTTCTCAAATAACATATACCTCACATGAACCAACTAAGCATGCTCACATGGATGAGTATATGTAAAAAAATGAAAACAAATAGAGTTCATACCAGCCTCTCACCACAATCAGATTGTCGTAGATCGTCATTATTGCCTTTTCACTTGTGCAGCTTGGATAATATGAAATGAAAACCACGCTCCAGCCACCGAAGACCATTGAACTCATAAAGAACTTTACAAACCAAAGAAGAACAGCAAATATTTTTGGTGTTTTCAAATTAGAAACAAGAACAAAAAGAAACAAACAAACAAAGTAAAATCTTTTTGGGTTTTCTCATAGCAAACTAGCAATAGCAAATAAAGTGAAACAAATGCAAGAAACCAAAGCAAACAAATAATGAAGAGAAACAACAGAAATATTTTTGGTCTTTTTGTGTTTTGGGAAGGAAACAAAGCAAAAACAAGAAATAGCAAACTGAAAGAAACACAGAAAAGCGAGATGGCAGAAATCTGCCAAAACCTGACAGCAGTACAGAAATCGATTTTTACAAAAATCTTACGTTGCTCAGATCGAAAAGTGTTCAACTAATGAAAGTTAGATAACAACCTGGGGAACCTGCACAAAAATTTGCAGCTCAAAATGACGCTCTGGCTATTTTTGACAATTTTTACGGTAACGTTCCAGAATCTGTTTTCAGGCAGCACTTCCCCAAATATCATCTTCCTCTAATTAGAAAACCACTCAAACGAACAAAACAAGTATGTACAAGTATCCAGCAACCATAATATGCAAAGAATGAGTGATGCCGGTATACCTCCCCCCAAGCTTAGGCTTTTGGCCTAAGTGGAGTTCAACCCCAACGAGGGTCGTTGTTCCTCGCCGGTGGGTAGTCCATGGAGTAGTCATAGTAAAGCTCCTGCGCAGAAGAAAAGCGTGGAGGCTCCGCATATCCACCATGTTGATGCGAGGAACTTGCTGCATCGGATGATGAGTCGAGGTGCTCCTCGACCTCTATGTCGTCTCTTGCATGATGGCCTCCTCTCTCTATGTGTGCATCCAGTGCACCTTCTATGACCGACCAATCTCCCCACTTTCACCTGAGAAACTCCTTCCATCGCAAATCATTTTGTAAAGATCCGAGAGTTCTTGCGGCGATCCCCTTATCTTCTCGCACGACCCCCATTGCGGTATTCTAATTGCTGCACAAAAAGCACTAAATGGCAAGTTGACAGTTTTATTGTAAATTTTATACTGGACCGTGGGGTTAGATCGCGACCAATTAAACTTGAAGTCCTGCACAAAAGCCATAGTTAATTTTACATATTGTCTTGGCTCTCCTTCAACAAAGTCACTCAGCCCTGCACGAGAAATTAGAGTTTGAACATCTTCAAATATCCCCGCGCTTCTCATGAAATCCGCGCACGGGTAGTAAGAGGGGTATACTCCCTCTTCACGATTGACTATCATAACTTGTTGGACTTCCAATTCTTGCTGGTTCAAGTGATATCTATTCCACTCCATTTTCTGAAATTTCAATAACCAATATAAAAATTTGATTTGGTGACATATAATTGAGGAAAACTACCATAGGAACTTGCTAGAGTACTAATCATGCATCAAAACTAGTTTCTACCACTTAGAACAAGCATGCAAGCTCACTAAACATGTTACCTACAGCAGCAAAATATTCAAGATATACTCAACCAAACGAAATTCTACTTGGATGGGTGGAGGAGTCACATACCGAAGAGCAAATGTGCCAAATTTCAGCAGGAAATCTGGGCTGAGCAAAGAGATCGAGAAATCTGGAGCTCTGGAGCAAAAACGCGAGAGAGAGGAACTTGGTGTCGATTTTTTTCGGGAGAGAGAAGAGTCTGGGAGGAAGAGATGGCAAAATGGGGCAGAGGGGGGTCCACACCACATGGTGGCGCGGCCACCTCCTTGGCCGCGCCGGCCTGTGGTTTGGCGCCCTCTGGTGCCCCACATGTCATCCTCTGGTGCTCCCAGGTGCCTCGTCGAAAAATAGGACCAACGGTATAATTTTTGTGAATTTTTGAAAACTTTGAAAAACGCACATTTCTGGGTATTTAGTTTATTATTACTGGCCAGGAAAAATTTCGAAATCTTCAAATAACTAAAGAACTTTGCAAATTAAAAGTGCTACAGCAACTAGAGCAAGTGGAGGAAGAAAGATATGTTGTTCACCTCCTCTATGCATATAAAAAGTATCCGTTAACAAGGTTGATCAAGTCTTGTCACCAAATAAATTTTACATAGCATAAGAAGAAATAAACCTCAAATCAATCATGTTACCTTGAATTGTATTGATATGGATCCAATCACGAGAGTTTGATATTCTTCCTTAGGCTCATATATAGGACAATCAATAGTTCCCACTCTGATAGTTCTCACATTAGAAATAGTATTAACTCCACACGCTTTCTCAATCCTCTTGGGAAAATAAACGGTATGCTCCCTATCATCAACATTGAAAGTAACCTTTCCTTTGTTGCAATCAATAACAGCCCCTGCGGTGTTAAGAAAAGGTCTCCCAAGAATAATAGACATATTATCATCTTCAGGCATTTCCAACACAACAAAACCAGTTAATATCAAACAGTTAGTAGTAACTTGAACAGGAACATTCTCACATATACCAACAGGAATAGCAGTAGATTTATCAGCCATTTGCAAAGATATATCAGTAGGTATCAACTTATCTAAGTAAAGTCTCTGATAAAGAGAAAAAGGCATAACACTAACACCGGCTCCCAAGTCACATAGAGCAGTTTTAACATAATTATTCTTAATAGAACAAGGAATAGTAGGTATACCTGGGTCGCCCAACTTCTTTGGAATTTTGCCATTGAAAGAGTAATTAGCAAGCATAGTGGAAATTTCCTCATTGGGGATTTTCCTTTTGTTAGTAACAATATCTTTCATATACTTTGAATAAGGAGGCAATTTAATAGCATCAGTCAAAGGGATTTGCAAGAATAAAGGTTTCATCCAATCGCAAAATTTATTATAGTGTTCTTCTTCCTTTGATTTTAGTTTCTTAGCAGGAAAAGGCATTTGCTTTTGCACCCAAGGTTCTCTTTCATTACCATGTTTCTCAGCAATAAAGTCTTCTTTAGTATACTTTTTATTTTTAGCATGCTTTTCAGGTTCTTCTTCAACCTCTTCTTTATCAGGAGTATCATTCTTATCATTATCATTATCATTATCATGTTCATTACCACTTTCAGTTTCAGCATCAGAAATAGAAATACTATTAGGATCATTAACAGGTTCAGAGGATTCTACAACATTTTTATGTTTCTTCTTCTTTTTCTTCCTAGAATGAGCACTAGGTTCAATGCGTTGAGAATCTTGTTCAATTCTTTTGGGATGCCCTTCAGGATATAGAGGATCCTGGGTAGAGACACCACCTCTAGTTGTTACTTCATAAGCATGTTTCTCTTTAGAATTATTCCCTAACAAGTCATTTTGCACTTTAGTGAGTTGATCAATTTGAGTTTGAATCATTTGAAAATGTTTAACAAGCATCTTAACATCATTGGAGGTTCTCTCCACAATATCATGCAATTCACTAATAGCTCGAGAATTTTCCATTAAATGATTCTCTACTCTCATATTAAAATTTTCTTGCTTAACAATATAATTATCAAACTCATCTAAGCATTGTGCAGGAGGTTTCGAATACGGAATATCTTCCCTAGTAAAGCGTTGAAGGGAGTTTACCTCAATCATGGATGAAGGGGGAATTATCTCACATATATCTTCAATAGGAGGTAGATTCTTCACATCTTCGGATTTAATACCTTTCTCCTTGAGAGACTTCTTGGCTTCCCTCATATCTTCATCATTCAATTTAATTAAACCCCGCTTCTTCAATATTGGAGTTGGAGTCGGTTCAGGCGTAGTCCATTCATCATGATTCCGGCTTATTTTAGCCAATAATTCTTTAGCGTCGTCTGGGGTTCTTTTCCTGAAAACACAACCAGCACAACTATCCAGGTATGCCCTAGACTCAATGGTTAGTCCACTATAAAATATATCAAGTAAATCATGCTTTTCCAAATCATGCTCAGGCCGAGCTCTAATAAGAGAGCAAAATCTCGACCAAGCCTCAGGCAATTTCTCTTCATCTTCCTGATTAAAGTTATAAATTCTCTGCAAAGCAATATGTTGAGCACTAGCAGGAAAGTATTTGCGGAAGAAAACATCAAGCAATTCTTTCGGACTTTTAATAGAATTTGGTGGCAAATTATTATACCAAGTTTTAGCGTCATCCTTTAATGAGAATGGAAATATTTTAGCAACAAAGTAAGTACGCATCTTGACATCATCAGAAAACAAGATACTAAGAGTAGATAGCTCAGTCATGTGTTCAACAGCACTTTCTTTTTCAGTACCACAAAAGGGTGTTTTCTCAACAATAGCTATATGAGATAAATGAAGAGAAAAATCATAATCTTTATCCCTAATGTTTATAGGAGATGTGGCAAACTTAGGATCAGGAGACAGTTTATATCTAACAGCATGTTCTGCAAGCAACTTTTTAATTTTTCTTGCATCAGTAGTAGCATTGCATTTTTCAATAAAATCATCATTAAGCTCCACATAATCTTCCTCAGGATCATCACTAAAATAATCAAGTTCAGGTGAACTAACAGGTGTAGTAGCATTAGGAGTTTCAGTATTTTCAATTTGTCTAGACCTAGCAATTGTAGCATCTAGAAAAGATCCCAATGCACCACTATCATCAAGCACAGCAGAAACATTATCAATATTATGAGAGTGTTCAGATTCAGCAGATGTACCCGCATGTGAAGCATGTGGCGGTGAAACAAGTTTATCAATCACAGATGGTGAATCAAGTGTAGCGGAGGTACTCAGAATTGTACCTTTTCTTGTAGTGGATGGTAATATGGCAATCTTAGTATCGCGAGGTTTACCCATGATGGAGAATTTGCAGCGAACAATATTAATCCAAGTGAACTTCCAAATAAAGCTATGCTCCCCGGCAACGGCGCCAGAAAATAGTCTTGATGACCCACAAGTATAGGGGATCGCAACAGTCTTCGAGGGAAGTAAAACCCAATTTATTGATTCGACACAAGGGGAGACAAAGAACACTTGGAAGCCTTAACATCGGAGTTGTCAATTCAGCTGCACCTGGAAACAGACTTGCTCGCAAGAGTTTATCAGTAGTAACAGTTTTATAGCAGTAGCAGTAGTGAAATAACGACGACGAGTAACGAGAGACAGCAGTAGTGATTTTAGTAAACAGCAGGATTAAAATACTGTAGGCACGGGGACGGATGACGGGCGTTGCATGGATGAGAGAAACTCATGTAACAATCATAGCAGGGCATTTGCAGATAATAATAAAACGGTGTCCAAGTACAAAGCAATCAATAGGCATGTGTTCCATATATAGTCGTGCGTGCTCGCAATGAGAAACTTGCACAACATCTTTTGTCCTACCAGCCGGTGGCAGCCGGGCCTCAAGGGAAACTACTGGATATTAAGGTACTCCTTTTAATAAAGTACCGGAGCAAAGCATTAACACTCCGTGAACACATGTGATCCTCACATCACTACCATTCCCTCCGGTTGTCCCGATTTCTGTCACTTCGGGGCCATCGGTTCCGGACAGCGACATGTGTATACAACTTATAGGTAAGACCATAAACAATGAATATCATGATGAAACAATAACATGTTCAGATCTGAGATCATGGCACTCGGGCCCTAGTGACAAGCATTAAGCATAACAAGTTGCAACAATATCATCAAAGTTCCGATTACGGACACTAGGCACTATGCCCTAACAATCTTATGCTATTACATGACCAATCTCATCCAATCCCTACCATCCCCTTCGGCCTATAGCGGGGGAATTACTCACACATGGATGGGGGAAACATTGCTGGTTGATGTAGAGGCGTTGGCGGTGATGGCGGCGATGATCTCCTCCAATTCCCCGTCTCGGCGGAGTGCCAGAACGGAGACTTCTGGCTCCCGCGACGGAGTTTCGCGATGTGGCGGCGTTCTGGAGGGTTTCTGGCGACTTCGACTTCTCCCCGTGTGTTTTTAGGTTGAGGCCGATAAATAGTCCAAAGGAGGGCGTCGGAGGCCGGCCGAGGGGGCCGCGCGGGCCGCGCGGGCCCCCCTGGGCCGCGCCGCCCTATGGTGTGGGGCCCTCGGGCCTCCACTTCAATTGCCCTTCTGGCTCCGTTAGTTTCCTGGAAAAATAGGGCCTTCTGCATAAATTCCGAGGATTTTCCCGAAAGTTGGATTTCTGCACAAAAACGAGACACCAGAGCAGTTCTGCTGAAAACAGCGTTAGTCCGTGTTAGTTGCATCCAAAATGCACAAATTAGAGGCAAAACAATAGCAAAAGTGTTCGGGAAAGTAGATACGTTTTGGACGTATCACTGCTTGTTTACTGTTTTACTGCGTTACTACTGCTGCAATACTACCACCATCAACTACACGCCAGCAAGCTATTTTCTGGCACCGTTGCTACTGCTCATACTTATTCATACCACCTGTATTTCACTATCTCTTCGCCGAACTAGTACACCTATTTGGTGTGTTGGGGACACAAGAGACTTCTTGCTTTGTGGTTGCAGGGTTGCATGAGAGGGATATCTTTGACCTCTTCCTCCCTGAGTTCGATAAACCTTGGGTGATCCACTTAAGGGAAACTTGCTGCTGTTCTACAAACCTCTGCTCTTGGAGGCCCAACACTGTCTACAGGAAAGGGAGGGGGCGTAGACATCAAGCTATTTTCTGGCGCCGTTGCCGGGGACCTGAAGGAACAAGCTTTCCTCCCTCGTCAACCACGCGCCAGTCCTGGACAGCATCAAGTATTTTCTGGCGCCGTTGCCGGGGAAGAAAGGTAAAAGGTACTCACACTCCGGATCTCAGCTACTAAGCTATTTCCGCCGTTGTAAGTACTCGAAGCTATTTCCTTTAGATCCTGCAATTGCAACTTTTTGTTTCTTGTTTACACTAGTTTGGCATAATGGACAAGAATGATCTTCTTATTCTATTTTCTGATTTAAAACATGGATTGTTTGATGCGAAAATTAAAAAACCTATGGAATCTTATTTGCATGCTGGTAGTAATATTAGTATGAACGCTTTGAACACCATTGTTGATAATAATATAGAAAGTTCTAAGCTTGGGGAAGCTGGTTTGCATGATATTTTTAGTTCCCCAAGCATTGAGGAGAAAATTTTCTTTGATGATACTTTGCCTCCTATTTATGATAATGATATTGGTCTTTTAGTACCGCCTATTATGGAGGATAAATTTGATTATGATTACAATATGCCTCCTATATTTGATAATGAGAATAATAATGATAGCTACTTTGTTGAATTTGCTCCCACTAGTACTAATAAAATTGATTATGCTTATGTGGAGAGTAATAATTTTATGCATGAGACTCATGATAAGAATGCTTTATGTGATACTTATATTGTTGAGTTTGTTCATGATGCTACTGAAAGTTATTATGAGAGAGGAAAATATGGTTGTAGAAATTTTCATGTTACTAAAACACCTCTCTATGTGCTGAAATTTTTGAAGCTACACTTGTTTTATCTTCCTATGCTTGTTACTTTGCTCTTTATGAACTTGTTTATTTACAAGATTCCTATGCATAGGAAGCATGTTAGACTTAAATATGTTTTGGATTTGCTTCTTGATGCTCTCTTTTGCTTCAAATACTATTTCTTGCGAGTGCATCATTAAAACTGCTGAGCCCATCTTAATGGCTATAAAGAAAGAACTTCTTGGGAGATAACCCATGTGTTATTTTGCTACAGTACTTTGTTTTATATTTGTGTCTTGGAAGTTGTTTACTACTGTAGCAACCTCTCCTTATATTAGTTTTGTGTTTTGTTGTGCCAAGTAAAGTCGTTGATAGAAAAGTTCATACTAGATTTGGATTACTGCACAGTTTCAGATTTCTTTGCTGTCACGAATTCCGACCTTCCTCTCTGTAGATAGCTCAGAAAAATCTGCAAATTTACGTGCTTGATCCTCAGATATGTACGCAACTTTCATTCAATTTGGGAATTTTCATCTGAGCAAGTCTGGTGCCATTTTAAAATTCGTCTTTACGGACTGTTCTGTTTTGACAGATTCTGCCTTTTATTTCGCATTGCTTCTTTCGCTGTGTTGGGTGGATTTCTTTGTTCCATTACCTTCCAGTAGCTTTGGGCAATGTCCAGAAGTGTTAAGAATGATTGTGTCACCTCTGAACATGTGAGTTTTTGATTATGCACTAACCCTCTAATGAGTTTGTTTCGAGTTTGGTGTGGAGGAAGTTTTCAAGGGTCAAGAGAGGAGGATGATATACTATGATCAAGAAGAGTGAAGAGTCTAAGCTTGGGGATGCCCCGGTGGTTCATCCCTGCATATTTCAAGAAGACTCAAGCATCTAAGCTTGGGGATGCCCAAGGCATCCCCTTCTTCATCGACAAATTATCAGGTTCCTTCTCTTGAAACTATATTTTTATTCGGTCACATCTTATGTACTTTACTTGGAGTGTCTGTGTGCTTTTGTTTTTGTTTGTGTTTGAATAAATTGGATTACATCATGCTTGTGTGGGAGATAGACACGCTCCGCTGGTTCGTATGAACACATGTGTTCTTAGCTCATAATATTCATGGCGAAGTTTCCTCTTCGTTAAATTGTTATATGGTTGGAATTGGAAAATGATACATGTAGTAATTGCTATAATGTCTTGGGTAATGTGATACTTGGCAATTGTTGTGCTCATGTTTAAGCTCTTGCATCATATACTTTGCACCTATTAGTGAAGAAATACATAGAGCATGCTAAAATTTGGTTTGCATAATTGGTCTCTCTAAGGTCTAGATAATTTCTAGTAAGGTGTTTGAACAACAAGGAAGACGGTGTAGAGTCTTATAATGTTTACAATATGTCTTTTATGTGAGTTTTGCTGCACCGGTTCATCCTTGTGTTTGTTTCAAATATAGCCTTGCTAGCCTAAACCTTGTATCGAGAGGGAATACTTCTCATGCATCCAAATCCTTGAGCCAAACAACACTATGCCATTTGTGTCCACCATACCTACCTACTACATGGTATTTCTCTGCCATTCCAAAGTAAATTGCTTGAGTGCTACCTTTAAACAATTCAAAATTTATCACCTCTGATTTGTGTCAATGTTTTATAGCTCATGAGGAAGTATGTGGTGTTTATCTTTCAATCTTGTTGGGCAACTTTCACCAATGGACTAGTGGCTTCATCCGCTTATCCAATAATTTTGCAAAAAGAGCTGGCAATGGGATTCCCAGTCCCAAATTAATTAACAAAAATAGACACTCCTCCATGGTATGTGATTGTTGGACGGCACCCGAAGGATTCAGTTAGCCATGGCTTGTGTAAGCAAAGGTTGGGAGGAGTGTCATCATAATAAAACTAAAATAAAAAGGCACTCCTTCATGGTATGAGATTGTTGGCAGGCACCCGAGGATTCGGTTAGCCATGGTTTGTGAAAGAAAGGTTGGAAGGAGTGCCACCCGAAAATAAAATAAAATGGGAGCCGCTCTTTGAAGGTTTGCCTGGCAAGGGGGTTAGAGTACCCGCTACCATTCGTTGACAACAACATACACCTCTCAAAACTTTATTTTTATGCTCTCTTTATGTTTTCAAAATCAAAGCTCTAGCACAAATATAGCAATCGATGCTTTCCTCTTCGAAGGACCATTCTTTTACTTTTATTGTTGAGTCAGTTCACCTATTTCTCTCCACCTCAAGAAGCAAACACTTGTGTGAACTGTGCACTGATTCCTACATACTTGCATATTGCACTTATTATATTACTTTACATTGACAATTATCCATGAGATATACATGTTATAAGTTGAAAGCAACCGCTGAAACTTCATCTTCCTTTGTGTTGCTTCAGTGCCTCTACTTTGAATTATTGCTTTATGAGTTAACTCTTATGCAAGACTTATTGATGCTTGTCTTGAAAATACTATTCATGAAAAGTCTTTGCTTTATGATTCAGTTGTTTACTCATGTCATTACCATTGTTTTAATCGCTGCATTCATTACATATGTTTATAGTATGATCAAGGTTATGATGGCATGTCACTCCAGAAATTATCTGTGTTATCGTTTTACCTGCTCGGGACGAGCAGAACTAAGCTTGGGGATGCTGATACGTCTCTGACGTATCGATAATTTCTTATGTTCCATGCCACATTATTGATGTTATCTACATGTTTTATGCACACTTTATGTCATATTCGTGCATTTTCTGGAACTAACCTATTGACAAGATGCCGAAGTGCCAGTTCCTGTTTTCTGCTGTTTTTGGTTTCAGAAATCCTAGTAACGAAATATTCTCGGAATCGGACGAAATCAACGCCCAGGTTCCTATTTTGCTCGGAAGCATCCAGAACACCCGAGAGCCGCCAGAGAGGGGGCACAGGCCCACCAAACCCTAGGCCGGCGCGGCCAGGGGGGGCCCGTGCCACCCTATGGTGTGGCCCCCCTGTCAGCCCTCCTGCGCCGCCTCTTCGCCTATTTAAAGCCTCCGTCGCGAAAACCCTGATACGTTTGACGAAACCCACAGAAACCTTCCAGAGCCGCCGCCATCGTGAAGCCAAGATCTGGGGGACAGGAGTCTCTATTCCGGCACACCGCCGGAACGGGGAAGTGCCCCCGGAAGGCTTCTCCATCGACACCGCTGCCATCTCCACCGCCATCTTCATCACCGCTGCTGCTCCCATGAGGAGGGAGTAGTTCTCCATCGAGGCTCGGGGCTGTACCGGTAGCTATGTGGTTCATCTCTCTCCTATGTACTTCAATACAATAATCTCATGAGCTGCCTTACATGATTGAGATTCATATGATGATGCTTGTAATCTAGATGTCGTTATGCTAGTCAAGTGAATTTTACTTATGTGATCTCCGGAGACTCCTTGTCCCACGTGTGTAAAGGTGACAGTGTGTGCACCGTGTGGGTCTCTTAGGCTATATTTCACAGAATACTTATTCACTGTTATGAATGGCATAATGAAGTGCTTATTTATATCTCTTTATGATTGCAATATGTTTTGTATCACAATTTATCTATTGCTACTCTAGTGATGTTATTAAAGTAGTTTTATTCCTCCTGCACGGTGTAATGGTGACAGTGTGTGCATCCATGTTAGTACTTGGTTTATGCTATGATTATGATCTCTTGTAGATTATGAAGTTAACTATTGCTATGATAGTATTGATGTGTACTATTCCTCCTACATAAGCATGAAGGTGACAGTGTGCATGCTATGTTAGTACTTGGTTTAGTCTATTGATCTTTCATGCACTCTAAGGTTATTTAAATATGAACATTGAATTGTGGAGCTTGTTAACTCCGGCATTGAGGGTTCGTGTAATCCTACGCAATGTGTTCATCATCCAACAAGAGTGTAGAGTACGCATTTATCTATTCTGTTATGTGATCAATGTTGAGAGTGTCCACTAGTGAAAGTCTAATCCCTAGGCCTTGTTCCTAAATACTGCTATCGCTGCTTGTTTACTGTTTTACTGCATTACTACTGCTGCAATACTACCACCATCAACTACACGCCAGCAAGCTATTTTCTGGCACCGTTGCTACTGCTCATACTTATTCATACCACCTGTATTTCACTATCTCTTCGCCGAACTAGTACACCTATTTGGTGTGTTGGGGACACAAGAGACTTCTTGCTTTGTGGTTGCAGGGTTGTATGAGAGGGATATCTTTGACCTCTTCCTCCCTGAGTTCGATAAACCTTGGGTGATCCACTTAAGGGAAACTTGCTGCTGTTCTACAAACCTCTGCTCTTGGAGGCCCAACACTGTCTACAGGAAAGGGAGGGGGCGTAGACATCAAGCTATTTTCTGGCGCCGTTGCCGGGGACCTGAAGGAACAAGCTTTCCTCCCTCGTCAACCACGCGCCAGTCCTGGACAGCATCAGTCGTCGTTCTACAGATCAAGCCGAGCATCCAGGGGAGGTCTGAGTGCAGCCAATTTCAAGATCTTCTCCCGCGGTACATCGCCAGAATCGGCGAAGTTGAGGTCGATTCCGTCTCCAATCGACATCGGCGACTACCTGGGAAGCACCAGGGTGAGCTTGCGCTTCCTCCAAGCCATCTATTGCATCCTAGGATCCACCGTAGCGTTATTTCCGACTTCGCCTGAGTTGTGCCGTCGCAGCACGCGCTCGCCGATGACGCTCCGGTGACTCCCCGCACAAACCATCACCACCAGTAACTTTGTTTCGCAGCCCTCGTTCGAATATTCCTAGCCGCGCATCTCGGGGAGCAGTAAATCGGCGGCGCCGTCCTCGTCTGCTCGCCGGCGTCGAGCCGACGGCGAGGGGAGCGTGTCCACCGCCAACTCAACATCTTTGACTAGTCTCCTGCCCGCGTGGCAGTTGACTGGTCAAAGGACCCACATGTCTGTGACTGTAGGTATAACCCGAACTGGTACATTTAGTATTTAGGTTTAATTTCAAATTCCAGTAAATAGCTAAAACTTTGCAAAATTGCATAAAATTCATTTCAACTCCGAAAATTATGAAAAATATATCAAAGTTCTCACTAAAATAAACTCTATTCAAATAAAATATAAAACAAAAATGTGTGTCAAAATAAAAATTCACTTATTTTTAACTTTATTAATTATGCCTTTTCAATTGTTTTACATCCAATTTGAATTCAATCAATATTTAAGTTTCAAAATTTAATATTATCTATCCAGTAAGTAAATAAAATGTTAAAATTAAATTTTTGATCATATTTTCATCAATTAAAATATTAGTGGTAATTCATAAACCCTAATGTGCAAATTGCCATTTACTATTTCTTTAAATAATAATAAATCAAGAAAATATTAAAAGCCAATATTATTTTGGTAATTCAAAACTTGTTTACTTAAACATTATTTAATTAACAAGTCATTAGTTTAAAATCTAATCATAATTATAAAACCCTAATTCTGGAAATTAAACCTTAACTCAAATTGGTCTTAATTCTTAAACACTTTAAAATAATTAAATGATAAGGCTATTATTAATTTGGTGCAAAGTACTTTATCACATTAATTCTAGTACTAAGCATTACTTTAAGAATTGGATCATAATTTAGAAACCCTAGTTTTATTATAAGTTAGAATCTAGATCCCATTATTTTATGTGATCATTTGAAAATGCCTTAACCCTAAAACCCTAGTTGCTTATCACATGTGATCATGTGAATTTCATCTTACATAGAGAAACTTATGATGTAATCAACAAATACAAATCATGGTCCACCAAAATAGAAACAATTCACATGAAGTCATCATTTCATGTCTTCATTTTTTAATAAACCTTGTATGATCCACTAGTGCCACTTAATTATAAACCCTAGCTTGCTAATCTCACATTGACACCATTAATCACCATACCACACCATTAGAAGCAACCTCAACCATCAAACCCTAGTAGAACCATAATAATGAACCCTAGTACCAACATTGTGTAATAATTCACAACACATGCTCCTATTCCACTAAACCCTACTTAGGTAATGATAAGCCCTTAGCTTAGAAACCATTAGAGATTATTTAGTGAAGCAATTGTGAAGCCATAGTAAACCCTAACTCATAGCAACACCTTGATAAGTATCCTTTGATATGATTCTTAAAAGAAACCATAGTAATAACCCTACCAATACTTGCTACATATAAACCCATTCTACTTAAAGAACCCAACTAGTTCCTATTAGAGAACTAAATGAATCCAATAGTAAATACTAGAAAGCCATAGCTCCTATGTATAGTAGTTCATATTCTTATTTAACCTGTTCTTCAAAAGTTATTCTTTTGAAGTACAAATGTCAATCAAACCTTAGAAGCCTAATCCTTCTTTGAAATACTCATTATTTCTTAAACAACATGTTCTTCAAAAGTTATTCTTTTGAAGTATAGTATAAGTAATCATCAACCATGTTCTGTAGAACTTAAAATTGACAACTGTTCTTTACATATTATTCCACCACTATTCTTTATATGTATGATTGTTATGATGTCTTATATCACTTGGTTATGATGCTAATATAACCAAACCCTAATAAGAACCTTGTTTGAGAACCATTCTAAAAGTGCAACCAACCCTAAAGAAATCTTTACAAATCATACATCTTAAATCATTGAGGTTAGGTGACGCTCGGGACGATTGCATCTCATACTATGCATTATAGCATCTTTGCCAGTTCTTTAAACATTGTCCTTACCGGACGATGATGGTATTTCAGAATATGGAGTTAACACGTATCGAAGCTTTTGGCTGCATAATCTTGCAGTCAAGAAAGGCAAGTTCATTGCTTGCTCATGTCATTTGATTATTTTTATCAAACTATATGCAAAGTACTATACTTATCACTCATGCATTGAAAAGCAAAGTATTATTTTACAATTATGAATATGACTATGTGGTGGGCAATGGAACCATGGTATGTGTTGATATGGTGGAGGTTCCATTGCATGGGTACTACTCATCTAGGACTAAGTACCAATGCCGTCCAGTGATTCTAGCGTCGTACATATCGCGTTGACCATAAGATCTATAATGGCTCTGGGGAAGTCAGCTGTATCTCTTCCCTTCTGCACGCCAACGGACTGGTAGAGCTGCGGGGTGTTGGAGGCACTGCCGTAGGTTGGGATAGCCTTTTAAATCTCCATCCGTGTGTGATGAAAAGCTCTACTGTCTATGATGGATTGTCCGACGTACACCGTGGGTAAAGCCGTATTATCGGGAGAAGTCTACCGGGGGTGTACGGGTGGACAAAAGGGTGGGTTTGCATGGTCGCGGAGAAGGCAGTGATTGGCTTGGACCTTACACCTAGCCCCACACCAAGGAAGTGTGGACGGGAACGATCACCCGGTTGGTATCAAGGATAAGTTCTCTTATGGGAAAAGTAACGCACCTCTGCAGAGGATACTGAATCGTGACTGTCACTCCCTGTTCCGGGAAGGGAACTACGAACACGGCAGGAAAGGAACTCCATGAAGTTCTGGTCAACCTGTGAAGACTGACGGGCATAGTTTTTAGAATAAAATAAACCTTTTGAAGAAATGTTTATGAAAACTTGCATTGGCCTATGACTTTCTGGTCTATGGCTGTAGCTAGTGCATGATACACCTATTTCCTAATATGAACTTGCTGAGTACGCTCGTACTCATTCCCTTCCATTTGAACCCCCTTCTTAGATCAAGGCACCGAAGGAGAAACTACCGTGGAACTCGAAGACAAAGGAGTCAACTGCAACAAGATGAAGAATCCAATCAAAGAAGTCAATGGAGTCAACTTGTGCATCAGCTAGAGTGGAAACTTAGATTAGTGATAGAAGGGAACATTTCCCTAATCCTAGCACCTAAGTAGCTAGAGTTCTATAGCAAGCCAAGTAGCTCCTAAGCTAGAGTTAGAAATAAGTTAGACTACGAGTCGTTCTTCTGGAGCTTTATTTGAAGTTTTACCTCACTGAAAAGTAGGAGATTGTGTTGATCTTATGTAAACAGATTGTGTATCCTCCTATAGACATACCTTGGACTCGCATATGTTTCTGTTGTACCACTCTGAGAGATGTAATATGAGTGGAACGGTGTTTCACTTGTGTTATGTCAAAGACTTGTGTACTACACCATGCAGTGGTACATTGGGTCACCACAGCTGGTATCAGAGCAAATGCTTTGACCCTAGGATTAAAACCCTTTAAAGGAGACCTATAGGTTTGGTAGTGTCTGTAGGAAGTGTATTAGCTAAGACAACTATGCTAAACCAACTATTCTTTTTGACTTGAGATGGGTATTCACTTGAGAATAATCCTGACACATTTGAGGGAATCTTTCTTATCTATTTTTCTTAAGTACAGTTGATTAGTTATCTTGCTTCATTCCAAATAATAGAACACCATTGGAGCTTAAGATAATTGGTGGTAGTAGACCACAGTTGGTATACAATACATGGTAGTCCAAAGAGAGGATACAACCATAAGGAAGATATCCTATTGGAAGAAGTATACCAATACAAGTATGGTTAAGTAAGAGTCATTTAAAATATCAAATGACTGATGTTAAGTAAGGGAGATAAGTTATATAAGGTAGTATATGTCTATGATGAGTCCATCATAGGAGGTAAGGAAGAGTGATAGGAGTTACACGAGTCTACTTTTAATAATAAACTAGGTACTCATATATGATTCACTTGAGAGTCATGATGTGATGGAGTAGAACATCATAAGTGAATTACAAGAGTGTGATAAGGAGTAGGATTTAAGGAATAGTTCGAAAGCTTAGGCCTTAAAATCCTAATAACTGTACCAAGTATGTTAGAACCATAGTCCTTAATTTAAAGAAGGCTTATTTAGAGCATATCACATAGAGAAAACCTAGAGTTATAGGTGGCATATTCTAAACAATCATGTGTTTAGAGTAGACATGTTAGAACTAATTGTATTACAGGAAGTAGTCCTCAATAGCACATATATATGGTATACTATTTTGTTAGTAATTCCAAAGAAAACTAGGTTAACTTCAACTATCCCAGGCCATTTTGTTTCAAGTTTGTCTCATTGCAAATGTGCAATTAAGATAAATGTTGAGACAAATAGTAGAAATTCACTTATTTGTGCTAAGTATCACAACCTAAACCTATCTTATGTGGTGTTATATACTACACATCTGATCCTGATGTTTAGGGATGTCTTACCCAACTATTATATTCAGGCCTATAAGGATGTGTATTATAAGCACACAGCTGGATTTTCTTGGATTTTTATTGTTTGACTAGATCCATACATGAACTTTGACGTTGATATGCAAATGCATGTTGTAATATCAAGCTCTTACTTGATGTCATAGATCTAGAGGGTAAAGGTATTCGTGTGAGGAAGTGATGAATTCTGAAGATTTTGAAGATAAGATGAAGGTTCACTAGAAGAAGGAAGTAAAGTTGTGGGAAGCAACCACAACAATCTGAAGGAAGGACCAATCAAAACTCACTTCTATCCTTAATCAAGGAGTACTTCACCATGGAAGTACCATGAAAGTGAGAAAAATAGTGAATATGGAGCAGTAGAAGTGGAGCCATATTCATTATGGAAGAAGGGATTTCAAGTAGAGTCACTTATGATACTATCTTCATAGTATCAACAAGTGGTTATCTTGCAAAACAAACCCTAGAAGAAGGAAAATAGACAAGTGAAGTCGCAACTGGTATAATAAGACCGCAGCTGATATAGGATAATCATGAAGAGAAAGTATGTGAAGTGAGGTATATCTTAACTAAAAATATAAAAGTAGCCATAGCTGGTAGGTAGATATTGACTAGAACCATAAAATAGTCCACAGCTGATATCAAGTAAGCCACATCTCTTGTTAGATAGTCTGCAACTGGTAACAGATATTCCGCAGCTTAATCGTTCTTTCACTCTAAAGAAAAGAGGGATTCCGCAGCTAGTATTCCGTAGCTGGTAAATATTTAGTTGGAGGATTCACAACGGATATCCACAATTGTGTGGATACACCGCAAGGCATTCTTCATGAGACTCTAGAAAAGTACAAACTATAAGCTAGACCAAGACTAATTTTCTAACCTTGGAGTTTAATGATTAGAAGAAAGGAAGTTTGAAGATCATTAGTAAACTCCAAGGGGGAGAGGAAGGCTGAAGGAGAAGTATTGTGATATGATTTGGAGTATGAAAGACGAAGAAAAAGGTCTGAACTGAGAGGAAGTCCGATCTAATTTTTATAAGGTTGTTGGGAAGTACCCATATAAAAGTACTCTCAGGAGGTTGTCAGACCAGAATCTGTGGTTCATATCTCGAGGAAGTAAGGGTTAGACCTTAACTTGAGTGGGTGATACGTCTCCGACGTATCGATAATTTCTTATGTTCCATGCCACATTATTGATGTTATCTACATGTTTTATGCACACTTTATGTCATATTCGTGCATTTTCTGGAACTAACCTATTAACAAGATGCCGAAGTGCCAGTTGCTGTTTTCTGCTGTTTTTGGTTTCAGAAATCCTAGTAAGGAAATATTCTCGGAATTGGACGAAATCAAAGCCCAGGGGCCTATTTTCTCACGAAGCTTCCAGAAGTCCGAAGGAGAGACGAAGAGGGGCCACAGGGGAGCCAAACCATAGGGCGGCGCGGCCCCCCCCTTGGCCGCGCCGGCCTGTGGTGTGGGGCCCCCGTGCCGCCTCTTGACCTGCCCTTCCGCCTACAAATAGCCTCCGTGACGAAACCCCCAGTACCGAGAGCCACGATACGGAAAACCTTCCAGAGACGCCGCCGCCGCCGATCCCATCTCGGGGGATCCAGAAGATCGCCTCCGGCACCTGTAGGAGAGGGGAATCATCTCCCGGAGGACTCTACGCCGCCATGGTCGCCTCCGGTGTGATGTGTGAGTAGTCTACCCCTGGACTATGGGTCCATAGCAGTAGCTAGATGGTTGTCTTCTCCCCATTGTGCTATCATTGTCGGATCTTGTGAGCTGCCTAACATGATCAAGATCATCTATCTGTAATTCTATATGTTGCGTTTGTTGGGATCCGATGAATAGAGAATACTTGTTATGTTGATTATCAAAGTTATGCTTATGTGTTGTTTATGATCTTGCATGCTCTCCGTTACTAGTAGATGCTCTGGCCAAGTAGATGCTTGTAACTCCAAGAGGGAGTACTTATGCTCGATAGTGGGTTCATGCCTGCATTGACACCGGGACAGGATGAGAAAGTTCTAAGGTTGTGTTGTGCTGTTGCCACTAGGGATAAAACATTAGTGCTATGTTCAAGGATGTAGTCACTAGTTACATTACGCACCATACTTAATGCAATTGTCTGTTGTTAGCAACTTAATACTGGAGGGGGTTCGGATGATAACCTGAAGGTGGACTTTTTAGGCATAGATGCAGTTGGATGACGGTCTATGTACTTTGTCGTAATGCCCAATTAAATCTCACTATACTCATCATGATATGTATGTGCATGGTCATGCTCTCTTTATTTGTCAATTGCCCAACTGTAATTTGTTCACCCAAAATGCTGTTCGTCTTATGGGAGAGACACCTCTAGTGAACTGTGGACCCCGGTCCAATTCTCTTTACTGAAATACAATCTACTGCAATAATTGTTCTACTGTTTTCTGCAAACAATCATCTTCCACACAATACGGTTAATCCTTTGTTACAGCAAGCCGGTGAGATTGACAACCTCACTGTTTCGTTGGGGCAAAGTACTTTGGTTGTGTTGTGCAGGTTCCACGTTGGCGCCGGAATCACTGGTGTTGCGCCGCACTACATCCCGCCGCCATCAACCTTCAACGTGCTTCTTGGCTCCTCCTGGTTCGATAAACCTTGGTTTCTTTCTGAGGGAAAACTTGCTGCTGTGCGCATCATACCTTCCTCTTGGGGTTGCCCAACGAACGTGTGAAATACACGCCATCAGTGGGTAATTGTAATTACTCAAAACCAAGAGAACTTAACTAAGCCTTAGATAATGAAGTTGGAGGAAGAAGATATCGGAGGACAATCAAAGCCTAAGGAAACAAAAGACCAAAGGGTTTGACCATACCAAAACTAATGATTATTAGAAAGATTCCTTTCATGGAACCTAAAGAAACAAGAGGAAGATAACTAGTATAAATTAGAAGCCATGATTGGATGGACTAAATGAGTCTAATCCATTCGTATGACTAAACAACCAGGACCATGCCTATTGTAAATACCTTACTAAGTACCATTACTTTCGTTATGGTAGTAAGGGAAAACAATACCTTACTTTAAACAAAAAAATTAGAATTAAGGTTTGAGCACCGCAGCTGGTAGAACCAAGCTTTGAGTACCCAAATAGGAAGATGTCACCACAACCATTAGTAAAGTCCATTAACACAATAAGATGTCCTAATCCAAGAATCTTTGGAGAGAAAGCCTATAAGCTTAGAGTGTTGGAAGAAATCATAGAATTGAAGAAAGTATCAGTGCCAGACATCAGAAGACTCCAGGAAGGATCTGGACAAGGGATATATTCAATTATATCTACTGAGATCACCATGGAGTATGAAGGATTGTGATCTGTTCAAGTCAGTGCAACATTCCGAAACATGAGAGCGTTCGAACTTCGGGACAAAGTTCAGTTTAAGGGGGAGAGGCTGTAATATCCCAGGTTTAGAGGCTATAAAATGAGAGAGCACCAAAGTGTGCATTGCATTCATGCATAGAAAATCCGGGGAATTTTCGCGCTTTCAAATAAAACTTACCACAGTAACTAAAGTTTCACTTGACTTGCTGGAATTGAAGTAGTTCATCAAGTCAAGCGCTATAAGCTTCACTGTGATCTTTTCTAAAACCTTGTTTTGGGTAGAGATCATTTGATCTATGGGTTAGATCAAATAGAAGTAGATTTACAACAAACAACAACTTAAGTAAGGGTCAATTACAAGATCCTATAAAAAGGATCTCAACATGACATTCCTTACAACAACACATGAATAATTATTCAATCCTAAATCATAGAACACAATTAATTAAGACACTATTCTATACTTATCTTTTCCATGTCTTCTATTAAATAAATGTTCCTACCATGAGGCACATGGTATATCTTTTCAACTACAATGCTTGAACCCAAGCAAAGGACAATCATATTCATTCTTCATATTAAACCTTGACCATTCCAATCTTGTTTCCCAACTCCTACCATTAAACATAGAGAAAGTAGAGAATCATTCATATGCTTATTCTATCCATTGAATAGAACCTAGATTACTATTTAAAACTTATCCAATTGAGGTACTTGTTGATCCTAACATATGATACAAGAAATATAAGTCAAGTATTAAACCCTACTTGACCTAGCTAATACTTGATAGTAAGTAAGAACCTCTTTTACTAGTGATCCAAGAGAGAGACAAGTGTTGTGATCATTACAACTTGGTAATGATCATAAACCCTAGAGTAACCCTACCTATTCAAAAGAGCTCGACCTAAAGAGGTATACTCAAGTATATTGACTTATACTTGATCTTGGAGAGAGAACCATAATTCACCAATGAATTGTTATGAGGCCAATATCTTGATCATTACAATTTGGGCGATGATCATAAACCCTAAGAATCTAAGTGAGTGTGTGGACAGAAGCAATAAAGAAGAGAGATTAGTGAGGAATAAGTGGATCATGTCTAATGCATGATCTTGCCTTATAAATTGAGATGATAAGTTAATCCTATATATGTGATCCATAGATCTCATTCTTCTCTGGAAATAATAAGTAAATCACTAGTAGCTAACCAAACCAATCCTCATGTCTTGTGTAGAGTAGTACTGCTATGGTATTTAAACCTTGCCTATCCAAACACTTGAGACAAACCTAGCTTTGCCTTGATACAATAATTCTACGTAAGTGAGAAGGAGGAACCCTAGCCAATTAAACATAGTCCTAATTATTGCTCACATCCTAAACCTAGTGGTGTATCACCTTGGTGATCACTACTAAAACACTAGATCACCTTTGCATTTAAATCCAAGTATCACTTTGGATTATAAGTAGAACCCTGCCATGCCTTATGCCTATTTTATATTTCAATTTAGTGAAGCATCACCAAAAACCTTAAACCATTCCATAAGGAATCCATACATAAACCCTAACTTGTGCATCATGGATCACAAGTATAAACCAAGCCCTATATAGTTAAAGACTAAATGCCATTAGTGAGTAGAGTGAAACCAATATCCAATTCTACTTTGACTTCCAATTACCTTGCTTAGTTGCCCAAATGGAATATTCACTACAAGGGAAAGGCCTACCGCCGGCGAACCTAAAAGGCCCATTGCCGGCGCACCACGAGCCCGCCGGTGCGAACGGGCCGGTGATAACGGGCCACTGCCGGCGCACCAGGCAGTGCGCTGGCGATAGAACGGATACTGCCGGCGCGCCATCGCCGCTTCGCCGGCAAAGGACAATTTCCACCGGCGCACCAGCAGCTGCGCCGGCAGTAGTGCTTCCAGCACTGGCGCATGCCACGTGCGCCGGCAGTAGGTCATTTAGGTGCGCCGGCAATAAATTCGAAAAATCTTTTTTCAGCTTTTTTCCAGCATATTAGAATACATATTTGACAGCAGTATATATTTACAACACAGTTCATAATTGTACAGCAGCACATGCAATATGAGAAGCACATAGAGAGTCAAGTATCATTTCGGTATCAATACACAAATACACAAGTCTCGTTCCGGAATGTTGATTCATACAACACATGTGCATATGCAACACCGAACGACGAAGTTTCACAAAGTTAGAAGTCTCGGTACATAGTCGTCACTAGTATCGTCATACACCTCACAATGTAGGTCCTAACCTAAACTACAATCACATAGAACATGACCAACATGGTCATGACGACCATCATCACGAAGGCCATGTTCTTCATCCGGTTCCTCCTCATGTCCCTCATCTCTCCCGCTACATAACGGGCGTATCTTCCTTCCGCCTCCACCCTAGTGGGGTATCCCTTGTAGCTGTTGCCGCTGAAACGGTGCACCTGTCTCTGACAGTCCTCCCAGTCGTCGTAGACTCCAGGAACCCTCCCCTTGTACACGACATATGTCGTCGGCATCTCCATTCACAAGACAAGTAAAACGTTAGTACCAATGCAATGAACAAGTGCCAACTCAAATAAGAGACAAGTAGTACGAACTAAATAGCATGTGCCTCATACTTTGTTGGTCGAAATAAATAATAACATACAGGGATGGGGTCAGCGAGGCTAGGTAGGATGCACAATAGATTGATATGTGTGGCCATCACACCAAGCCTCACTGGCCCCACCCCGGAGTGTACAAGTGACCGAACATTTTAATCATCGGCCAATGCAATTAAGAAGTGCGAACTCAAATAAAAGACAAGTAGTACGAATTAAATAGCGTGCCTCATACTTTGTCGGTCGAAACAAATATTAACATCCAGGGATGGAGTCAGTGGGGCTAGGTAGGATGCACAAGAGATTGATACTTGTGGCCGTCGCACCAAGGCTCACTGGCTCCACCCCCGAGTGTACGAGTGACCGAACATTCTAATCATCGGCGAACTCCAAATACGAGGCAAGTAATGCAAATAATTATTAAGCTATCTACGCCATAATCTTGAAATATATAGCAAAGTAAATGAAACTATAGACACATGTTCACATGCACATTCATACAACTAAATAAAAGCAACAAGTCGATTCTATTGGAATATATAGCAATTATTACAATACGGAAGTTCAAGATCGTTCAAGCTTTAGCAAGTGTTCCCGTCGTAGGATCAGGTTGTACGCCTAGGGGGGAATGGACGGCAGCCCTCAAGCGAGTTGAACGGCCTCTCATCACGCGACATCTCCAAGCGGAGTTCTATCTCGTCATTAGGTGGTAGACCGTAGCCGTAGAAGAACTCGCCAGACCTAGCGTTGACATCCTGCAGGATTACCGTGCAAATGAACTGCTGGATGCGACCCCAGTTCTTTCTAATCTCTCTATCACGGACATCCGCCATGTTTGCAAACCTGTTTCTGAGATTCTCTGGCAGCAACATGTCATCTGCGTACTTTATGTACTCCTGCATCTGAAGGATGGCGTACCACGCGTCCATCCCATTGTCTTGCGTCGACTGCCTGAGGCAGGGGAAGTTGGTTGTGTGGGTTAAGACCAAGCCTCCTCGGGATTTCCTCTCTACTTTGAGGGGGCCTGCCTTGTTGGCGAAGCCGGTGAGAGCATCATTGAGAAGGGCCCTGATGTGGGTGTAGTCTTTCTTGCGGTCCCTACCCGAGTCGAGATAGACTGCATGCGAGTGTTGCGGGTGCACGACGATGAGGGTGCAGAACTTGTCTCTGCGGAAAACACACGGATTAACCTTTGGAAATGCAAATGGAGATATAGGATAGAATGGTGATGGGGGACTAGCGAGTGATTACTTACTCGGGGAAGTAAGGGATGAGAATGGCGCCCTTCTTAATGTTCGCCAGCATGAAATCCTCGACCTGCTGGGTGGCAATCGCGCGATCCCCAGCGTTGCAGATGATGCTCTCCCGCATATAGAAGGGGTCCATTATCGCGATGGTCGGCGTCCCCTCCTTAACAATCTGGGAAGACAAGCTAAGAGCAACTAGGCGAACCACACTAAAGTGGAGCGCTTGCATGCGATAGATGCTGAAGATATCGTTGAACCGGATGAAGCACAAGTCCGCGGGGTACTTCTCGATGAAGTTCATGCCAGTTGGCACCTTCGCCACGAAGAGAGGGTAACCAGGATCTTTTGATTTGAGAAGAAGGTTCTCCACATGCCTGACAGTCTCATGCAAGCTCCTCATATCCGAGGTGAGTTTCTTCAGGACATGCTCCGGCAGCATCGGTTCACCCAAGTGATGCAGAGGTCGCCAATTGTTTGGCAACTTGTCAAGGAGTGGGACCTTGTCCTTGGATTTGGCCGCCGCCTTGTCTTGGGCGTCCTTCTTATTTGCCCTCTTCCTCTTCTTGGGTTGTAGTGCTGGACCATCCATCGCCGTAGTGGCCGTAGCACGGAGTGTGTTTGGGCTCAGCATATTTTTGACGGCGGCGGTGGCGACCTCCTCAGGATTTTCCTCCTCAGCCGTTTCTTGAGAATCGAACAGCTTCTTGGAGCACACATATTTCAAGGCCGGCGCATCCTCATGGACAACTTGTGAAGACGTAGGGATATCCCATTGGAAGTTCTCACGTTCATATTCCTCGGCCTCTGGCGCAGCTGGCTGTTGTGGTGGGGCGCTGACCTCTGGCGCAGCTGGCCGTTCTGGTGGGGCGATGACCACCGGCGCCGCTGGCTGTCGTGGAGGGACGCTGACATGTGGCGCCGCAAGGTGCTTGTCTTTGCTTGCCGTCGACCCCGAGTAGGTGTTGATCCGAATTAGGGTCTTCGGCCATAGCAGTACCCAACCCTTCAGTGAGGCCAGATTCAACGGGCTATCGTCATCGGCACCATGCGGTTGATTAGGAGGAAACAAATCCTCATAGCCCGATAACGCCCGATCCACTTCAACCCGGTAAACGTCATCCGCCATATCTCGTGTGTGCCACTTCTTATCCAGGGGCCGAAGGATGGACCCCCTCGCGACGTCTTTGAGTTCGTCGTTTACTCTCATCAGGAAGGTGCATGGCGTTGAGAGCGCCTGCGAGAACATGTGTATGGCGTTAGAGAGAGGGCAAGGATGACGAAACTAATATATTAACTTGATGTACACATTAGTTAATTACCGTGAGGGCGTTGAGCTCGGCTAATGTCGACGGGCCGGCACATGCGGCGGCGGGCGTGCAAGTGACGGAGGGGCTGCTACCCGGCATGGACGGTGAATCCCTAGCACCAGCGACATTGCCGGCGGCCGGAGGAGTCTCCATTATAACATTGTCATTGCCGGCGGACGGCGGCGCCATCGAGTTGCTGCCGTCGAAGCTAACCACTTGCATTTTCGGGGGGGGGGGGCTTGTTTGCCACCCTCATACCACGCGTGTAGAGCGTCGAAATCTGCTTGGACTGAAGCGGCGACTTCAGCTTTGACTTCAGGTACGAGCGTAGATTTGAGTTGCGGTACCAGTTGCGGTGCCAAACCAGCTTGGACTTGGGCTAGGATTGACTCCCTCATTTCCTCCGCCTCCCGCTGCTTCCTCTCACTGCACGCATTTTTATCGGCCGCAGACGACAAGCCGTAGTGACCATGCTTGTAGCCTGTACCGGCGCCAGCCACACGGCCTCTATGCGGCCTTCTTGTCGGTGAATGCTCATTAACGATGTTTAGCGCCCGTACGAGAGGCTTGTCCCAGGCTACCCTGCCCATCGACGCCTGGGAGGAGGAGCCTTCATCACATTGAGAAAGTCTTTGTCTTTCTTCTTCCTGCGGAAGAAACGCGAACCATTTAGAAATGTTGCTACTATTATATGAATGATACTTGATCTAATTAAACCGGTAAATTGCTTACCAGTTTTTTCTCCAACGCCAGGACCTTCTTGTCGTTCGTGAACCAAATTATGTCGGTTACGACCTTCGGGTCCGTGACAAGTTCCCCGGTTAGTTTCTTCTTATGGTACCGGGACCTGATGAATCTTCTTTCAAGCGGGTCCTTGTACTTGAGCCAGGGGTTCTCAATGCTGGCATTTACATACGCCTCGTCCTCCTTCGCCCAATAGGGCTCCTTTCCCTCGTACCCACGGCTCCCAAGGTTGTGGTTGCCGATGTTAAGTTCCCGCATTTCCTTCCCCCACAACTTGCGATTCTTGGTTGCTTGTAGCTCTTCATTGGCCACAAAAGCATCAAAGTCCACCTGGGAGACATGCGGAAAGGCGGAGTGGACCTCTTCGAAACCTTTGCCCTCAGCAATCAGCTTCCGCACCATGTACTTATAGCTGCTGAGGTGTTTGGTGAACTTCAGGAGGGCTTGTGAGTTCACAATGTTGTTGGTTTGATGACTGGAGGCATAGTCGCCTAGGAACTTGTATCGTGCGTGCAACCTCGCAATGAGCTGGGCTCGCAAAGGCGCTTTGTTCTCAGCTCGGAGGTCCGTCTCGTTGAGATTGATGACCTCTCGGAGGATACATGCCAGTTGGTTGCCGTACCCCTTGGCAACATCCTTAGGCTCCACTGGCAAACCACTGGCGGGGTCCACCTCTTTGACTGTGTCTCTGCTGGTGCCGACCGTGTTTCGGCGCCTTGCCTTCCGCGGCCTCTTGGAACCACTTGTCCCGGTGCCACTACTCCCGGCGGCGCCGCTAGGATCGTCACCACTTGTCTCGCCGCCACCCCCGGCGACGCCGGTTGCCTCGTCGCCGCTTGGCGCGTAGGTACTACCCCCGGCGGCGTCGCTTGCCTCGTTGCCGCTTGGCTCGTCGGCACTACCCCCAGCGTCATCCTCCATCTCATGGTCCTCATCGCCGCCAACACCAGCGGCCTCGGCATCCTCCTCCGTCCTAAAGAAGTGCCTATTGTAGTGCTCCTCTAATTCTTCTTGAGATGCCATGGTGGCTTGCACTAATAGAAGATGAAAAAGAGTTAGAATTGACGGAAAAATTCGGCATGACCTTTGCTAAAAAATGGTCATGCCGAGTGCTAGAATTGCCGGAACGGAAATGAATCGACATTCCGGCACTCAATAGCAACTCAATCCCTGTAACAGAAATGCAAACATATATATAACAACTTCATTTTCACCGGAGCTCAAACATCACCATAATCAGCACGTTCATTTAGCTCAACCATCACCATAACCATAACCATAACAGCAACATGCACAGCAGCAGCATGCATAGCATCAGCATTTAAATACCACCAGTAGCATTTCCACTATAATAAAAAACCCCAATTCATTTCCAGAGAAGCATGTACATCAAGTAAATGGGTCATCAATTTATCACAGCAAGAAAAATATGTGTGGATGAATAAAATCATCCAAACAGGGGCACCACAATCATATACCCCCAACAGAGAAACCAAATACATTATATATACATAAGCTTCAGGGAATTACTTGGGGTCCAGAAAACTAATCCATGATATGAATGCTATGAGAAATACAAATGAGTGAAAAAGGTGTACAAATAAGTGGAATTAAAGTGACATTCCTTCACCTTGTACATGCACTGGCCAATTAACTAAACAAAATCAATTTTCATTTTAGCTACTGCAAGTAAAATCAATTTTGAACCAAACCTCTATTTCATTTTCTTTTTTTGGCAATAGGTAATGATGCATTTTCATTTTGAACCAAATTTATTTACAACCAGTGAGCATGCATGAGCATTTTGAACCAAACAATTGAGCATTTTTAACCAGTAGCAATTTATGGCAGCATTTTTGCATTTCATTCTTGTTAGGAGCATGAGCATGAGCAAGCAATTTTGCATTTCATTCATGTTATGAGCATGAGCATGCAGCACCTACACTGGAAGCAATTCATTTTGTATATTAGCATTTCATTTTTGTTATTAGCATGAACCAGAGAATGCATTTCATTAGGCATTTAAATGAACCAGAGAATGCATTCTTGCTATATATGAACCCTAAAAATTTAATAAACATGAATCAAGAATGTGTAAACCAACATAAATCAACTAAATGAACCTAGCTAGCTACTGCATTTTGCATTTCCATCTCAACCAGAAGCAAACCAGAAGCATTTAGTATATAAAGCATTTAGTAAATATAAATTGAAACCCTAAATACTAACCAGCAATGAACTCCACCTAATGAACTAAATACCTAAGCAACATGTACTAAGCAACATTTTAATTTTAAACCAGTAGCTAAACCAGTAGTAGCATTTGCTACTGCCAACTAGTGTTCATTTCATTTAAATGAACCATGTACTGCTAGCAAATTTTATTAACTAAACCTACTAAATTATTTTAACCAGAGAACCATCATATTATTAGCATAAGCATTGCATCTTGCATTTCATTTTAAAATTGGTTTAGTTTCAAACCAGAGAGCTTAATTGTTACTTTAATTTATATGAATTGGCATTAGCATAACCAAAAAACCCTACTGCCTAGCTACCTAGGTACTGCAAGCATTTTTATTTTCATTTTCACATTTAAAAGAATGAATTGAACCATAAGAAGTCACAGGGCATCTAGCAAAACCATTTTCATTTTCATTTTCGTTTAATGAAGAACTAACATACTGCTTAGTGTCTAGTTTTTATTTTCATCATAAACCATAGCATAAAAACACCCTACTACTATAGCTACTCCTAAACTAAATGAACCAGAGAACCATGTACATCATTTTCATTTTGTTTTAAATGAAACATAGAATGAATTGAACCCTAAAGTGTTCATTTCATCATTTTTTAAATGAACCAGAGAGCATTATTGCTATATCAACCAGCATTATTGCTATATCAACCAGCCAATTCAATGTACAAATTCAATCGGCTACTGCAAGACCTACTGCAAGAACTAAAGCAAGAATCGGAGGCAGAGAGAGGGAAGGAAGAGGGGGATGGATAGGGGAAGGAAGAGGGGTTCTTACCAACGGCGATGGTGGTGACGCCCTGCTGCTCCTCTCCGGGACAGTGGCCGGCGCGCAACGCCCTCCTCCTCTCGGCGACAGTGGCGACGGTGGCTGGTGCGTGACGCCCTCCCCCTCCTCTCCGCGGCGATGCCCTGCTCCTCCTTGCACGGCAGCTCCGGCGTGCAGCGAGGTCTCTTGGTCCAGGGCTTCCGCGCGACGGCGCTCGAGATCGACGGTGGCGGCGGCGCTCGAGATCGACAGTGGCGGTGGCGCTTGATTGGGAATGGGGAGGGAGAAGAGGGTCGCGCAGCGGTTAAGTCCCAGCTATAGCCGGACCCACCTTATTGCCGGCGCACCACATGATTGGTTCGCCAGGGACAATTATACCCCCGGCGAACCAAACAGGTGGTGCGCCGGCAATAAGGTGAGCCCGGCTATACCTGGGACTTGTCCCCCAACCCTGGCTGGCCATTTCCTTTTCTATTTTATTTTATTTTTATTCTTTTCTTTATTTCTTTTCACTTTCTTTTATGTTTCTTTTCTTTTCCCACAAATCCTATACTATTTTTTTCCTTCTCTTTTCAAGATAATAACAAAGCAATATGAGTTAATTATGCATTACAAAAAAATGAGTTATACATACACAAAATATTGACCAACACAATATTAATTAGTCATACATAAAATATTGGCCATGACCATATGAGTAGTTATGAATTACACAAAATATGAGTTATAGATTGCAAATAAAGTTTTACATCATCGATTGAGAAGAGTGTTTCGCTTTCTTCTTGCTTTTCTTGCTCGTCGTTGAATAATTTAGCCCCGTGTCGTGACTTCTTCTTTTGAAGGGTCGACCTGACCTCGGTAGCGTGGTCCTGCTTCTTCTTGTGGTGTATGTTGTGTCTTCGTCCTCGGATTCTTCCATCATTGGGTCTCCGACTTGTCCTTCGAAGTCTTCCTCGCTGGCGACTCCGTCCATTCCGACGATGGTCCTCTTGCCTCTCCTCACGATAACACGGCTAGGCCTGGATGGGTCGGTTATGAAGAAGCATTGGTGCACGTGTTCTGCCAGTACCCATGGCTCATTCTGCGCGGTGGCGTTCGTGGACTTTGATTTGTTGGCTTCGGGTAGAAACATGGTGTTGAAATACCGGTCTTCTTTTGTGACGCTCTTAGCCCATCTGATACGGAACATCGGCACTTTCTCCCCAGCGTAGCTAAGCTCCCAGATTTCCTCGATTCTTCCGTAGTATCTAGTCTTTACGTCACCCATCCAGGAATCCATCGTTACCCCTGAGTTCTGGTAAACACTGTTCTTGTCTTTTTCTTCCGCGTAGAATGTGTACCCGTTGATATTGTACGCTTGGTAAGTCATGATGTTGGGCGCGGGGCCATGTGACAAGGCCAATACTAGTTTATCCTTGTCAGAATCCATTGGTGGGGGGTTAGCATCAATGTGGTCTTTGAACCAGCGCGCGAAAGAGGAGTTGTGCTCTATGTATATTTCTGCTTCCGTCATCATCGGCTTGCCACTGTTCTCTATCATGGTTTTGTGCTCTTTCAACCAAGGATCGATCAATTCAATGTGTTGTAGCGCTACTAAGTTGGCCCTATCAAAGTCGGAAGTCTGACCAGACATGTGCACGTGCAGTTCCTTCCTTCCATTTTTGTGGCCTACTCCCTCGAACCTGCGGAGGTGCTTGTTTTGAGGCAAACCAACAGGGTCCTCGATGTCTAGATAATTCGTGCAGAAAGAGATGCACTCTTCGGTGAGCCAGCCCTGTACGATGCTTCCATCCGGATGTGACCTGTTACGAACGTATCCTTTAATGACCCCATTCATTCTTTCAAACGGCATCATGTTGTGTAAGAATGCCAGCCCTAGACTGACGATATCATCCATGATATGGACCAACAGATGGACCATCACGTCAAAGAATGCAGGCGGGAAGTACATCTCAAGCTCACATAGGATCACCATGATCTCTTCCTGGAGCCTTGCGAGTTTCTTCACGCTTATCGACTTCCGAGTTATGACGTCGAAGAAGTTACAGAGCCCAGTCAACGTTGCACGGACATGATCATCCATTATACGTCGGATTGCAACCGGAAGAATCTGCGTCATCATCACGTGACAGTCATGAGACTTCATGCCGCTGAAGTTTCATTTCTTGGGGTCCATGTATCTGCTTATTAGCCCGGAGTAACCGAAGGGCACTCTAACTCCTAGAAGGCAATTGAAAAATTGATCGACCTCGGCCGGACTAAAAGTGAAGCAGGAGGGGGGACAGTAATAGTCTGGCTGCTTAATCCTTTTGCGCTTCTGACCGCCGTCCGCCTCCTCCTCCGAATGTCCCTCTTGGGCCGCCGGGATCTGAAGCTCTTCCCTGATGCCCAAAACTTTCAGGTCGTGTCTTGCTTTCGGCCCATCTTTGGTCCGGTCCGGCATGTTGAGAAGAGTGCCAAGCAAGCTCTCTCACACGTTCTTTGTAATATGCATGACATCAAGGCAGTGAGGTGTATCAAGAATTTTCCAGTACGGCAAGTCCCAAAACACGGACCTCCTTTTCCATACACCAATGAGCGGTGTCGTTTCCTTTTTCTTCTTCTTCTCTCCAGGCTTTTGACGAATCTTTCCTGGCGCAGGCCACTCCTTCCAACCTTTCAGTAATGTATCGATCTCTTCGCTGCTCTTCTTACGTGGAGGTCCTCGGGGTTCATTTGTACCATCAAACAGATCTCCACGCTTTCTCCAAGGATCAGTCTTCTATAGCCACCTTTGATGCCCCATGTAAACTGTTTTCGAAGAGCCGGGATCCTTACCAAGCTGCAAAAATATCGTCTCTTCCATGCACCTGACACATGCCTTGTGTCCATGGCACACCTAGCACGAAATGTAACCGTATCCGAGGTAGTCCTGCACCGTCGTGATCAACGCGGCTCTCAAAGGGAAATATTCTTCCGCGACGGCGTCCCATGTATCTACCCCTTCCTCCACCCACAATGTTTCAAGCTCCTCCTTTAATAGTTCGAGATACATGTTGATATCGTTTCCTGGCTGTGTCGGCCCTTGAATTAGCATACTCATCTGTATGTACTTCCTCTTCATGCACAGCCAGGGCGGGAGGTTGTAGATCCATACAAACACGGGCCATGTGCTATGTGTGCTGCTGTGGGTTCCGAACGGATTGAATCCGTCCGTGCTCGCACCCAACCTGATGTTTCTGGGATCTGCCCCAAAACTTCCGAATTCATTGTCTAATGCTTTCCACTGGCTTGCATCCGAAGGGTGCGTCAGCACTGGGTGCTCAATCCGCTCTTCATCATTCAATACTGCCTCCTTTCTTTCTGCGTGCCAGCGCATGAGCTTTGCTTCCTTGCGGTCCGCGTAGAACCGTTGAAGCCGGGGGGCGAGCGGGGAGTACCACACAACTTTCCGAGGAGCTTTCTTCTTCCCTTTCTTGTACCGTTCAGCTTCACACACAGGACATTTGGTCTTGTCCATGTGCTCCTTGCGATACATGATACAGTCGTTGATGCAGGCGTGATACTTTTCATGGGGTAAGTCGAGAGGGCACGTGATTCTCTTGGCCTCGGCTAGACTACCAGGACACGTGTTCCCGGCAGGAAGGAGATATTTCACGTATTCCAGGATGTCGTCGACGCTTGTGTCCGTCCATCCGTGTTTCGCCTTCATCTGCAGCACATCGAGAGCTACTCTCAAGCGAGACTCCCCCAACCCGCGACCTGAGTCGTACAACGGAGTATTCGAGTCTATCTCGAGTTGCTCAAGCTTTGATTTCCGCTTGGCGCCTTTCGTCTTTTCGAGAAGCAGATCTTGAAGATGAGGGTCCCGCACGACTGAAGCTAGCGGCACCTCTTCGTTGTCGTCAAGGTTATTGTCGTCGTCAAGGTTATTGTCGTCATCAAGGTTATCGTCCTGTGCGACAAACTCTTCATCATCATCAATATCATGATGCCCTCCTTCTTGCCGGCCATTTTTACCACCTGCCGCCATCGCCCCATTGACCTCCGCGCCATCATCACTCATCCATTGAGTGTGTCCATGCATGAAACCATTAGTGAGCAGGTGCCCCTGCAATTTGCCTGAATACGAGTCAAACCATTTCCCTCGTTTGCATCTCCGGCACGGACACAATACCTCCGTGCGGTTATTTTCATACATGTCGATGATCGCGTGTTTCAGATATCTCATCACGATGCTTTCACTCATCTCGATAACCATTATCGCCTGCATGGTAAGATTACATAATTGATTAGAACCATGCATCCGTCGATAGTTTTCACGGAAAATTTCGGCATGACCTTCCTACACGGTAGGACATAGGAGCGCCAGAAATGTGCCGAAACGGAAACTTAAAGAATCAACATTTCGGCGCAACGTTGACAACTCATTTTCAACGCCAACACACACAAGCACAAGCACAAACACAACATATATATATATATATATGCCACACACGAGAGCTTTGCTTCAAATGTCCAACATACATCGATTTCATTCCTCAATTTGTTCATTAATCACCTATTTGTTTGATATAATTGTCGACGAGATCGAGACGACGTGCCACGACAATGGCGTATGGAAGCCGACTTTCTAGATCTAGATCTAGATTGAGCGGTCAACGCGGGATAGTAGATCTAGATCTACATAGGGGGATGTGGGAGATGCATGTAGGAAGGGAAGATTTGCTCAAAAAATATAATTTTGTTTGGTCAAATTAGCTAAATTGGGGATAGGAATAGGCAAAAATGAGCTGGGTTGGGAGAAGGCTCGGGTTGTGTGGAGAAGTGGAGTGTAGTGAGTGTGTGAGTGAGTGTGCTGGTTGGTGGCTGAAATAACTCCCAGGTTATTGCCGGCGCACCTGGACCATGGTGCGCCGGCAATATATACCCCATCCGGCTATAGTTGCTCCGGGCCAGGCACAGGAAACACTGCCGGCAACAGCAAATTACCGCCGGCGCGCTCCTGGGCTGGTGCGCCGGCAGCGTTTCCTGGGCCTGGCCCGAATCGGCCGAGCCCATGCCAGGAATTTTCCCCGGCGCGTCTTCTCTGGAGGTGCGCCGGCAGTATGCCTGCATCGCCGGCGCGGCGACTTCCTGGTGCGCCGTCAACACTTTCCACCGGCGCACGTCCTAGGTGGTGCGCCGGCACGTTTTGCCTCCACCTATAAGCTTTTTCCTAGTAGGTATTGTGTCATAATTGAACCATCACCTTAGAGAATTGACTATGAGGAGTGTAGATTCTATTCTAAATGAGTTAAGCTAGGTGTGGCTAAGCAAGATTATCAAGCATAGAGTTTATTCAACCATATGCTTAAACCTTAGAAATAATTCTTCACATAAAATGATGAATCCATCTCATTCTCATTGCCCTCTATTTTAAAATTCTAGACATAGTTAAAATATGTGTGAAACATCAATATTGTTAAACACCCTAGTAAATTAATAGTAGGTTTATTATGCACCTGTTGTAGAATTCAAACCATCTAAACAGATCTAATTCCTAAATTATATAGGATTGAGATAAATATTTAAACCATGTCTATTTCAATTATATCTCACTAAAACACCAATTGAATTAAGTATTAAATCATTGTGGAAACAACAAAGCTACCCAGTAAGTATGACTATCTAGTTACACTTATAATTCAAATATTTTTGAACCTGTAAAGCAAAATCAGAAATCAAATTTGAATACAAACCAGAATATAAAAACAGAAAATAGAAAAGAAAACAGAAAATAGAGAGAGAGAGGCCTTACCTAGCTTACCTGGACCGTGCAGCCCACGCAGCAGCCCATGTCGTTGGCCCACATCCACACAGAAGCGGCCCAAACCTCAGCCCGTACCGTTTCATCGCTGGAGATAGGAAGAGGACGTCGTCTTCTTCTCCCCAGGCGACAGTGCGATGGAGCAGCGCCGGCCACGTACCTAGCCATGGATAGGGATCACTCGGGCGCCGCAGAAGGTTCTAGAATTCTACCCTATATTTCTCGCGTCCGAGTCTATCCCTTGGCGCCAAGATTCACGCCCGATACACCTCCGTCATCGTCGAGGCATCCCGGCCACTGCCGCCGGCGAGCTGATGAACTAGACCCCGCCGTGGTCTATAAATACACCAGGAGCTCCGCACTGAAACCCTAGTTCCTCGCCACCCCTCTATTCCCTCTCTAATCTACCCAGATGCTCGCAATCATCCGCAGCACCGCGCCGGAGTCGAGCACGAAGTCGACGGTGGAGGTCACCCTGGAGCTCAAGAGGTGGTCGAGGAGGAGCGCCTCGACGTCGTCGTTCTACAGATCAAGCCGAGCATCCAGGGGAGGTCTGAGTGCGGCCAATTTCAAGATCTTCTCCCGCAGTACATCACCGGAATCGGCGAAGTTGAGGTCGATTCCGTCTCCAATCGACATCGGCGATTACCTGGGAAGCACCAGGGTGAGCTTGCGCTTCCTCCAAGCCATCTATTGCATCCTAGGATCCACCGTAGCGTTATTTCCGACTTCGCCGGAGTTGTGCCATCACAGCACGCCCTCGCCGACGACGCTCCGGTGACTCCCCGCACAAACCATCACCACCAGTAACTTTGTTTCGCAGCCCTCGTTCGAATATTCCTAGCCGCGCATCTCGGGGAGCCAAAAATCGGCGGCGCCGTCCTCGTCTGCTCGCCGGCGTCGAGCCGACGGCGAGGGGAGCGTGTCCACCGCCAACTCAGCATCTTTGACTAGTCTCCTGCCCGCGTGGCAGTTGACTGGTCAAAGGACCCACATGTCTGTGACTGTAGGTATAACCCGAACCGGTACATTTAGTATTTAGGTTTAATTTCAAATTCGAGTAAATAGCTAAAACTTTGCAAAATTGTATAAAATTCATTTCAACTCAGAAAATTATGAAAAATATATCAAAATTCTCACAAAAATAAACTCTATTCAAATAAAATATAAAACAAAAATGTGTGTCAAAATAAAAATTCACTTATTTTTAACTTTATTAATTATGCCTTTTCAATTGTTTTAAATCCAATTTGAATTCAATCAATAGTTAAGTTTCAAAATTTAATATTATCTATCCAGTAAGTAAATAAAATGGTAAAATTAAATTTTTGATCATATTTTCATCAATTAAAATATTAGTCATAATTCATAAACCCTAATGTGCAAATTGCCATTTACTATTTCTTTAAATAATAATAAATCAAGAAAATATTAAAAGCCAATATTATTTTGGTAATTCAAAACTTGTTTACTTAAACATTCTTTAATTAACAAGTCATTAGTTTAAAATCTAATCATAATTATAAAACCCTAATTCTGGAAATTAAATCCTAACTCAAATTGGTCTTAATTCTTAAACCCTTTAAAATAATTAAATGATAAGGCTATTATTAATTTGGTGCAAAGTACTTTATCACATTAATTCTAGTACCAAGCATTACTTTAAGAATTGGATCATAATTTAGAAACCCTAGTTTTATTATAAGTTAGAATCTAGATCCCATTATTTTATGTGATCATTTGAAAATGCCTTAACCCTAAAACCCTAGTTGCTTATCACATGTGATCATGTGAATTTCATCTTACATAGAGAACCTTATGATGTAATCAACAAATACAAATCATGGTCCACCAAAATAGAAACAATTCACATGAAGTCATCATTTCATGTCTTCATTTTTGAATAAACCTTGTATGATCCACTAGTGCCACTTAATTATAAACCCTAGCTTGCTAATCTCATATTGACACCATTGATCACCATACCACACCATTAGAAGCAACCTCAACCATCAAACCCTAGTAGAACCATAATAATGAACCCTAGTACCAACATTGTGTAATAATTCACAACACATGCTCCTATTCCACTAAACCCTACTTAGGTAATGATAAGCCCTTAGCTTAGAAACCATTAGAGATTATTTAGTGAAGCAATTGTGAAGCCATAGTAAACCCTAACTCATAGCAACACCTTGATAAGTATCCTTTGATATGATGCTTAAAAGAAACCATAGTAATAACCCTACCAATACTTGCTACATATAAACCCATTCTACTTAAAGAACCCAACTAGTTCCTATTATAGAACTAAATGAATCCAATAGTAAATACTAGAAAGCCATAGCTCCTATGTATAGTAGTTCATATTCTTATTTAACCTGTTCTTCAAAAGTTATTCTTTTGAAGTACAAATGTCAATCAAACCTTAGAAGCCTAATCCTTCTTTGAAATACTCATTATTTCTTAAACAACATGTTCTTCAAAAGTTATTCTTTTGAAGTATAGTATAAGTAATCATCAACCATGTTCTGTAGAACTTAAAATTGACAACTGTTCTTTACATATTATTCCACCACTATTCTTTATATGTATGATTGTTATGATGTCTTATATCACTTGGTTATGATGCTAATATAACCAAACCCTAATAAGAACCTTGTTTGAGAACCATTCTAAAAGTGCAACCAACCCTAAAGAAATCTTTACAAATCATACATCTTAAATCATTGAGGTTAGGTTACGCTCGAGACGATTGCATCTCATACTATGCATTATAGCATATTTGCCAGTTCTTTAAACATTGTCCTTACCGGACGATGATGGTATTTCAGAATTTGGAGTTAACACGTATCGAAGCTTTTGCCTGCATAATCTTGCAGTCAAGAAAGGCAAGTTCATCGCTTGCTCATTTCATTTGATTATTTTTATCAAACTATATCCAAAGTACTATACTTATCACTCATGCATTGAAAAGCAAAGTATTATTTTACAATTATGAATATGACTATGTGGTGGGCAATGGAACCATGGTATGTGTTGATATGGTGGAGGTTCCATTGCATGGGTACTACTCATCTAGGACTAAGTACCAATGCCGTCCAGTGATTCTAGCGCCGTACATATCGCGTTGACCATAAGATCTATAATGGCTCTGGGGAAGTCAGCTGTTGTCGAGGGTGTTCCTCGGCAATGCCCTCTGATAGGGGCTTAGGGTTGATGGAATCCTGCAAGCTGACACGAGACATCGGTTCACAGACAAGCGGGGAGAGCGATTTACCCAGGTTCGGGGCCCTCGATGAGGTAAAACCCTTACGTCCTGCCTGTCTGTTCTTGATTATGATGATAATGGATTACAATGGGGTGCCGAATAGTTCGGCTGAGATCTCGTCGAGATGGCTAAGTACTATGACGACCTAGCTCTACGTTTATGTTGGCTAAGATAGCTCAGATTGATTGTCCCCCTCGACAGCCCCTCTCCTGGCCTTTATATAGGAGGCCAGGTTTCAAGAGGTCTAATCGAGTACGACTAGGTTTACAGTAATTTTAGATCAAATCTTTCCTTGTTCGGCTGCTTCTTTGCCTTGCTCACCAAGGAATCTTCTGGTGTGCCATCCGGTTGGGCCGCCTTGCCTCCAAGTGCCTTCATGGGCCTCCAACTAGGAAATATAGGATAGGGCAACATCGGTTACCCGAAGGGTAATGCCCACGTCAGTAGCCCCCGAGTGTCTAGCCGAAGATAATTCGGGTAGAGACTAAAGCATGCCCTCACCGAATGTTCTTCTCCTTGATTGTTCTTGTCCTTCCTGAATCTGCATCATCTTCTTCTATCGGGTGCGCATCAGCGCTCCTGATGGGAGTAGCCCCCGAGTCTAGGTACGGATGCTTGCAATCCGTGCGTAGACTCAAGTTGTACCACTCGAACATTTTGCTCTGCCAAAGTTTTTTCGTAAGTCTTCGTAGTTCATCCAATATTTTCCTCATGCAAGGGATAATGAGTAACATGCCCAACTTTTGCTGGTTAACTGCCGATGGCAAAACAATGTTACCCTACACAGAATCAAGTCCCCGGGCATGATCCTGGAGTGCAAAAAAGTTTCTGTCGGGTGCGCGTCCAGCGCTCCCGATTGGAGTAGCCCCCGAGTCTGGGCACGGGTGCTTGCAACCGAGTGCAAACTCGAGTAGAGCAATTATCTCTTCCTTCAAGGCCTTTTTTCTTCGAGTTCTTCTTCTGTCGGGTGCGCGTCAGCGCTCCCGATGGGAGTAGCCCCCGAGTCTAGGCGTGGATGCTTGTAATCTGTGCATAGACTCAAGTTCACCATCCGATATATTTTTATTCCTTCGACTGCCTTCGACAGCATCCATGATGTCACTGATGACGTGCTACTGCTATGGCTTGATTGACAAGACTTGACCCAATGGGCCCACCCTAGTTCTGCGCGGGCAGTTTTTAGGATTTGACCAGTGCATGCGCAGCGACCGAGGCGTCTCCTCGATTTTTGCGCGACGTGGGAATAATGGGCCGCCGGTTTCGTTCCTTCTTTAAGCGCCACGTGTACAACCAGATCTGCTCCACCTCCCACGTCGTTTGTGGAGTTATGGCCACGATCTCACCTCAATTTTTACGACATAAATAGGGGCCCTTCCTGTTTTTACTTTTTTACACCTCCCACTGCTCATCTTCTTCGCCCATCCTTTCCTGCTTCCTTTGTTCTTCCCTCAAAAGCTTCAGACGCCATGGGCAAGAAGAAGGGCGCCAGCGCCTCCGACTCAACGAAGGTCAGCCGTGACTGGAGTGCCTCCGCCATTTCCAACCGAGATGTGAACAAGCTGCGAGCCCTTGGCCTCATCTCCTCATCTGAAGATGACATCCGTCTACCAGGTGCCATTTCTCGCCCAAGACCTCCGAAGGGCTTTACCGTAATGTTCACTGCTTTCTTATTCCGTGGACTCTCTCTTCCTGCCCACGAGTTTCTACGTTCCCTTCTTTTCTTCTACGGGATTCAGCTCTGGCAGCTGACCCCTAATTCGATTCTCCATCTCTCTATCTTCATCACTGTTTGCGAAGCCTTCCTTGGCATTGACCCCCACTAGGGTCTTTGGAGGAAGATCTTCTATGTAAAGCGTCACAACGACAGCAATGGTCCTCCCATCGTAGGCGGCGTCGGCTTTGTTGTTAGAAAGGAAGTCGACTATCTTGACTACCCGATGAAAGAATCAGTCCAAGGCTGGCGCAACAAATGGTTTTATCTGCGAGACTCTTTGGTGCCTGGACGATGCTCGAATCTCCCTCCCTTTGAAGATAAACTGATAGCTAAGCCGAAGAAGTCCTGGCAAAACGCCCTTTCTCCCGAAGAGAGAGCGATAGCCGACAAGCTATTCGACCAGGTCGTCATTCTGAAGAATACGGGAGGCTTGACGATGTGCGGCACTGAGGTAGTCTCAGTGTTCTTGCAACGTCGAGTGCAACCATTAATGTCTCGACCCCATCAACTGTGGCTTTACACGGGCAAGGACGATAGGTCTAGAGTCAGCTCTGCCGACCTTTCGGCTGAAGACCTCCGAGATGAGGTCCGCCGCTTGACGTGCCTTAGTATGAAGGACAACATCGTCCTGACATCGGCTTGTCCACCTTATGATTTTGACCATCTTCCCTCTGTTGTTTTTCGCTTGCTGTTGTTACTCCTCTTTCCATTGTGTCTCACAAATTTCTTTTCTTCGACAGGCCCCCGCCGTTATTCAATGCTATCCTCCTACACCCGAGAGTGGTGTGGTACTAGAGGATGACGATGATGATTCCGAGGGGACCGAGGACGCTCAGCATGCCCTCGAGGACAGTGATACGTCTCTGACGTATCGATAATTTCTTATGTTCCATGCCACATTATTGATGTTATCTACATGTTTTATGCACACTTTATGTCATATTCGTGCATTATCTGGAACTAACCTATTAACAAGATGCCGAAGTGCCAGTTCCTGTTTTCTGCTGTTTTTGGTTTCAGAAATCCTAGTAACGAAATATTCTCGGAATCGGACAAAATCAACGCCCAGGTTCCTATTTTCACCGGAAGCATCCAGAACACACGAGAACCGCCAGAGGAGGGGGACAGGGCCACCAAACCACACCCCGGCGCGGCCAGGGGGGCCGCGCCCCCCTATAGTGTGGGCCCCCCAGAAGCCCTCCTGCGCCGCCTCTTCGCCTATATAAAGCCCCTGACCTAAAAACCTTGACACGATTGACGAAAACCACAGAAACCTTCCAGAGCCGCCGCCATCGCGAAGCCAAGATCTGGGGGACAGGAGTCTCTGTTCCGGCACGCCGCCGGAGCGGGGAAGTGCCCCCGGAAGGCTTCTCCATCGACACCGCTGCCATCTCCATCGCCATCTTCATCACCGCTGCTGCTCCCATGAGGAGGGAGTAGTTCTCCATCGAGGCTCGGGGCTGTACCGGTAGCTATGTGGTTAATCTCTCTCCTATGTACCTCAATACAATGATCTCATGAGCTGCTTTACATGATTGAGATTCATATGAGTTTTGTATCACTACTATCTATGTGCTACTCTAGCAAAGTTATTAAAGTAGTTCTATTCCTCCTGCACGTGTGTAAAGGTGACAGTGTGTGCACCGTGTTAGTACTTGGTTTATGCTATGATCATGATCTCTTGTAGATTGCGAAGTTAACTATTGCTATGATAATATTGATGTGATCTATTCCTCCTACATATGCATGAAGGTGACAGTGTGCATGCTATGCTAGTACTTGGTTTAGTCTTTTGATCTATCTTACACTAAAGGTTACTAAAATATGAGCATTATTGTGGAGCTTGTTAACTCCGGCATTGAGGGTTCGTGTAATCCTACGCAATGTGTTCATCATCCAACAAAAGTGTAGAGTATGCATTTATCTATTCTGTTATGTGATCAATGTTGAGAGTGTCCACTAGTGAAAGTGTAATCCCTAGGCCTTGTTCCTAAATACTGCTGCGTTATTACTGCTTGTTTACTGTTTTACTGCGTTACTACTGCTGCAATACTACCACCATCAACTACACGCCAGCAAGCTATTTTCTGGCACCGTTGCTACTGCTCATATATATTCATACCACCTGTATTTCACTATCTCTTCGCCGAACTAGTGCACCTATTAGGTGTGTTGGGGACACAAGAGACTTCTTGCTTTGTGGTTGCAGGGTTGCATGAGAGGGATATCTTTGACCTCTTCCTCCCTGAGTTCGATAAACCTTGGGTGATCCACTTAAGGGAAAACTTGCTGCTGTTCTACAAACCTCTGCTCTTGGAGGCCCAACACTGTCTACAGGAAAGGAGGGGGAACGTAGACATCAAGCTATTTTTCTGGCGCCGTTGCCGGGGAGGAAAGGTAAAAGGTACTCACACTCCGGACCTCGGCTACCAAGCTATTTTCCGCTGTTGTAAGTACTCGAAGCTATTTCCTTTAGATCCTGCAATTGCATCTTTTTGTTTCTTGTTTACACTAGTTTGGCATAATGGACAAGAATGATCTTCTTATTCTATTTCCTAATTTAAAACATGGATTATTTGATGCGAAAATAAAAAAACCTATGGAATCTTATTTGCATGCTGGTAGTAATATTAGTATGAACGCTTTGAACACCATTGTTGATAATGATATGGAAAATTCTAAGCTTGGGGAAGCTGGCTTTGATGAGCATGATATTTTTAGTCCCCCAAGCATTGAGGAGAAAATTTTCTTTGATGATACTTTGCCTCCTATTTATGATGATTATAATGATAGTGGTCTTTTGGTACCACCTACTATGGAGAGTAAAATTTGTTGTGATTATACTATGCCTCCTACACTTGATGAGAATAATAATGATAGCTACTTTGTTGAATTTGCTCCCACTACAACTAATAAAATTGATTATGCCTATGTGGAGAGTAATAATTTTATGCATGAGACTCATGATAAGAATGCTTTATGTGATAGTTATATTGTTGAGTTTGCTCATGATGCTACTGAAAGTTATTATGAGAGAGGAAAATATGGTTGTAGAAATTTTCATGTTACTAAAACGCCTCTCTATGTGCTGAAATTTTTGAAGCTATACTTGTTTTATCTTTCTATACTTGTTGCATTATGCTTCTTGAACTTGTTTATTTACAAGATTCCTATGCATAGGAAGCATGTTAGACTTAAATGTGTTTTGTATTTGCCTCTTGATGCTCTCTTTTGCTTCAAATACTATTTCTTGCGAGTGCATCATTAAAACTGCTGAGCCCATCTTAATGGCTATAAAGAAAGAACTTCTTGGGAGATAACCCATGTGTTATTTTGCTACAGTACTTTGTTTTATATTTGTGTCTTGGAAGTTGTTTACTACTGTAGCAACCTCTCCTTATCTTAGTTTTGTGTTTTGTTGTGCCAAGTAAAGTCTTTGATAGTAAAGTTCATACTAGATTTGGATTACTGCGCAGTTTCAGATTTCTTTGCTGTCACGAATTCCGACCTGCCTCCCTGTAGGTAGCTCAGAAAAATATGCCAATTTACGTGCGTGATCCTCAGATATGTACGCAACTTTCATTCAATTTGGAAATTTTCATTTGAGCAAGTCTGGTGCCATTTTAAAATTCGTCAATACGAACTGTTCTGTTTTGACAGATTCTGCCTTTTATTTCGCATTGCCTCTTTTGCTAAGTTGGATGAATTTCTTTGATCCATTAATGTCCAGTAGCATTATGCAATGTCCAGAAGTGTTAAGAATGATTGTGTTACCTCTGAATATGTTAATTTTTATTGTGCACTAACCCTCTAATGAGTTGTTTCGAGTTTGGTGTGGAGGAAGTTTTCAAGGGTCAAGAGAGGAGGATGATATACCATGATCAAGGAGAGTGAAAGCTCTAAGCTTGGGGATGCCCCGGTAGTTCACCCCTGCATATTCTAAGAAGACTCAAGCGTCTAAGCTTGGGGATGCCCAAGGCATCCCCTTCTTCATCGACAACATTATCAGGTTCCTCCCCTGAAACTATATTTTTATTCCATCACATCTTATGTGCTTTACTTGGAGCGTCTGTATGCTTTTATTTTTGTTTGTGTTTGAATAAATTAGATTACATCATGCTTGTGCGGGAGAGAGACACACTCCGCTGTTGCATATGAACACATGTGTTCTTAGCTTTTAGTATTCATGGCGAAGTTTCTTCTTCGTTAAATTGTTATATGGTTGGAATTGGAAAATGATACATGTAGTAATTGCTATTAATGTCTTGGGTAATGTGATACTTGGCAATTGTTGTGCTCATGATTAAGCTCTTGCATCATATGCTTTGCACCCATTAATGAAGAAATACATAGAGCATGCTAAAATTTGGTTTGCATATTTGGTTTCTCTAAGGTCTAGATAATTTCTAGTATTTAGTTTGAACAACAAGGAAGACGGTGTAGAGTCTTATAATGTTTTCAATATGTCTTTTATGTGAGTTTTGCTGCACCGGTTCATCCTTGTGTTTGTTTCAAATAAGCCTTGCTAGCCTAAACCTTGTATCGAGAGGGAATACTTCTCATGCATCCAAAATACTTGAGCCAACCACTATGCCATTTGTGTCCACCATACCTACCTACTACATGGTATTTTCCGCCATTCCAAAGTAAATTGCTTGAGTGCTACCTTTAAAATTCCATCATTCACCTTTGCAATATATAGCTCATGGGACAAATAGCTTAAAAACTATTGTGGTATTGAATATGTAATTATGCACTTTATCTCTTAATAAGTTGCTTGTTGTGCGATAACCATGTTCACTGGGGACGCCATCAGCTATTCATTGTTGAATTTCATGTGAGTTGCTATGCATGTCCGTCTTGTCTGAAGTAAGAGAGATCTACCACCTTATGGTTAAGCATGCATATTGTTAGAGAAGAGCATTGGGCCGCTAACTAAAGCCATGATCCATGGTGGAAGTTTCAGTTTTGGACATATATCCTCAAATCTCAAATGAGAAAATTATTAATTTTTGTTACATGCTTATGCATAAAAGAGGAGTCCATTATCTGTTGTCTATGTTGTCCCGGTATGGATGTCTAAGTTGAAGAATAATCAATAGCGAGAAATCCAATGCGAGCTTTCTCCTTAGACCTTTGTACAGGCGGCATAGAGGTACCCCTTTGTGACACTTGGTCAAAACATGTGCATTGTGATGATCCGGTAGTCCAAGCTAATTAGGACAAGGTGCGGGCACTATTAGTACACTATGCATGAGGCTTGCAACTTATAAGATATAATTTACATGATGCATATGATTTATTACTACCGTTGACAAAATTGTTTCATGTTTTCAAAATCAAAGCTCTAACACAAATATAGCAATTCTTTTACTTTCAATGTTGAGTCAGTTCACCTATTTCTCTCCACCTCAAGAAGCAAACACTTGTGTGAACTGTGCATTGATTCCTACATACTTGCATATTGCACTTATTATATTACTCTATGTTGACAATATCCATGAGATATACATGTTACAAGTTGAAAGCAACCGCTGAAACTTAATCTTCTTTTGTGTTGCTTCAATGCCTTTACTTTGAATTATTGCTTTATGAGTTAACTCTTATGCAAGACTTATTGATGCTTGTCTTGAAGTGCTATTCATGAAAAGTCTTTGCTATATGATTCACTTGTTTATTCATGTCATATACATTGTTTTGATCGCTGCATTCACTACATATGCTTTACAAATAGTATGATCAAGATTATGATGGCATGTCACTCCAGAAATTATCTGTGTTATCGTTTTACCTGCTCGGGACGAGCAGAACTAAGCTTGGGGATGCTGATACGTCTCTGACGTATCGATAATTTCTTATGTTCCATGCCACATTATTGATGTTATCTACATGTTTTATGCACACTTTATGTCATATTCGTGCATTATCTGGAACTAACCTATTAACAAGATGCCGAAGTGCCAGTTCCTGTTTTCTACTGTTTTTGGTTTCAGAAATCCTAGTAACGAAATATTCTCGGAATCGGACGAAATCAACGCCCAGGTTCCTATTTTCACCGGAAGCATCCAGAACACACGAGAACCGCCAGAGAAGGGGGACAGGGCCACCAAACCACACCCCGGCGCGGCCAGGGGGGGCCGTGCCCCCTATAGTGTGGGCCCCCCAGAAGCCCTCCTGCGCCGCCTCTTCGCCTATATAAAGCCCCTGACCTAAAAACCTCGACACGATTGACGAAAACCACAGAAACCTTCCAGAGCCGCCGCCATCGCGAAGCCAAGATCTGGGGGACAGGAGTCTCTGTTCCGGCACGCCGCCGGAGCGGGGAAGTGCCCCCGGAAGGCTTCTCCATCGACACCGCTGCCATCTCCATCGCCATCTTCATCACCGCTGCTGCTCCCATGAGGAGGGAGTAGTTCTCCATCGAGGCTCGGGGCTGTACCGGTAGCTATGTGGTTAATCTCTCTCCTATGTACCTCAATACAATGATCTCATGAGCTGCTTTACATGATTGAGATTCATATGAGTTTTGTATCACTACTATCTATGTGCTACTCTAGCAAAGTTATTAAAGTAGTTCTATTCCTCCTGCACGTGTGTAAAGGTGACAATGTGTGCACCGTGTTAGTACTTGGTTTATGCTATGATCATGATCTCTTGTAGATTGCGAAGTTAACTATTGCTATGATAATATTGATGTGATCTATTCCTCCTACATATGCATGAAGGTGACAGTGTGCATGCTATGCTAGTACTTGGTTTAGTCTTTTGATCTATCTTACACTAAAGGTTACTAAAATATGAGCATTATTGTGGAGCTTGTTAACTCCGGCATTGAGGGTTCGTGTAATCCTACGCAATGTGTTCATCATCCAACAAAAGTGTAGAGTATGCATTTATCTATTCTGTTATGTGATCAATGTTGAGAGTGTCCACTAGTGAAAGTGTAATCCCTAGACCTTGTTCCTAAATACTGCTGCGTTATTACTGCTTGTTTACTGTTTTACTGCGTTACTACTGCTGCAATACTACCACCATCAACTACACGCCAGCAAGCTATTTTTACGCACCGTTGTTACTCTTGCTCATATATATTCATACCACCTGTATTTCACTATCTCTTCGCCGAACTAGTGCACCTATTAGGTGTGTTGGGGACACAAGAGACTTCTTGCTTTGTGGTTGCAGGGTTGCATGAGAGGGATATCTTTGACCTCTTCCTCCCTGAGTTCGATAAACCTTGGGTGATCCACTTAAGGGAAAACTTGCTGCTGTTCTACAAACCTCTGCTCTTGGAGGCCCAACACTATCTACAGGAAAGGAGGGGGAACGTAGACATCAGACAGCGATGTCCAAGAGGAAGAAGCTGCCGAGGATGATGCCTTCGTCAAGAGCAGGCGCCGTAAGCAGATACACGACGATTTCATTACAACGGTTGAATCAAGTCCTAGCGGAGAAGATAATGATGCCGATGGAACTGCTTTGCCTCCTCCTGCTAAGAAGAGTTCAACAAGTTTCTTCGCATGCGAAGATGATCTGGACCTGTGAGCATCTATACTCTTTTCCTGATTTATTTCCTATCATTTTGTATGCTAACCGTGCACTGCACTTAAGTAGCTCTGATGATGATGATGATGATGATGATGATGAAGTTCCTCTCGCGAAGAGGGCCAAATTAACCTCTGGGAAATCGGCATCGGCTAAGGAATCGAATCCCTCTCCCGCCAAGTCGACACCTCCCTCACGAACGGGTGTAGAGAAGATTCCAGTGTCCAAAGTTATTCCTCCTGGCGATGCTCCCACTTCGTCGGCTGGTCGCGATCATGTAAGTATTCAATCTGCCCTGCTTCGCCGAGTTTCTGTCGACTGAGTCTTCTTGATTTTTCTTGCTGCAGCCGATTTACGTCACAGTCGATGATGTAGCGGATTTTGCCAAACAATTCACCCGACTTGAGGCTGAAAACTCCCAACTTCGAAAGACTATCAGATCTTCGGCTGATCAGGTGCTTGAAGCCAACAGGCTTGCTACCGACGCCAAGAATGAAAATGCCTTGCTGAAGGAGGAGGTGAAGAAGCTGAAGCGGCAGATGAAGGATGAACAAGATGCCAGGCGTGCGGCGGCGGCTGCAGTCGACAAGAAAGAAGGCGTCCTCCGCGAATCCATCAAGGATTTATTAGGTAAAATCCATGGCACGCAGTTTTCTTTCTTGGTGTTTCTTCACCGATTATTGACCTGTCTTTCTTTCAGAGGCCGCCGACATAACTGTCACTCGACATCATCAGATTCGGGAGGACTCTACAGCCGATGCCTTGTCACTTGCCGCTGAGTCCAACGTCCAAGTCCTTGGACTTCTGCAAAAGACCAAAGGAGCGTTGTCGAGGCTACACTCGATGATTTTCCCGAAGATGAAGCTGGACAAGACTCTCGGCGAGATGGCGGATGCTTTCCTTGTTGATCCTTCCGAGCCTGTGGAGGTATTGAAACGCCGTAACCGCTTATTTGGGGCGGTTCTTACTTTCCAGCTGCTAATGGGTCATGGGATGGGGTCTGAGTTGGAAAAGTTATCTAAGGGATTGCCTGTCAATGATGACAACCATTTAGTCGACCTTGAGCCCTTCAAAAGATCGGCAGTTACTTGTGCCAATCAACTCCTGAAGCTGGTAGATGAAGCACAAGCCAAGCCTATCCCTGAATCTGCCCCTGGCTCATCATCAGCGAACCCTTGAACTCTTGCTTGAGTTATTGTAAGATCATCCGTAATTTTGACTTAGTCCTGTTTTATTTTGGCTCTGTTGCCAATTCAAACATCCTTTTGAATGTAACATATATGCCAAGTGCTCCCGATGGAAGTTTTATGTTAATGTTGTCCTAAATTGAGGAATGCACTGTAGATCCCTTCATCTTCTTCTCGTGCCGAGCTTTTTCCAAACCCTTCGAGTAATGATGAATCGGACCTTGTTCGCCACTTACGTGACCAAGTGTCTTGTCTAAATAAAGACATCACTTCTCTTCGCGCAATGGCAGCCTTGGTGAAGAAAAAGGAGGAGATAGCGACTGCTATCGAACAGTACGCTCTCGATGGTCTTCATGTTGCTACCGAAAGTTTGGGCTGTAAGTATTAGCCCATCTTCTGATTCCTGACATAGCTTGAATGTTCTTTTAACTGACATTCGTTCCTTTCCAGTCGTAGCTTCCGATGCAACTGAGGAGAAAAAGAAGATCCATGAAGAGGTCGAGGCGATGACTGATGTTGCGCATCCGAAACACGATTTATGGCTGCATCGTCCGAAGGCTGTTATCATGGTGAAGTTTAAATACCGGGTGGGGAAGGTGCATTATTACTTTGATAAGTTCCACGCTCATCTCACGATGGTTTGGAAGACCTTGTTCCCTCTGGACCAAGCACCCGAAACTTTGTCTGCCCTGTTCACCCGATTCAAGTCTCCCGAAAGGATTCGACAGTTGATGCGGAAAGAACTCCTGGCTGGTGCTGAGCTTGCCTTTGCTTCGATATTGGCGTGCCATCCGTCTTTAGACTTGAGAGCCGTAGCAAATACTGAGAGGAGTTTAGGCCAATATTATGATGTTGCTAGAGGCCCTGCTTACACCATTGTTTCTTGGATGGAGTCATGCCTTGAGAAGGACCTGAAGGCCCACTGGGACCAGGGAGCCTGATCATGAATGTAATAACTTTATACCTGCATAAGATTGGTTTGTACGAATTTACTGCGTACGTTGCACGCTATGATAGTTTGATTGATATTTTATTGTCGAGGGCGGCTGAGTGATCAGTCAACCTGCTCTCTCGACGACTTCGTTGGATTATGCAATGTTATTGCGAAGCCGATACGTAAGTGTTGTAAAGGCGAGACCCATCGACTTAGTCGAGGGAATTAGACGCTTGGCTTCGTCACACGGTGCACCGGTTTGAGCCTTATTTTGTGATAATGTAACCATCGACTGCAGCACTCGTGTATTTTCTCGAGGCTTGGATTGGTTGTTTTTGTGCATCATTAATCTTAGCTCCCGTTGAGAGTATTTAATTAATGACACTGTGTAAGCGTATTTCTTTAGGCCAGCGCTCCCGATGGGAGTAAGAGCCAATGGTAGGGCCCCATACGGTATGTTCGGGTGATAGGGCCTGGAGCAAGAAAAAAGGTAGAAAACCTGATTAGAACTTTTATTCATAGTGCAAAAAGCAACCTTAAGGGCTGTCGAGTAATTAAAAACAATCGTATCCTATGTATAGAACCGTCGCAAATGTGCGATGTTCCATGGATTCTCAACGTCTTTTCCTGAAGCTAGGTTTTTGAGCCGATAGGCTCCTCCTGGTATCACTTCAGTGACGATATATGGTCCTTCCCAAGGGGATTCAAGTTTCAAGGGTCTCTCTTGCTTCAGCCGAAGTACCATATCCCCGATATTAAAGCTTCGACTGCGTATTCGTCGGCTGTGATAATTTCTCAACGCCTGCTGGTATACCATCGTTCTTGCTAAGGCAATGTCTTGTGCCTCGTCAAGGAGGTCCACAACGTCCTGTAGTGTGATATTGGAAGAGGATTCCGTGTATGCCGTCACCCGGGGTGCTTCGAACCGAACGTCGGCTGGCAGGACTGCCTCGGCTCCATGCACCAAGAAGAATGGGGTATACTGAGTCGACCTGTTAGGTGTAGTACGCAAACTCCAGAGTACGGATGGTAACTCTTCGACCCAGGCTCCAGCTGCACCTGTAAGGCGTTTCTTGAGGCCATCCCCTATGAGACCGTTGATCCTTTCCACCTAGTCATTGGTCTGTGGGTGGGCCACCGATGCAAACTTTAGTTTGATTCCTCCATCATCGCAAAATTTTCGAAACTCTTTGGAGTCAAAGTTTGTTCCGTTGTCTGTGACGATACTGTGAGGCATACCAAATCGGCAGGTTATTCCTTTGAAGAATTGGACTGCTGTTTTAGCTTTTTGGTTTCGTACAGGTACTGCCTCGATCCACTTGGTGAATTTGTCGACTGCGACCAATAAGTACGTGTGTCCTCCAGGTGACGACCTTGGCAATGGTCCAACTTCGTCGAGTCCCCATTGAGCAAAGGGCCATGCCAGCGGTATTGTCATCAGATCTGTCGCATGGGCGTGCGGTTTTGGTGAGAACCGTTGGCAGGGGTCGCACTTCATGACCAAGTCTCGAGCATCCGATGCCGTTGTTGGCCAGTAAAATCCTGCCCTGAAGGCCTTCGCCATGAGGGCCCTGCTTCCTGCGTGATGTCCGCAGGTTCCTTCATGTATCTCGCGCAACAGTGCTCTTCCATCATCGATGGCGATACATCTTTGGAAAATACCAGAATTGTTGCGCTTGTAAAGTTCACCGTTTACTATGGTGAAGGCTTTCGATCGTCTAATGATTCGTCTTGCTTCTACTGGATCTTCTGGTAACTCCTGCTTCGTTAGGTACGCTAGGAACGACTTGGTCCACAGTGGCTCGAGGAGGAGGATTTGTTCGGCAGGAGGAGTTGGAGATTCTTTGGCAGCTTGCTGCGAGCTCGTCTCCAATTCGTCAGCCGAAGGTTTTGGAGGTACCGACGTCTTCTCTTTTATTGATCGCTGAGTGATCACCTCGTAAAACCCTCCGTCTGGAATGGGGGAGCACATGGACCCGATGTTTTCCAAAGTGTCGGCTTCCTCGTTGCTGGCTCTGCCGATATGTTTGAGCTCACATCCTTCAAATTTAGCTTCCATATTTTGATACAGTTGCCGATAGGCGATCATGTTGTCGCTGACCGCGTCGCACATGTTCATTGACTGCTGCACCACCAAGTTTGAGTCTCCGTAGATTTCTAGACGAGTTGCCCCACACGCCTTTGCCATCTTCATTTTGTGCAGCAGTGCTTCGTATTCTGCTTCATTGTTCGTCGGCAGGGGGAAGTTCATACGTAGTATATACTTCATCTTATCTCCCTGCGGTGATATCAACACCACTCCTGCTCCTGCACCGGTACTCCGTTTCGATCCGTCGAAGTACATTACCAATGACCCCGACATGTTGGGTGCTGCTGGTGTCTGTGACTGGATCCAATCTGCCACGAAATCTGGGAGGATTTGGGATTTTATCGCTATTCGATTGACGTAGGTTATGTCATGTGGTGCTATCTCGATAGCCCATTGGGACACTCGACCTGTGGCCTCCGGATTAGTCATTATGCTTTTCAGTGGCGCTTCGCTCACGACGATAATCGGGTGCTCCGTGAAATAGTGCCGTAACTTGTGAGCTGACCTCCACACTGCGTATGCCAGCTTCTGATGATGGGGGTACCTCTGTCTTGCGAGTGTGAGCACTTCACTGAGATAGTAAATGGGCCTCTGTACGCCATGAACTCTCCCTGCTTCTTCTCGCTCGACAACCAAGACGCTGCTAAAGACTTGGGCTGTTGCAGCTATATACATGAGCAACGTTTCCTTCTCACGGGGGTTACGAGGACTGGAGATGTCGACAATATTTTCTTCAGATTGTCGAAGGATTCCTGCGCCTCCTTTGTCCACTCGAACTTTTCTGATTTTTTCATCAAGTTGTAGAAGGGCAAAGCTTTTTCCCCTAGCTTGGCGATGAACCTGCTGAGCGCTGCTAATCGTCCTGCCAATTGCTGCACTTGGTGCAGATTCTTTGGCGGCTCCATATCGAGAATGGCTTTGATCTTTAAAGGGTTGGCTTCAATCCCCCTGGCTGAGATGAAGTACCCGAGTACTTGTCCCCCTGGCACTCCAAAGAAACATTTTTTGGGATTCAACTTGATTTTATAGTTGTCTAAGTTGTCGAAAGTTTCCCGCAAATCATCGACGAGAGTGGCAGCGCGCTTTGTCTTCACCACGATATCGTCGATGTAGACTTCGATGTTCCTCCCGATCTGCTCTCCAAGGCAGGCCTGCATGCAACGTTGATAAGTTGCTCCTGCATTTTTCAACCCGAAGGTCATGACGTTGTAACAGAAAACGCCGTGTGGGGTGATGAACGCGGTTAGCTCCTGGTCTTGTTTCTTCAGCTTGATCTGATTATATCCGGAGTACGCATCAAGGAAGGAGAGGCGATCGCATCCGGCTATGGAGTCGACTATCTGATCAATACGAGGCAGCGGGAAGTGGTCTTTCAGAAAGTATTTGTTGAGGCCGGTGTAATCGATGCACATACGCAGAGCGGTGGTGTCCTTTTTTGGCACCATGACAGGGTTGGCCACCCACTCAGATTCATTGAGCTCTCGGATGAATCCTGCTTTACGGAGTCGATTGACTTCCTCGCCGATTGCTCTCCTCTTTGGTTCGAAAAATCGGCGCATTGACTGCTGCACTGGTTTGGCTGTCGGGTCAACATTAAAGGCGTGCTCAGCGAGTTTCCTGGGGATACCTGGCATGTCGGATGGTTCCCATGCAAATATCTCCCAGCGCTCACGGAGGAACTCGATGAGCGCGCCTTCCTATGCGACCGTAAGGTCAGTCGACATATTGACCATTTTTTTCGGGTCAGTGGGATGCACCTGCAGCTTCTTGGCTTCATTTGTAGCATCAAACTCATCGAATCTTACGTTTCGATTGTCGGTAGGTGGTTGCGTATGATCTGTAGCAGCGTCGATTGCATTGAGTTCTTCCTTGGCACTGAACTTCTAGGCGATCTTCTGGAACTCCCTATCGCAGGTGTCTGATCGAGCAAAGCTCCCATGAACGGTTATTGGGGTCCCGCTGTTGCCTGGCATCTTCAGTTTTAGGTACGCATAATGAGGTACGGCCATGAATTTGGCAAACGCAGGCTTGCCGAGGATGGCGTGATATTGAGACTCCCAGTCGACTACTTCGAACTCGATCTTCTCTTTCCTGAAATTGTTGGGGGTACCAAAGACTACATCCAATGATGTTTTGCCGAGAGAGTAAGCGGGTCGAGTCGGTATAATGCCATGGAACCCTGTGTCAGACTCTCTTAGCATATCGACTGTTAAACCCATTGCTCTCATTGTGCTGGTGAATAGTAGGTTCAAGCCGCTTCCTCCATCCATGAATACTTTGTTCATATTGTACCCTCCGATCTGCGCCTCAAGGACTAGGGCTGCGTGACCTTGTCTAGGGACGGCTTTCGGGTGGTCTGTCCTATCGAAGGAGATGCTTTGCTCCGACCAGTCGATGAATTCGGGTGTATCAACCATAGCAACTTCCGCATACTTTACTTCACGCGAAAATTTCTTGACTTCCCTTTTTGAAAAGCTGGTTTTATGGATCATGTTGACCTGCCCGCACGGCTGTGGGAACGCTTCGGCTGGTACATACTTGTCTCTTTCCATTGGTTCGTACGGCTCCGGTACATACGGTTCTAGCGGATAGCTGTAAGACCTTTCCCTCTTCTCCATCATGTGAACTCTTGATATGGCTTCGGCTCTAAGATCATCGCAGAACTGTCGAATCTCTAGGAAGTGTCGGCAGTTCCTTAGCAGGTGACTGGATTTCTCTCGACCATCCTTCGGATCAATGTAAGAGTAGAGGTAGCATGGTGCTTCGAGTTTCTCCGTAGCCGATAAATACGGCGAACGGGTGCGGCCATGGATCGGTTGCATGTCCTGCTGCCCTCGTTCGGACTGGCGGGGGTGAGTCGCAGTTCGTTCTTCCTCTCCACGGTTCGAGTCCCTTCGTCTCTTCCTTCGTCCTGTTGTGAGGTCGAAACTTCCTCGGATACCTCCTTACGCGTTTCTGGGCGGGATTTCCAAGGTTGCTGCTGGATCGTTACCTGTCGAGACTGAGGCCCTTGAGCCAGATGTTCCTGCCCTAGGGAGACGAAGAAAGCCTCCGGAATCGATGATGAAGTGAACGCCTCCGAAAGTTGTGGTCATGCCGTCGCTCGTCTCTGCAGAGACCGAGTGTGGCGGCTCGAGATGTGGTATGAACTCAAAGGATCCGCAGCGGATCGGGTCTTTTGGATCTGGTGGCATTGGTGACTCGAGTACAAACGCTGCAGATGTGACTGGTATTGCCGATGACCTGCCCTGTGCCGACAGGGTTCCCACAGACGGCGCCAATTGTCGAGGGTGTTCCTCGGCAATGCCCTCCGATAGGGGCTTAGGGTTGATGGAATCCTGCAAGCTGACACGAGACATCGGTTCACAGACAAGCGGGGAGAGCGATTTACCCAGGTTCGGGGCCCTCGATGAGGTAAAACCCTTACGTCCTGCCTGTCTGTTCTTGATTATGATGATAATGGGTTACAATGGGGTGCCGAATAGTTCGACTGAGATCTCTTCGAGATGGCTAAGTACTATGACGACCTAGCTCTAAGTTTATGTTGGCTAAGATCGCTCAGATTGATTGTCCCCCTCGACAGCCCCTTTCCTGGCCTTTATATAGGAGGCCAGGTTTTAAGAGGTCTAATCGAGTACGAATAGGTTTACAGTAATTTTAGATCTAATCTTTCCTTGTTCGGCTGCTTCTTTGCCTTGCTCACCAAGGAATCTTCTGGTGTGCCATCCGGTTGGGCCGCCTTGCCTCCAAGTGCCTTCATGGGCCTCCAACTAGGAAATATAGGATAGGGCAACATCGGTTATCCGAAGGGTAATGCCCACGTCAGCTGTATCTTTTCCCTTCTGCACGCCAACGGACTGGTAGAGCTGCGGGGTGTTGGAGGCACTGCCGTAGGTTGGGATAGCCTTTTAAATCCCCATCCGTGTGTGATGACAAGCTCTATGGTCTATGATGGATTGTCCGACGTACACCGTGGGTAAAGCCGTATTATTGGGAGAAGTCTACCGGGGGTGTACGGGTGGACAAAAGGGTGGGTTTGCAGGGTCGCAGAGAAGGCAGTGATTGGCTTGGACCTTACACCTGGCCCCACACCAAGGAAGTGTGGACGGGAACGATCACCCGGTTGGTATCAAGGATAAGTTCTCTTATGGGAAAAGTAACGCACCTCTGCAGAGGATACTGAATCGTGACTGTCACTCCCTGTTCCTGGAAGGAATCGCGAACGCGCAGAAAGGAACTCCATGAAGTTCTGGTCAACCTGTGAAGACTGACGGGCATAGTTTTCAGAATAAAATAAACCTTTTGAAGAAATGTTTATGAAAACTTGCATTGGCCTATGACTTTCTGGTCTATGGCTGTAGCTAGTGCATGATACACCTATTTCCTAATATGAACTTGCTGAGTACGCTCGTACTCATTCCCTCCCATTTGAACCCCCTTCTTAGATCAAGGCACCGAAGGAGAAACTACCGTGGAACTCGAAGACAAAGGAGTCAACTGCAACAAGATGAAGAATCCAATCAAAGAAGTCAATGGAGTCAACTTGTGCATCAGCTAGAGTGGAAACTTAGATTAGTGATAGAAGGGAACATTTCCCTAATCCTAGCACCTAAGTAGCTAGAGTTCTATAGCAAGCCAAGTAGCTCCTAAGCTAGAGTTAGAAATAAGTTAGACTACGAGTCGTTCTTCTGGAGCTTTATTTGAAGTTTTACCTCACTGAAAAGTAGGAGGTTGTGTTGATCTTATGTAAACAGATTGTCTATCCTCCTATAGACATACCTTGGACTCGCATATGTTTCTGTTGTACCACTCTGAGAGATGTAATATGAGTGGAACGGTGTTTCACTTGTGTTATGTCAAAGACTTGTGTACTACACCATGCAGTGGTACATTGGGTCACCACACAGAATCTCTGTCCCGGCACGCCGCCGAGACGGGGAATTGCCCCCGGAGTCATCTCCATCGACACCACCGCCATCTTCATCGCCGTTGCTGTCTCCCATGACGAGGAGGGAGTAGTTCTCCCCCGAGGCCGAGGGCTCTACCGGTAGCTATGTGGTTCATTGATGCGTGCAGTTAACACACGTCCGTTGGGAACCCCAAGAGGAAGGTGTGATGCCTACAGTAGCATGTTTTCCCTCAGTAAGAAACCAAGGTTTATCGAACCAGTAGGAGTCAAGGATCATGTGAAGGTCGTTGGTGACAGAGTGTAGTGCAGCGCAACACCAGGGATTCCGGCGCCAATGTGGAACCTGCACAACACAATCAAAGTACTTTGCCCCAACGTAACAGTGAGGTTGTCAATCTCACCGGCTTGCTGAAAACAAAGGATTAACCGTATAGTGTGGAAGATGATGTTTGTTTGCGAAGAACAGTAAAGAACAATTGCAGTAGATTGTATTTAAGATGTAAAGAATGGACCGGGGTCCACAGTTCACTAGTGGTGTCTCTCCCATAAGATAAATAACATGTTGGGTGAACAAATTACAGTTGGGCAATTGACAAATAAAGAAGGCATAACAATGCACATACATATATCATGATGAGTACTATGAGATTTAATCAGGGCATTACGACAAAGTACATAGACCGCTATCCAGCATGCATCTATGCCTAAAAAGTCCACTTTCATGTTATCATCCGAACCCCTTCCAGTATTAAGTTGCAAACAACAGACAATTGCATTAAGTATGGTGCGTAATGTAATCAACACAAATATATTAGACAAAGCATTGATGTTTTATCCCTAGTGGCAACAGCACATCCACAACCTTAGAACTTTCTGTCACTGTCCCAGATTCAATGGAGGCATGAACCCACTATCGAGCATAAATACTCCCTCTTGGAGTTACAAGTATCAACTTGGCCAGAGCCTCTACTAGCAACGGAGAGCATGCAAGAACATAAACAACATATATATATATATGATAGATTAATAATCAACTTGACATAGTATTCAATATTCATCGGATCCCAACAAACACAACATGTAACATTACAAATAGATGATCTTGATCATGATAGGCAGCTCACAAGATCTAACATGATAGCACAATGAGGAGAAGACAACCATCTAGCTACTGCTATGGACCCATAGTCCAGGGCTGAACTACTCACACATCGATCCGGAGGCGATCATGGCGATGAAGAGCCCTCCGGGAGACGATTCCCCTCTACGGCAGGGTGCCGGAGGTGATCTCCTGAATCCCCCGAGATGGGATTGGCGGCGGCTGCGTCTCTGGAAGGTTTTTCGTATCGTGGCTCTCGGTACTGGGGGTTTCGCGACGAAGGCTTTAAGTAGGCGGAATGGTAGGGTCGGAGGGCTAACGAGGGGCCCACCCCATAGGGCGGCGCGGGCCCCCCTTAGGCCGCGCGGCCCTATGGTGGCGGCGCCTCGTCGCCCCACTTCGTATCCTCTCCGGTCTTCTGGAAGCTTCGTGGAAAAATAAGACCCTGGGCATTGATTTCGTCCAATTCCTAGAATATTTCCTTTGTAGGATTTCTGAAACCAAAAACAGCAGAAAACAACAACTGGCTCTTCGGCATCTCGTCAATAGGTTAGTGCCGGAAAATGCATAATAATGACATAAAGTGTGTATAAAACATGTGAGTATCATCATAAAAGTAGCATGGAACATAAGAAATTATGGATACGTTTGAGACGTATCAAGCATCCCCAAGCTTAGTTCGTACTCGCCCTCGAGTAGGTAAACGATAACAAGGATAATTTCTGAAGTGACATGCTATCATAATCTTGATCAATACTATTGTAAAGCACATGAGATGAATGCAGCGATTCGAAGCAATGGTAAAGACAATGAGTAAACAAATGAATCATATAGCAAAGACTTTTCATGAATAATACTTTCAAGACAAGCATCAATAAGACTTGCATAAGAGTTACTCATAAAGCAATAAATTCTTAGTAGAAAGCTTTGAAACAACACAAAGGAAGATATAAGTTTCAGCAGTTGCTTTCAACTTCAACATGTGTATCTCATGGATAATTGTCAACACAAAGCAATATAACAAGTGCAATAGGTAAACATGTAAGAATCAATGCACACAGTTGACACAAGTGTTCGCTTCTAAGATAGAAAGAAGTAGGTAAACTGACTCAACATAAAGTAAAAGAATGGCCCTTCGCAGAGGGAAGCATGGATTACTATTTTTGTGCTAGAGCTTTTCATTTTGAAAACATAGAAACAATTTTGTCAACGGTAGTAATAAGTCATATGTGTTATGTATAAGACATCCTATAAGTTGCAAGCCTCATGCATAGTATACCAATAGTGCTCGCACCTTGTCCTAATTAGCTTGGATTAACACGGATTATCATTGCATAACATATGTTTCAACCAAGTGTCACAAAGGGTACCTCTATGCCGCCTGTACGGAGGTCTAAGGAGAAATTTCGCATTGGATTTCTCGCTTTTGATTATTCTCAACTTAGATATCCATACCGGGACAACATGGACAACAGATAATGGACTCCTCTTTTAATGCTTAAGCATTCAACAACAGATAATATTCTCATAAGAGATAGAGGATTTGTGTCCAAACTGAAACTTCCACCATGATTCATGGTTTTAGTTAGCGGCCCAATGTTCTTCTCTAAAAATATGCATACTCAAACCATTTGATCATGAAAATCGCCCTTACTTCAGACAAGACGAACATGCATAGCAACTCACATGATATTCAACAAAGGTGTAATAGTTGATGGCGTCCCCAGAAACATGGTTACCGCTCAACAAGCAACTTATTAAGAAATAAGATACATATTCTTCACCACAATAGTTTTTAAGGCTATTTTCCCATGAGCTATATATCGCAAAGACAAAGGATAGAATTTTAAAGGTAGCACTCAAGTAATTTACTTTGGAATGGCAGAGAAATACCATGTAGTAGGTAGGTATGGTGGACTCAAATGGCATAGTTTTTGGCTCAAGGATTTGGATGCACGAGAAGAATTCCCTCTCAATACAAGGCTAGGCTAGCAAGGTTGTTTGAAGCAAACTCAAGTATAAAACGGTGCAGCAAGACTCACATATGAACATATTGTAAGCATTATAAGACTTTACATCGTCTCCTTGTTGTTCAAACACCTTAACCAGAAAATATCTAGACTCTAGAGACCAATCATGCAAACCAGATTTTAACAAGCTCTATGTAGTTCTTCATTAATAGGTGCAAAGTACATGATGCAAGAGCTTAAACATGATCTATATGAGCACAACAATTGCCATGTATCGAATTATTCAAGACATTATACCAATTACCACATGAAGCATTTTCCGTTTCCAACCATATATCAATGAACGAAGTAGTTCAACCTTCGCAATGAACATTAAGAGTAGCACTAAGAACACATGTGTTCATATGCAACAGCGGAGCGTGTCTCTCTCCCAAACAAAGAATGCTAGGATCTGATTTTATTCAAACAAAAACAAAAACAAAAGCAAACAGACGCTCCAAGTAAAGCACATAAGATGTGACTGAATAAAAATATAGTTTCACTAGAGGTGACCTGATAAGTTGTCGATGAAGAAGGGGATGCCTTGGGCATCCCCAAGCTTAGATGCTTGAGTCTTCTTAAAATATGCAGGGATGAACCACGGGGGCATCCCCAAGCTTAGACTTTTCACTCTTCTTGATCATTTTGTATCATCCTCCTCTCTTGACCCTTGAAAACTTCCTCCACACCAAACTCGAAACAAACTCATTAGAGGGTTAGTGCATAATTGAAAATTCATATATTCAGAGGTGACATAATCATTCTTAACACTTCTGGACACTGCACAAAGCTACTGAAAGTTAATGGAACAAAAAAATCCATCAAACATAGCAAAACAGGCAATGCGAAATAAAAGGCAGAATCTGTCAAAACAGAACAGTCCGTAAAGACGAATTTTTCTGGGGCACTTAACTTGCTCAGATGAAAATTCTCAAATTGAATTTTAGTTGCGTACATATCTGAGGATCACGCACGTAAATTGGCAGATTTTTCTGAGTTACCTACAGAGAATTCTACTCAAATTCGTGACAATAAGAAATCTGTTTCTGCGCAGTAATCCAAATCTAGTATCAACATTACTATCAAAGACTTTACTTGGCACAACAATGCAATAAAATAAAGATAAGGAGAGGTTGCTACAGTAGTAACAACTTCCAAGACTCAAATATAAAACAAAAGTGCAGAAGTAAAATAATGGGTTGTCTCCCATAAGCGCTTTTCTTTAACGCCTTTACCTAGGCGCGTAAAGTGTGAATCAAGTATTATCAAGAGATGAAGCATCGACATCATAATTTGTTCTAATAATAGAATCATAAGGTAACTTCATTCTCTTTCTAGGGAAGTGTTACATACCTTTCTTGAGAGGAAATTGATACTTAATATTACCTTCCTTCATATCAATAGTAGCACCAACAGTTCGAAGAAAAGGTCTTCCCAATATAATGGGACAAGATGCATTGCATTCAATATCCAAGACAACAAAATAAACGGGGACAAGGTTATTCTTAACCATAATATGAACATTATCAATCCTCCCCAAAGGTTTCTTTATAGCATTATCAGCGAGATTAACATCCAAATAATTTTTTTTCAATGGTGGCAAGTCAAGCATATCATAGATTTTCTTAGGCATAACAGAAATATTTGCACCAAGATCACATAAAGCATTACAATCAAAATCATTGACCCTCATCTTAATGATGGGCTCCCAACCATCTTCTAACTTCCTAGGAATAGAAGTTTCAAGTTTTAGTTTATCTTCTCTAGCTTTTATGAGAGCATTTGTAATATGTTTTGTAAAGGCCAAATTTATAGCACTAGCATTGGGACTTCTAGCAAGTTTTTCTAAGAACTTTATAATTTCAGAGATGTGACAATCATCAAAATATAAACCATTATGATCTACAGCAATGGGATCATTGTCCCCAATATTTTTAAAAATTTCAGCAGTTTTATCACAAACGATTTATTGATTTTAGCAGTTTCAGGCAATTTTGCACGCTTTGCACTAGGAGTAGAAACATTGCCAACACCAATTATTTTACCATTGATAGTAGGAGGTGTAGCAACATGTGAAGCATTATCATTACTAGTGGTGGTAATAGTCCAAACTTTAGCTACATTATTCTCTTTAGCAAGTTTTTCGTTTTCTTCTCTATCCCACCTAGCATGCAATTTCCGCCATCAATCTAATATTTTCATTAATTCGAACTTGTATGGCATTTGCTGTAGTTACAATTTTATTATCATTATCCTTATTAGGCATAACTTTCAATTTTAAAAGATCAACATCAGAGGCAAGTCTATCAACCTTAGAAGCAAGAATATCAATTTTACCAAGCTTTTCTTCAACAGATTTGTTAAAAGCAGTTTGTGTACTAATAAACTCTTTAAGCATGGCTTCAAGACCAGAGGGTGCATTCCTATTATTGTTGTAAGAATTCCCATAAGAATACCCATAACCATTACTATTATTAGAAGGATATGGACTATAGTTGTTACCAGAATTATTCCTATAAGCATTGTTGTTGAAATTATTACTTTTAATGAAGTTCACATCAACATGTTCTTCTTGGGCAACCAATGAAGCTAAAGAAACATTATTAGGATCAACATTAGATCTACCATTCACAAGCATATACATAATCACATCAATCTTATCACTCAAGGAGGAGGTTTCTTCAACAGAATTTACCTTCTTACCTTGTGGAGCCCTTTCAGTGTGCCATTCAGAGTAATTTATCGTCATATTATCAAGAAGCTTTGTTGCCGCCCCCGAAGTAATGGACATAAAGGTACCTCCAGCAGCTGAATCCAATAGGTTCCGCGAAGAAAAATTCAATCCTGCATAGAAGGTTTGGATGATCATCCAAGTAGTTAGTCCATGGGTAGGGCAATTCTTCACCAAAGATTTCATTCTCTCCCATGCTTGAGCAACATGTTCATTATCTAATTGCTTAAAATTCATTATGCTACTTCTCAAAGATATAATTTTAGCAGGAGGATAATATCTACCAATAAATGCATCCTTACATTTAGTCCATGAATCAATACTATTCTTAGGCAAAGATAGAAACCAATCTTTAGCTCTTCCTCTTACGGAGAAAGGAAACAATTTCAGTTTTATAATATCACCATCTACATCCTTATACTTTTGCATTTCACAAAGTTCAACAAAATTATTAAGATGGGCAGCAGCATCATCAGAACTAACACCAGAAAATTGCTCTCTCATGACAAGATTTATTAAAGCAGGTTTAATTTCAAAGAATTCTGCTGTAGTAGCAGGTGGAGCAATAGGTGTGCATAGGAAATCATTATTATTTGTGCTAGTGAAGTCACACAACTTAGTGTTTTCAGGAGTATTCATTTTAACAGTAGTAAATAAAGCAAACTAAATAAACTAAATGCAAGTAACTAATTTTTTGTGTGTTTTTAATATGGAGAACAAGACAGTAAATAAAGTAAAACTAGCAACTAATTTTTTTTGTGTTTTTGATATAAGAGCAAACAAAGCAGTAAATAAAATAAAGTAAAGCAAGACAAAAACAAAGTAAAGAGATTGGATGTGGGAGACTCCCCTTGGAGCGTGTCTTGATCTCCCCGGCAACGGCGCTAGAAAAAGAGCTTGATGCGTGCAGTTAACACACGTCCGTTGGGAACCCCAAGAGGAAGGTGTGATGCGTACAGTAGCAAGTTTTCCCTCAGTAAGAAACCAAAGTTTATCGAACCAGTAGGAGTCAAGGATCACGTGAAGGTCGTTGGTGACGGAGTGTAGTGCGGCGCAACACCAGGGATTCCGACGCCAACGTGGAACCTGCACAACACAATCAAAGTACTTTGCCCCAACGTAACAGTGAGGTTGTGAATCTCACCGGCTTGCTGAAAACAAAGGATTAACCATATAGTGTGGAAGATGATGGTTGTTTGCGAAGAACAGTAAAGAACAATTGCAGTAGATTGTATTTCAGATGTAAAGAATGGACCGGGGTCCACAGTTCACTAGTGGTGTCTCTCCCATAAGATAAATAGCATGTTGGGTGAACAAATTACAGTTGGGCAATTGACAAATAAAGAAGGCATAACAATGCACATACATATATCATGATGAGTACTATGAGATTTAATCAGGGCATTACGACAAAGTACATAGACCGCTATCCAGCATGCATCTATGCCTAAAAAGTCCACTTTCAGGTTATCATCCGAACCCCTTCCAGTATTAAGTTGCAAACAACAGACAATTGCATTAAGTATGGTGCGTAATGTAATCAACACAAATATCCTTAGACAAAGCATTGATGTTTTGTCCCTAGTGGCAACAACACATCCACAACCTTAGAACTTTCTATCACTGTCCCAGATTCAATGGAGGCATGAACCCACTATCGAGCATAAATACTCCCTCTTGGAGTTACAAGTATCAACTTGGCCAGAGCCTCTACTAGCAACGGAGAGCATGCAAGAACATAAACAACATATATATATATATATATATATATATATATATATATATATATATATATATATATGATAGATTGATAATCAACTTGACATAGTATTCAATATTCATCGGATCCCAACAAACACAACATGTAACATTACAAATAGATGATCTTGATCATGATAGGCAGCTCACAAGATCTAACATGATAGCATAATGAGGAGAAGACAACCATCTAGATACTTCAATGGACCCATAGTCCAGGGGTGAACTACTCACACATCAATCTGGAGGCGATCATGGCGATGAAGAGCCCTCCGGGAGATGATTCCCCTCTCCGGCAGGGTGCCGAAGGCGATCTCCTGAATCCCCCGAGATGGGATTGGCGGCGGCTGCGTCTCTGGAAGGTTTTCCGTATCGTGGCTCTCGGTTCTGGGGGTTTCGCGACGAAGGCTTTAAGTAGGTGGAAGGGTAGGGTCAGAGGGCTGACGAGGGGCCCACCCCATAGGGCGGCGCGGGCCCCCCTTAGGCCACGCGGCCCTATGGTGGCGGCGCCTCATGGCCCCATTTCGTATCCTCTCCGGTCTTCTGGAAGCTTCGTGAAAAAATAATACCTTGGGCGTTGATTTTGTCCAATTCTGAGAATATTTCCTTTGTAGGATTGCTGAAACCAAAAACAGCAGAAAACAACAACTGGCTCTTCGGCATCTCATCAATAGGTTAGTGCCGGAAAATGCATAATAATGACATAAAGTGTGTATAAAACATGTGAGTATCATCATAAAAGTAGCATGGAACATAAGAAATTATGGATACGTTTGAGACGTATCATTCATCTCTCTCTCCCATGGTGTGATCTTTATGAATATGTAGATGTTACTCTTGTCTATTATGCACTCTAGAGGTTACTTTAATATGAACTCCGGATGTTGTGGAGCTTGTTTACTCCGGCTTGAGGTGTGCTCTTGTAGCCCTACACAATGAATGGTGTTTGTTATCCAACAAGAGAGTGTTTGAGAGTAGCACTTATTTGTTCATCCATGTGATCATAGGCTTTGCAATCTAGATGTCATATGCTATTCAAGTGTTTTATTATGTGAACTTTGGAGTTACTGTGACCTCGGTGTAATGGTGACCGTGTGTGCGCCGTGTGTAACTCCCTTATGAATTGTGGTGTGTTAGTACCTCCTATGAATGCTCACGGTGATAGTGTGGGGTGTTTATTAGTACTTGGGAATACACCTTTGAGGTGTGCTTTTGCACACTTGCCCAATGAATTTGAGTTCTTTATTCAACAGGAGAGTAGTATGATGAAGTGCTTATATTTATATTCAATTATGATTGCAATGTTGAGAGTGTCCACTAGTGAAAGTAGATTCCCTAGGCCTTGTTTCTAAGCATTGAAACACCATTTCCATCAAGTTCTGCCACATGTTTGCTTGCTGCCATATTTATTTCAGATTGCAATTGCTACTTATAATCATCCATATTACTTGTATTTCACTATCTCTTCGCCGAACTAGTGCACCTATACATCTGACAAGTGTATTAGGTGTGTTGGGGACACAAGAGACTTCTTGTATCTTAATTGCAGGGTTGCTTGAGAGGAATATCTCTGACCTCCGCCTCCCTGAGTTCGATAAACCTTGGGTGATTCACTTAAGGGAAACTTGCTGCTGTTCTACAAACCTCTGCTCTTGGAGGCCCAACACTGTCTATAGGAATAGAAGCGTGCGTAGACATCATGGGGCATCCTCCCTAGGGTATCCTCTGCTTCAGGTACGTCGTACAGCGGGGCGGCCATTGGCGGGAGAGATGGCACTTGTTCCATTCCTAGCAAGAGCCTAACCACCGCGCCGACGACATCTGGAGGCAGGATGACAAGCTCCAAACGGAGCGAAGCGCTGCTGCTGTTCAGCGCCCACATACATGCCGAGTGGCGTTGCAAGGGTGCGACCCGCTGCCGCAAGAACTCGGCGGCCACCATCTCGCCCGTCAGCCCCATTGCCTCTAGGTCAGAGGTTCGCTCCTCCAGAGCCTCCATTCCGACGGAGGGGAAGGGGATGCTCTCCCAGTTACGTCCACGCGCCGGAAGAGCGGCGGTGACATCGTAGTGGGAGCTCCTCTCCCTCATGTCCACGAAGAGCCAGCCCCTCCAAAATTGCGGAAGCGACTGTGACTAGCTCATAGGAGCGAAAGCTCGGCCGGGAACAAGCATGAAAGAAAGACACCCCAAACTCTCCATCAGGTCAGTGAGGAGCAAGGAGTAGAAGGAGCGAAAGAGGGCAATGGATGGCAAGATGCCGACGAAGGCCTCACACCAGAAAGCAAAGATCGCCATGATGGTGATACTGTTGGGATGAAGGTGAAGCACCGAAACCTGATAGTGCTCCAAGAAGGATAAAAACGGCGGGACCAACCCGGCCGTGACGCAGTGAAGGATGAGGGGGTACGCTGTGGCCGGAAGATCGCGGAGACGCGTGTTGGCCCGCCACATCATGGTGGCACCTGATAACCCACAAGTATAGGGGACCGCGTGTAGCCTTTTCGATAAGTAAGAGTGTCGAACCCAATGAGGAGCTAAAGGTAGGATAAGTACTCTCTCAAGTTCTATCAACCACTGATACAACTCCACGCGCACTAAGCGTTTGCTTCATCTAGGAAATAAAACTACAGTGACAATACGGGTATGAGAGATAGCTTTGCAAGATAATAAATACATGAAAGTAACTGTTAGTGCTGCAGCAATAAAGTACACTAAGTAACCGTATACTAACAGTACCATGAGTGTTCAAAAGTGGTGGTAATTGTGGTGGCTTTGTCCAAGATTAATTAGTGAAGACATTTAGTTCATTGTCTTTGATGTAGTTTTCAATGTGGGAGAGGCTAAATATACAAGCGCTCCACTACTTGGGATTACAAGTACTATATGATTGGATTGTTAGCAAACATCCGTAAATACTAACAATGCATTAAGGTTTCCCCAACCATAGCCTTAAGTTTATGGTCCTCTTACTCCCGTACATGCAAGTAACTGGTTTGAGCCCTCAGGTTTCTGTCACTCCGGCAGGACTACCCCCTTCCTTTGCACATACTACTAATCCTATGGTGTTGATCCATGCGCGCACAAGTACAATGGACACCAAAGGACACTATCATATCAACATACAACTCTAATAAACCATAGACATTCAACAAAGCAATCAAAAGACAAATATACTACATAAACATGACATAGATCATAGGATAAATATTATAGCATCAAACACCATGTTTACATAAGACGGTACATAGGTTTATGAGAGGATGAACCACTTAATACAAGAAGGAGATGGTGATGGAGATGGCGGTGAAGACGTCGGAGAGGGCAGCGCGATGGCGCAGGGCGGCGGCGGCGGCGGCGGCGCGGGGAACTCCTTTCCCCGCCGCCGGCAAGGTTGGGAAGCGCCGCCCCTTAGCCTCTCTCCTTCATGGCTTCAAGGGAGCCCTCCCACATGGAGATGGGATCCATGGGGGAGGAAAAAACGTGGCTTTTGGTGGCTGAAATTCGTGGGTGGAGGTGTCCTCCACGAGTTAGATTTCCTCTCTTTATATAGCTTCTCGGATTTCCGTCACCCCTTTTAGGGTTCCACCAAAACGGGCCTACAGGCCGCATACGGATTCCGATTGGACCGAATTTTAAGTCTAGAACGTTCAGCAGAAAATTATCTACAACTTCCTCTTCAGGCCCAACTCCGTTGGAGGTGATCTTCGAGGGTCAAACAGACAATCTCCAAAAACAGTTCTGGGACAGATTTCAGCAAAGTTCCAATTCGACTCCAATAAGGTTTCCTCTTATATTCTTGATAATTCCTACACATCAAAGTGTAAAACAAGAATATTGTGCACTTTTGCAACTATTAATAGGTTAGTCCAAATAAATCATAAAATTAATATAAAAATAAGTGCAAAAGGCATAATATTAGCATGAAACAATCAAAAATTATAGATACGTTTTGGACGTATCAACATCCGCAAGCTTAATTCCTGCTCGTCCTCGAGCAGGTAAATGATAACAAAATAATTTTTGATTGTAAATGCTGTGATCAGGTCTTTAACAATTGCATGATGTACGGATAATAAAACTTAGCAATCATGTTATACCTAATGAAAAGTATCAACCAACTAAGAGTTCATAATATAAAATTTATAAACATCAACAAGATTGTAATGATCATAGTAAAGCATGGTAGAGCGGTATCTCGCTTGCCCTTAATTGTGGAGCAAAACATAAATGCCAAGTCACCTCTGAAGTTCAAGTGAAGACTAGAAGTAAGAATATCAAAGATAAAAGTATCAAAGTTATAACGTAGTTAACCGCATTCTGGGACAAGCACATTACACTAAAAATGACAGTTATGCTCTCAAAAAGGTGCTCAAAGAAAGAATGGTGACTCAACATAAAAGTAAAAGATAAGCCCTTCGCAGAGGGAAGCAGTGATTAACATGTGCTAGAGCTTTTGATTTTTAAAACAGAAGTAAAATTGTTTTGGGAAGTGTTTGTTGTTGTCAACGAATGGTAGTGGGCACTCTAACCCCCTTGTCAACCAGACTTTCAAGAGCGGCTCCCATGAAGGACGTTATTTCTACCCAAGGGTAGATCATCCCTCTTCTCTTTTGTTTACACATGCAGTTAAAAATTGGTATCATTGCTTGACTGATTGGATCAGGGCAAAAATGTGAAGAGAATTAAGCGGTTAAATTTGTAATTAATTGGGATTGGGCACCCCATTTGCCAGCTCTTTTTGCAAAATTATTGGATAAGCGGATGTATATGCCACTAGTCCATTGGTGAAAGTCTGTCAGTAGTAAATGACAAGGTTGAAAGATAAAACACCACATACGTCCTCATGAGCTATAAAACATTGACACAAATTGAGAAGTAATTTGAAGGTTTTAAAGGTAGCACATGAAAATTTACTTGGAATGGTTGAAAATGCCATGCATAGGAATTTATAGTGGACTCTTTGGAATAACTTGGTTTTAAGGGATTTTGAAGCACGAGCAGCATTCCCGCTCAGTGCAAGTGAAGGCTAGCAATAGACTAGGAAGCGACAATCAAGAGAGCAATAACCGTCATAATCATGCTTGCGACAAAATAAAATTAATTGAGGCATAAAAGAGATACAAGAACTCTGAGTCAAAATAAATCATCAAGGCTTAATTGACTTTTGTTTTTCAGTCATATGCATGCATGAGCATGTGCCAAGTCAATTTAAATGAATTATTCAGAGGAGGATACCACAATACCATACCATCTTATGAACAGGACAATACATGTTAACATCATAATATACACTATTAGCTAGTTGAGACTATCCATAAGAAAACATAACCACTAAACAATATCATTCACACATCTTTTTTTAAGTTTCATCAAATATACATTAACCAAGTAAACATTGAAAATAGAAGATAAATAAAATATGTGACGATCCACTTACTAATGTTACCGGTGTTTGATGCTAGGATAAATAGATAATAAGATACATCCGCTTCAAGTTTAGTCAAATTCATATGTTGCTCAAAAAACAAAGTTTGAAGGTTTGCAAACCAAGGGGTTATTGATGAAGAGGGATGCGGGGATATCCCCAAGCTTATGACTTTGGCCATTGTTCAATATTTCAGAGTTTGGTGTTCCTTCATTCTCTGTGAAAAACTTCAACACAAAAACTTTCCCATTCTTTTCTGCGGTTAGACATTAGTGCAATAGATAATATTTCCAAATTGCTGCTATTAAACCAAATCAAATTTTGTTTTTCCGTTACAGAAAGGTTGCTTAAATGGCCAAATTATAAATGAAAGGTAAGAACCCATAAAAATCAAATGAAAACGAAAAGAGACCACTCTTGCAACAAAAGTCAGAATCTGTCCAGAAAAACAGCAGCTGGAAAACGTAATTATTAGGTGCACTTAAACATGTCCGAAATTTTAGCCAATTTTTGTGCATGCATATAATTAGGTGATACATAATCGTTAATTTTTTCGTGATTTTTAGAACTACCAGTAAAACATGAAAAATCGCGCAATGAGCAGTAGATCCTGAAAACAAAAAATCACTTTTTACAAATGTATCAACTAAGCTAAATGGGTAAAATTTGGTACTTAATTTTTGATAACTAATAGATCAGAGGAGAAAGAAGACCTAAACATGCTAGCTACAGCAATGAAAACTCTAAAAGAAAACCAAAAGTAACAACCAAATAAAGAATCCAACAAAGAAGCAAAACAAAAGAAAATATTTATGTTGTTTTAAAATTATAAGTGAAAGCAAATAAGCAATAAATACCAAATAAGAAGCCTAAGAAAACTAAAGAAGGTAAAACCAAGACATATAAAAGAAATTATAATACACGTTAAGACGATTCATATCATGTGGATGGGTAATATAGAGTATGAACGAGATAACCTCATGTTTGTTGATGAATAGGGGATGACTCGGGCATCCCCAAGCTTAGATGATTGTATGTTCTTGAATATGTTCTTGGGATGCACCTACACATCCCCAAGCTTGAGCTCTTGCGTCTTCTTGTTCATCTCGTATCGCCATATCGATTGGATTTTATAAGCTACATCCACATAAAACTTCACAAAACTCATTAATAGGGTTAGTACTCATTAAATAAAATCCACTCATGTTCAAGCATTGACAAATTACATAATATTTATCTAACATTAGCCACTGTATATACCTAAGTTCTTATTATTTCCGTCATACGTCGAAAACTAAGGAAATCAAGAGACCCTAAGTACAATATTGAATAAACACAATAGAAATCTGTCAAGACTGAACAGTCTGTAAAGGTGACACTTAACGAGATAGTTACGTAGCTCAAATGAATAAACTCAAAACTAATGAAAGACAGGTAATAATCTCAGGTTTATGCACAAAAACATTCAAGTCAAAATACTATTCTGAGATTTATCACGATTTTATTTACAGAGAAGCACAAAATCTGTCTAAACAGAACAGTCAGTAAAGATCGAACTATTAGACCTATCTACGTAGCTCAAATCAGAAAAGTCAAAACTAATGAAAGTTGCGTACATATCTGAGGATCACGCTTGAATTTTTTCAGAATGTTTCAGTTTTTCTGGAATCTATACAGCTCAAAACGGTGGACAGCAAAAATCTGTCCCTGCGCAGAAATCCAAATCTAGCATCAACTTTCTATTAGAGACTACAATTAGCATTTTATTTTTATGTACAGAGGTATATACACAATATTTACATGTTTTTGGATGAGAAGCTTCCATGGAAAGATTTGCTTTGATTTCATAGGCATGAACACAAGTGTTCAAGGTCGACCCCCACTTAATCATTGCTCATCTTTCCAATCACTCTCTTTTTGAAAACATTTAGATAACAATTACAACTAATTTTGTTTTGTAATTCGCATTATCTACCCATACTAAGATAGAGAACAACTTAAATCTGAAAATAAAAATTACTTAGAGACAAATCAAACAAGTGCACACAAGAATATTCACCTACGCTATGGCTCCCCGGCAACGGCGCCAGAAAAGGTCTTGATAACCCACAAGTATAGGGGATCGCGTGTAGCCTTTTCGATAAGTAAGAGTGTCGAACCCAACGAGGAGCTAAAGGTAGGATAAGTACTCTCTCAAGTTCTATCAACCACTGATACAACTCTACGCGCACTAAGCGTTTGCTTCATCTAGGAAATAAAACTACAGTGACAATACGGGTATGAGAGATAGCTTTGCAAGATAATAAATACATGAAAGTAAATGTTAGTGCTGCAGCAATAAAGTACACTAAGTAACCATATACTAACTGTGGTGGCTTTGTCCAAGTTTAATTAGTGAAGACATTTAGTTCATTGTCTTTGATGTAGTTTTCAATGTGGGAGAGGCTAAATATACAAGCGCTCCACTACTTGGGATTATAAGTACTATATGATTGGATTGTTAGCAAACATCCGTAAATACTAACAATGCATTAAGGTTTCCCCAACCATAGCCTTAAGTTTATGGTCCTCTTACTCCCATACATGCAACTAACCGGTTTGAGCCCTCAGGTTTCTGTCACTCCGGCAGGACTACCCCCTTCCTTTGCACATACTACTAACCCTATGATGTTGATCCATGCGCGCACAAGTATAATGGATACCAAAGGACAATACCATATCAACATACAACTCTAATGAACCATTGACATTCAACAAAGCAATCAAAAGACAAATATACTACATAAACATGACATAGATCATAGGATAAATATTATAGCATCAAACACCATGTTTACATAAGACGGTACAGAGGTTTATGAGAGGATGAACCACTGAATACAAGGAGGAGATGGTGATGGAGATGGCGGTGAAGACGTCGGAGAGGGCAGCGCGATGGCGCGGGGCGGCGGCAGCGCCGGCGGCGCGGGGAACTCCTTTCCCCGCCGCCGGCAAGGTTGGGAAGCGCCGCCCCTTAGCCTCTCTCCTTCATGGCTTCAAGGGAGCCCTCCCCCATGGAGATGGGATCCATGGGGGAGGCAAAAACGTGGCTTTTGGTGGCTGAAATTCGTGGGTGGAGGTGTCCTCCACGAGTTAGGTTTCCTCCCTTTATATAGCTTCTCGTATTTCCGTCACCCCCTTTTAGGGTTCCACCGAAATGTGTCTACATGCCGCATACGGACTCCGATTGGACCGAATTTTAAATCTAGAACGTTCAGCAGAAAATTATATACAACTTCCTCTTCAGGCCCAACTCCGTTGGAGGTCATCTTCGAGGGTCAAACAGACAATCTCCGAAAACAGTTCTGGGACAGATTTCAGCAAAGTTCCAATTTGACTCCAACAAGGTTTCCTCTTATATTCTTGATAATTCCTACACATCAAAGTGTAAAACAAGAACATTGTGCACTTTTGCAACTATTAATAGGTTAGTCCAAATAAATCATAAACTTAATATACAAATAAGTGCCAAAGGCATAATATTAGCATGAAACAATCAAAAATTATTGATATGTTTTGGACGTATCAGCACCTCACTCATTGGTCTCAGAAGCGCCGATGTGTCGAGCTTTCCGCGGGCTCTTGGCGTCGTCAATCCACGACGCCGCCAGAGCAAGTCGTGGGGCTGGTGGCGGCGGAGCACTAACCGGCGCAGAAGAAGATCCCTCGGTCGCCATCGATGTGGTGGTGCGAAAGCTACGGTGGACGGAGGGAAGGCGATTGGAACGCTGGAACGGAAGATGTCTGGGAAACTGAGCAAGCGGGGGCGAGTTGGCTGGCGGCAAGGAACAACCCCCTATTTATGGGAGGCTTCCTCAAGAAGGGGCCACTCCCCACGATGGCCACTTCCTGGTCCGACGGTCCAGTGACGCACTTCCGCCATCGGCAACCGCTTGAGTCGTGGGTTGACTCGGGTCGCATATCGGGCCCAGCCACGATAGGGCCCCTGCCCCTTCGCCTCCTGACGGACACGTGCAGGGTGCCCGAGGGCTACTGTGGGATCCCTGGCAACCAGGGTGCCATGGACCTGCGGTCGCTGGGCCCTTAGAGTCCGCAATAAAATAATCACTCGAGGAGGTTACGCACGAGCGAGGCTCCGCGAGGCTTAAAACCTTCTAGGAGACATCAGGCTGGAGCGGAAGATAAGCTCGGGAAGGAACTCCCTTGCAGAGGTTCTCGAGACATCAACCTCTCCAAGCCGGAGAGACCCTTTGGAGGCGATAAGATCAACCAAGGAGCTTTGGATTCCCCTTTGCAAGGCCTGCAGCAAGGACAGGTGGAGTGGGCTGCAAAGCTACAATACAAGCTAGGTTGGCATCGCAAATGTCATGGCTAAGCACAAAAGCTTCGTCCCGAGGAGGTAAGATTCCATTGCCTCTTTGGTGATTAAAGCGGGATCGACGAGGACCAATGCGTCAAGACCTTATCCTTGCCCCTTTAGTGCAAGGCCGGGTGGACGGCACAAGCTGCTAGCGAAGGCGTCATCGACGACCTCAGCATCTGCCATGGACCGACACTTTAAACGAACATGTACTATGTCCATCATGTAAAGGGCGGGGGAGTTTCCTACCCTCGGTTTGGAGATGTTGCAACCCTTCCCCCTCAAAATATTTTGGGACCATAGGACCAGCTCCTCTATAAAAGGACCCAGCCTTGCTAGCGTAGAAGGGGATGATCCAGAGCGATCACAAACCCTAGACATTTGTACGGTCATCTTCTCCATTGTGACCTGCAATACATTCATCAAAGCAGGACGTAGGGGTTTTATCTCTCCGAGGGCCATGACCTGGGTAACTGTCGTGTCTCTCTCTACAGTGCCTGCCTCGGTAAGGCGACGACGTGATCTTGAGTCCCCTGTGTTTGAACCTTTCGGGTTCGGTAATACCCGTGTTCCTTCGCGGACACGAATCTCCGGCAGCGTGGGTTCGGTGTAGGCCGCATAATCTTTTTTTCTTTTGTTTTTAAAACTGCGTGAGCAGGGTCACTTGAGACCTCTTGGCTCTGATACAGTAAAAGTTTGCTGCACTAGTCAATTAAAACAAAAGTCTAAACTGATGACTAGGCCGAGCCGGTGATGCCATCCATTCCTCCCCGCCAAGCAAGGTCATGGAGACACACCTCATCCTCAACTTCATCGCCCGCCGGATTGCCTTTGTTGAAAGAAACTCACGTAATCATCTGCCAAAAATAAATAGTGTTTCTTCCTATTTAAGTTAATGGTCAAAAATTTAAGGAAAAATGTTGATTAAATTTGTTTAGGCTCATTGCACATTGAAATCAACACACACAGACCCTAACAAATATACAAACATACCGTCACATCAATATACATAGTATCTCTAATCCAATAGTCGATCAACATATATCACATGGTTAGCGAATGGAGCTTCGCACTGAGAATTGACACGGCGCACGAATGTACATGCATCATCGATTAGGTTTTAGGATCCCTCTCATCATTTCTCCAGCTTCCCTTCATCTTTGGCCCTGTCGGCCCTTCTCCGACGAGCAGCTCCTTCACCAGCTGGCCAAGCCGCTCCCTCATCTTGCGCGGCAGGATCCTCGCCGCACGGTTGATCTCGCGCCCGATGTCATACTCCTCCTTCGGCCCCCATCCCCTCTCGAATCCAAGCCACGCCGGTTTGACCACCTTTCCTGCGCCGAGGTACTCCGCTGATACCACCTCGCACCGCTCACCGCCGGTGTCCATCATGCTCCCCTTGGCGCAGTCGTTCCGTATCCCGATCCCCAGCTTCGAGTCGCCCTGCAGCACCAGCCCCTCCTTGGGGTAGAACGCGTGCCCGCTCCGCGACGCATACACCACCGGCCTGTTGCCGAGGTACTCGAGCTGCGATGCCTCCATCCAGGTGCCCGTGCTGTGCTGCGATAAGTACACCCGGAGCAGGTCGCCAGAGAAGTTGCTCACGCGCAGCGTCACGTGCTCCCAGTCGCCGACGTGCTCGCCGATCATACCGAGCGGGATTGTGAGGGGGCCAACCTTGGCCCGAGCTGGCCCATTAAATGGGTAGAAGAACCACAAGGCAAGGTCCGTCGCCGTCCCTCCCAGCATCGGCTTCGCCTGCACGTAGGCTTTCGCGCCGGCGAGGTCGCCCTTCTTGACCCTCTTCCTCTGGCCTTTATCCACCGGCAGATCGAGCCAGTACGCGCCGTCGTTGCCGCCGCCCTGCGGGAGGTTCGACCCGTCGGCGACCACGGGCGTCGGTGCAGTCTGGCTGCCGTTCTGGTACAGCAGAGCGCCGTTCTCGAAGTACCACGGCACCGACGAAGGCATGTACGGGTCGTTGGGGTGCAGGTACACCTGCGGCGAGTAGGCCACCAGAAGGGCATGCAGCTGAGCCAGGTCGGGCATGCATGACGTGTAAGCCCCGCTGTTGTTCTTGAGACACGCCAAGGTCGTCGTCGCCGCGGTGCTGCTGATCTGTACGTGGACTCCGAACGTGCCGGCGTGCACGCCCCGGGCATCGATGCCACGAACCGCCGGCCTTAGGGCAGTTGCGCTGAACCCGTCCTTGTCGCTGCTCCACACCGACTCCTCGTCCTCGCACGCGTCGGTGAAGTCGGCACGGACGCACACGACCTCGTCGAGCGGCGGCTTATCCTTGGTCGTCGTGACCGCTATGCCCACCGCCTTGTAGCCGTCCGGGGCCATGGGGAGCCAGAAGAAGCCGGCACCACCATCCTGACCGCTGGACCAGACGAGAGTGTAGTCCAACGGCGAGACTAGGAGTGCTCCGGTGCCGGACGCGTCCCGGACGACGAGGACGTGGCCAAAGAGCGGCCGATTGTTGGGCTGCGCGTAGTGACCGAGAGCGCGGAATCCGGCCGGTACCGGCGACGGCTGGAAGAACGTTGCGCCGAGGCCGTCTTGGCCACCCTGCGCCGTGGACCAGACCTTGGCGAACATGGTGACTTGACGTGCCTCCAGGCCTCCGAGATCTACCACGCCCTTTGCAAACCCTCCATCTGAAACCGGAAAAGGAATACACAAGTGGTCAACCAAAAATGTTTTCAGTGATCGTCAGTGCAATGGTGCGCAAGAACTCAACATGCAGGCTGATTATTGGGCCACTTTACATTAATATGTAAGTGTAAGAATTATTGAATTTGCGATAGTTATAGGGATTTGCTAGTCCTCAGCTAGCCGAGAACTAACTTAGATTTGACGACATCATTTAATTTGTATCGTGATTCGTGTTAGCCATGAGTTGCAACATGAGTTGCAACTTAGATTTGATGACATCATCTAACTGAGAACGAAGTTAGTTCTCAGTCGACCGAGAAATAGTCGCACCCATATTTATAAATAGAAACATCTAAGCAACCTGATGAGATGATTTGCATATGTTTGTCATCGGACGGAGATGGATTTGGATTTCGTTTTTGAGAATTTACTAGGCGTGACTGAGATGGGTAAAATTCAGTCAGAATTTTATGCTCAAATCTCGGACGGAAAGAGGGAAATAAAATTTAAATATTTCAACAAAATCTGACCAAGATTGGATGTAAAATTGAATTTGCGGATAACTTTTTACCAAATTTAATAGTTTTCAAAACAATTAGAAAAAATCAGCAAAGATTCAGAAGATTTCGTCTTGGAAATCATCTTACCGGTGCAAACCGAAATGGGCAAAACTCGGCTGAAATTCGATCTTTCGGATGAAATCAAAATCCCTCTGAGCACTCCAAATGTAAGTCGCATCCAAAAACAGAAACAACGCACATACCCTACTCTGAATGAAGACAAAACATAGCGTCCAAACTCCAAAGCATCGTGATTTGATGGACCAAATTGGTACTAAACGCGTAATGGAATTTCTTCTTATCTTGTTATTAGGAGTGTTGTGACGTTGACAATACAGAGCAATTGTAAGATGGAAACACATGAATATACTCTAGCTCAGTAATACAACGTACTCCCACCTCGACATACCTAAAAGCCGCCTTAAATATTTCATCACAGGAAGAACAAAAAGACATGGCAAGAACATGCAAGCAGGCACGTACCTGACGACGGCCACGACTGCATCGGAGCCGGAAGAGCAAAGGACCTTTCCACTGGCAGCGCCGCCAGGCTCCTAGTCCTAGGCACACAACCCAAGCACGACTTGCTCCTTCGCATTGCCGGCCAGCGGCGAGGGCGATCGGAGAAGAGAAGACAGAGATCAACCGGGGGCGCGCGAGCCTTGCTTGCTGCAGACGTGCACGGTTCGTCTCTCCCAAGCTAGCTCGAGTCACTTGCACGCGTGCAGCTGGAGGTAAGGGGCAATGCAAATATGATGGTGTTCTGCCTAGCTAATAACCTGTCACTTATTATATAGCCCATGACTTCACTTCTTATAGCCGAGGCTTGAGCTTAGCTTTGCAGGCGAGTATGGCTTGGCTTTACGGCTCTTCATCCATCTCCCGGAACACAAGTCTCTGATCTGATCCAATCAACAATCGCCCATCTGTATCACGACATCATTGTCATTTTCCAGGGAAGCACACGCACCAAGTGTGTTGTTTGGCGTTTCGTGCCCGTTTGGACTAGCGCCGGGCGTGTTAGTTGGAGGCCAGCGCAGCGTAGAATGAATCGTTGGAGAAATTTTAAAGAACGTGCGCCAAAACGCGACCATCAGCCGCTTGCTACGATACGCGGTCGGAGCAGTCGAGGACGAAGCAAGCATCTCCAATCGATAATGTTTATATAGGCTTATTGTGCGTCTAAAGCCAGATTATTGCAACTTGTTGCACGGAGTAGTTAGGATGGCTACATGGGAACGGACCTTTGTCCGAGGATCGTTTGCAATCAAGGTTGTTAGTCGTTTTTTTTGTCATCGGTATCATATCGTAGTATTACGAATTCACGATATTTGAGATTTTTATTTTTAACTAAAATACATCTTTACATTAAAATATACCTCGGATGCATTTAAATTTAATTGTTGTTTAAAATTCTGAACATATTCTTTATCATGTAAATGGTATATTTGTATATTGAATATAGACCAACAAAAAAAGGTTGGGGACCAATATAGTTCGTAACGAGTACATATAAATGGTTGATTGACTGGTTTCTTTGGCTACAATCTCATCTTTTATACCCACCTTGCCCTAACTAATGGAAGCTCTGCTACTTAAATATTTACTTTATCTTGCAATTGTAAGCCAACTTTCACTCTTTATCTTGCGACGGCTTTTGCGACCTTATTACTTTGCATAAATATGAAATTGTATGTTATTGACTCTGTATCCAAATACTAATGATACCACGATAGGTGTCACGATACGAGTATTAGATTAAGATACCATCACAAATTCACAATAAATATCGATTGAGAACGGTAATTATAAGATGCTATGATAGTATCGGGTTGCTAACCACCATGTTTGGAATAACAAATACATTCCACGTTGGTTTGTTTAATTCACATTCACACACCAATCAGGGGTAGCTGACCAAACTAGCTGGGAGATTCCAGTGATGATTTGTTGCATAGTTTTGCAAGTTGGATCAGCGAGAAGGTCTCATGCGCGCGCGAGTGTTTTGGAGGACCCGGCTTAATTTGTCGTCCGACGGGAATGTGCAGGTGCGCGTTCAGATTGATTGGGTAACAGCAGCAGCTAGCCTGCAGTTTTGCATTGTTTTTATTGCCAGTCTGAATAGTATTATACTTCGTACAGGTTGGAACAAACGAACATGTCGTGAGAATATGCGGTTAGAACATCCGTTGTCGTGAGCAAATCTTCCATGGCGACAGTGCAATCACATCAGCTTTCATTAATTTCCTAGGATTGCTCTTCCTGTCAGGGCTGATGAAATTAATAAAGCGACCGGCCAGGACCCAGGACGCATCCGAAGCGTCCACACGATGCTGAAAATGCAGTTTCACTAATCGGATATCCATATCTCTTTTTAAGCAGAACCCCACTAAAAATTTATTTAAAGTGCCTATCTTAACATGCAGCCCATCTACATCATCAAGCAATGACAACCTTGTGATTTTCATCCCCCACCGTTCATTGTGTTGTGACATAGAAAGTTGCCCCGTTCACGCTATGGTGAAAATGTCTTTTTCTCCGGTAAAGAAATAAAGGTCCACCTCATAGAACCATTGTTTCCATGGCGTTTAAGCTGGCGCATGAGGCCCTATCGTCTTCTCCATATTACTCTTATATTTATCTTGTAATTAATTTCTCGCAGTAGAAACTTACATATCAGAGCCTATAGATGAACCTTTATATTCTCTCCCGTCCACAACTTCAATCTGCAATTTTTTTTAGGAAAACAAGGCACAGCCCCGGCTCCATTTCTGAAACCAGATGTTACAGCATTATTACAATCATTTTCATTGTTAGGTCTACCGGAGTTACATCATTAAAACTAGCTAGGGGGGGGGGGGGGGGGGGGGAAAATTTCCATAGCACTCAAAACATTACTTTGAGGAAAGACACCTGACGATAACTGACATAACAACCCAAGCTCTACAACAGAAGACATGAAAATTGTTGTGAAGTGTATATGTGGATTGCCTAGCCCTTTCCATCAGTTCGGACTTTTGGTTCAAGTGGCTAGTGCATGATACTTAACATGGTATCAGAGCCCCAGGTCTCAAGTTCAAATCCTGGCTTTCACATGGTTTTCGCAATTAAGCCTAAAAATTGCTGTTACCCCCCTCTTTAGCCACCGCTGTTTCGGTGTGCTCTTCTTCTTTCACGTGTTGACTTTCTCTTCTCCCGTCACACGCGAGTGGGGGTGTTGTGAAGTGTATATGTGGATTGCCTAGCCCTTTCCATCAGTTCGGACTTTTGGTTCAAGTGGCTAGTGCATGAAGCTTAACAAAAATGAGATGGCCTATGAAGCACCCTGAAACCTTCACCATCTCCCACCAACATCAAAGAATTTTCTCCTAGGGTCCTCGCAAGGTCTGCAGCAGTGATCAGCATGGGTCCAGATTCCCTCTCGTGTTGCATAGTGCATACTTCCATAGTAGTTCTCGCCTTTTTCTCAGGAGTTAGCCAAGTTCAGGCCACGATAACAGAGGTGGCATTTGAGCCAAACACTCTAGTTTTTTCACCATCATCATCAACCTTCCTCTTTCTTCCTCCTTCAGCATGATGCTCCATTGTGCAAGGGTGTAAGCATTTTTCCTCCATAAAACCTGCATCCCAAACTATTGTGTTCGATTGAACACCATATCATTCATGGTAAGCCAGATAATTCTCAAGATAGCAGCATTAACCATATTCATCAAAACATATTTCTTCTTGTTATTCCATAAGCCAGAGATATCAACTGCAGGTGTAGGGGGAAACTTGAAATCCAAAACCCTCTTAACCTCTAACCACATATTGGAAGCAACAACACAATCACAGAAAATATGTTGATAAGATTCAAGCTCATTATAGAAAACACAAGTCAAAACATCTAATGATTACCTTTCAACCAAATTATCTCTAGTGAGTAGCTTATTATTAGCCATCAACTAGGGGAAGAAATGAATTTTTGGAGGAATTTTCAAACTCCACACAATGCACATTAATAGGCATAATCCCTCTAAAATTTATCACATCGTACATAGATTTAACATTATCCACCCCACCAGCCTCCCACATCCAGATAAGAGCATCACTATCTAGGGTGAGCTGAATGGTTTGTGCAATTTGTAAAATCTCAAACAATTGTAACATAAGTCTATGATCAAAACATCTTCTCAATGTTACTTTTAGAGACTCACCATCCCAAAGGTCAGCAATAGTTTTATTTTGCTCATTCACCAGAAAATACACTTCGTAGTACTAAATGGCCAAAATACAAGTGACAAACCAGTGATCTTCCCACAATTTTATTTTCGTTCCATCACTCACTTTCCACGGGTACCCCATCTTGCCAGCTTTGGTAGCCCATAGCACACCTTTCCAAAAAGGAGAGGCACCGGTACCATAGCTTCTCCTCACTTAGATTTATTTCAATAAAAGATATTAGAATTATCAACTCTATATTTATGATCAATAATTTGTTTCCACAACTTCTCTTCATTTAGATTATATATTTTTATCTAGGAAGCCAAGACGCAAAGATTCATCTCAGCTAGGTCAGGGATTCCAAGCCCCCCATATTCCTTCTTCTGAGTAACTAGCCCCCAATTAGCTAATGATATTTGTGGTGACCCTCATAATTATCTCAAAGACAATAAGCCTTTTTTAGAGTTGATCAGAGAAATAGCCCATTTAGGAAATTTAATCACACTCAGCAGATATAAAGGGATACTGACTAGTACACTTCTAACCAACTCCAACTTGGCAGCATGATTAAGAAGTTTCCCTCTCCACCCTGCTGCTTTTTCCAAAAATTTCTCAACAAGAGGTTGTATGTCCTCTTTTCTTAGTTTACTATGATGCAGGGGCACACCTAACTATTGCAAAGGGAAATCCCCCAACTTGCAACTCAAGGTTTGAACAAACAACTGTGCATCCCCTCCCCCCCCCCCCCCCCCACACACACACACACAATATTAATTGTGACCAAATCACATTTGTGGAAATTGATTCTCATCCCAAACCATCTACTCAAAGCAGGATAGGACCCACTTCAAGTTGATTGCTGAACTAATGCTATTTTCTAGGAATAACAAGGTTTCATCAGCATATTGCATACTAATAACCTCCCCAGTACCCATTTCTTGCATGAGTCCAGCAAGCTGCGAACTGGCAGCTGCTTTAACCAACATTTTGGTGAAAACATCGGCCATTAAAAATGATTGAAGATATAGGGTCTCCTTGTCTAACACTACTGGTCAAAATAAAGTAATTGTTCTCATCATTTAGTCTGACCCCTACAGACCCATTATGTAAGAGACTGATACGGGCATTTTACATCATCATTATTGCTACATATATGTTTAGTTTAACACTATGCATTTTTAATTGATTTTCGGGACTTTCCTACAAAATCCTCTTTATTGGTATTTAATTCCTGGGAGGTAGAAAACCTCATTTTTTGTATTTTATCTATTTCAGGGATTTCTGGATCGCGAAAAATCGAGGCAAAAACTCCTGGTCAGTTTTTCACCCGGAGAAGGACCGTGAGCAAAAGAACCCGCGAGAGGGGCCACGAGGGCCAAACGAGCACATGTGGCGCGCCTTACCTGGCTGGGCGTGCCACCCACACTCGTTCGGGCCTCGACCATCGCCTCGGGTCCCCTTTTATACCAGAACCACCGTTTCGCCCAAAATTCTAAGCCATATTTTTCCCGAAATTTATTAAGGTGGCGACGGTGGCGAAAGTCCTCTCCTACTCCGGGAGAGGGCAGATCCTGCTGCACCGGTGTCTCTGGTGAAGGGGAAATCGACGCGTCGACATATCCACTCCTCCTTGGCTTGGGAGGAGGCACCTCCATCAACATCTTTACCAGCACCATTATCACCACCATCTCCATCTACGAGATCGACGTGCCACCCTCATAGTTTGTGTTGGATTGAACCTCAGATATTGTTTTAGTGCTATTTAATGTTTGTGAATGGTACTTTGTCGTTATTTGCTGTAGAGATTATATATTCAGATTGTGTTGTAATCATTATGCCTCTGGTCCATATCATTCTTGACACTTATGAGTAGTTCCTCACGTTCCTGAGGGCATAGGATAATCTGGCTATGATTATATATAATGCACAATGAGTATTTGGACAAGTTTTCAATCTTTTATGTTGTTCTATGATAATTTTATGCGAACATCGACTGCATATTACTTCACCTATATAGACTCATAGGACTGCGCTTTAATATAATGCATTAGTGTTGAAAGGGATGGACTGACAAAAGCCATTTTCCAATACTATGGTTTTCATTAGAGCGGTTTATGTCGGGGACCAATGATCTTATTGCTATGGTAGGAAATTTATGTCTTAATGATTCCTATGCTTGCACATTAAAATGGCGCTAGTACACATCAAAAGGGGTTTGTTTACACATATCTATGGCTTCACCTAATTTAGGCACCGCCCCTAATTGAATAATGCTTGACAAAATGTTTACCATGTTGTGTAGAACTCAGATATTAGTAAATACATGCCGCTATCGGTAACTTTAGTCTCATATAAGCACACACTTGAGCTTGTCCTCTTGCTGCATAGAGGATTGGGATTTTCTCTCATTGAGAGCATTTACTTATTTGCTATTTACTTTCTGCACTTTACTTTTATTGCAAATTATACACCTAAAACACTAAAACTGTTACTTCATTATTATTGTTTTCTTGCCGATTCTGCTAACCAATACATTCGGTTCCTCGTGGGTTCTACAACCTTTCTTATTGAAAAGTACTACAATCGATCTCCTACATTTGGGAGCCATCAAGACATTTTTCTAGCGCCGTTGCCGGGGAGCGTAACGCTATTGGTAAGTGAATGGTAAGAAAGCTTTACTGTTTTTATTATTTACTATCTATCTTATCATGGGTATGTCTAACCGTGATAGGATTAACACAAAGGATATGATCATTAGGAGACAATGGAAGGTAACTTAGTACTTAAGGATTGGAAGCATATGTTCTTCACTTGTCAGTTTAGTTCCAGAGTCTGGAATTATTTACAGATTGAGTGGAGGAATTACTCAGCAGAACAAAGTTTGTCTTTTGCAAAGAAAAGTTTCAAAGATCCTTGTTTTACTGAGGTGGTTATCTTAGCTTCTTGGAATATCTGGAAACAAAGGAACAATTGGATCTTTGAGGATAAGAGACAATCTTTTAAAGGATGGAAAGTTGGTTTTGTACTAGATATCACCATGTTGAGGCATAGGGTGAAGTGTTCTACTGCTGACTCCTTGTCATCACGGATTAGTTCATTCTTGTAATTTCTTTCTTGTACATATCATATATATATATATTATACTTTGAGTTTTGACCAACAAAGAGCTGAAGGGGCTTCCCCTGCAGTAGAAATGGTTTCAAAAAAAAAGTTTTGGTTGAATAGTGTGTCTGTTTGGTTTGCAACCAAACGAATTTGGCATGCATTGACAACTTAAATTGGCCAATTCTTGATTTGATGCCAATTCAATCAAACTAATTGTTAATAAAATAGTTTTTAAAGAATGCAGTCAAGAAAAAAAATCGTGAGCCAAATTATCATAAGCGACTACGGCATGCAGTTCAAAGCAGCTAGCGGAATGGATTTCTTTACCCTAAGTAGACGAATATTACACGGGCGGGCTGGGGCAAATTTGGCGAGGCAATTTCAGGGCTTCACTCCAAACAACTACCATATTTTGTGGGCTTGCCAAATTTTTGGTGTGGCAGGTGTTGGCTGTAAACCAAACATACTCATAATTCCCAGCGAGAGAGAGATGAGCTACTGTAATTAAGGGAGCGTCACCACACATATATTACAATATGCTTGGGGCAAAGTATTTCCATCAACAATTAAAGGTATATACTTTTTTCCCTACTAGTCGCCGACGCAGAGCAGGACATGATGTATGAATCAAACCCTTCATTCTGCATCAGAGCCATCATGCTGTAGCTCGTGTAGGTTGGAGATATATCGGGAACAGATTGGGCACCGTCTAGGTACTGCATGACCTTGCGCACACTAGGCCTCACGTTGGGAGATGGGTGTGCGCACAACAAACCGAGCTTGAGCACGAGCGTGACCTCTTCCGTGCTGAATTTCCCCATGAAACGCGGATCCACCGTGTCAGTTATTGAGCCGTTGCGGTGGTGCTCAAGAACCCAGTCGACAAGTATCACCCTGTTGCTCTGCTCGCCCCTCTCGATTGGCCTGCGTCCACAGACAACCTCCAGGAGAAAAACGCCGAATGCGAATACGTCGGTCGATGGTGTTGCCTTGCCGGTGCGCACAAGTTCTGGTGCGAGGTATCCCATGGTGCCAACCACATGTGTTGTTTGATCATCCGTGCCATGGTCGTATAACCTTGCTAGGCCAAAATCACCTAGCCGTCCATTCATCTGCCTATCCAAGAGCACATTGCTTGCCTTTATGTCTCGATGAATGACGACCTGCTCCCACTCCTCGTGTAGATACAGTAAGCTTGATGCAACACCTTTGATGATCCAATACCTTTGAGGCCAATGTAGAGCTAACCCGTTTTTATTGTACAGGTACTTGTCGAGGCTACCATTTTCCATGTAGTCATAGACCAAGAGAAGTTCACGGTTGCGCCGACAATACCCTAGTAGCTGGGCAAGATTCCGGTGGCGGAGACGACCAATGCTCACCACTTCGGCAATGAATTCCTTCACTCCTTGCCTTGAGTCATGTGACACCCTCTTCACCGCGATCTCCAAATTGGACGCAGGAAGAACCCCTTTGTAAACTCTTCCAAACCCTCCAACACCAAGTAAATTCCTATTCTTGAATCCATCGGTGGCACGAAAAAGATCTTTGTATGCGAATCGATGCGGGCCGAACTCGTCCTCCCAATCTTCACGCACCTCAGCAAACCGCCGCCGCTGCCACACGAAGAACGACACCGCAGCTAGCACAGCAGCAATGAGCAATGCCGTGGCTAGTGGTAGCACCACTTCCAAGACCTTGGACCGAGGCTTCGGACCCACACGTGGCAGCATGGGAAGCTTAGAGAAGTCAAGCAGCGGGGCAGGTCCGTCGAAGCTGAAGCTCCATCCAAGCACGTAGTGTTGTGTCTTCACCACTCCTGTTGCCGATGAAAAGCCAACATACATTGTATCGGCCAGGACGGTGGAGAGGTCAATGGCTTCAGAGATGAGAGGAGTCCTGGGTTTTGGCTCTTCCACAGGAGCTAAAGTAACATTGAGCTGCCCAGCCTGGCCGTCATAGTCCACCCACACCTGCATCGGCTTGTGGCTATTCAGCTTCAGGTTTCGGAAGACGCCGTCATCGCCGTAATAGCCGGCCGGCCTAGCCTGCCGCGACATGAGGCTGTTGATGTCGATGCCCACGTGGTTGCTGTTGATGTCACGGAATTCAGGGTCCATGATGGTGTCGAGCTCGACCGCCAATATGTGGTCGCTTGCGGTGCCGTTCGTCGCGTTGAGGAGTCCCAGGAACTGCCCGGCTCTTGCGGTCGCCAGGTTCGTGGTCGGGGCGACCACGAAGGCGAGGCCGTGGTCACTCAGGCCGTCGTAGCTGGACACAATGGCGAAGACGAAGGATGTGGAGAAGGACCGGGACATGACGGCAGTCGAGTTCATCGTCTTGTTGAGGAAGTGGAGCGGGGTGGGGTTGAAGGCGTGGCTTTTTTTCTGGGAAGTGAAGTTGGTGAGGGCGAGGAGGCCGTTGGGCATGACGGCGGCGAGACCATCCAACGAAAGGTTCGCTGCCGCGAAGCCTTGGTAGGCGAACTGGCCATCGTCAGCCGATGAGACGAACGCGCCGTGCAGGATCAACAGCAAGAGCATGAGAAGTGCTGGCATGGTATCTTGATAAAAGTTGCTATGTTGCCCTTTTTGAGCAAACTGCTATGTAGCATTATTGAAGAGCTTAGATAACCCAAGTAGCCTTGCTGAGCTTGTAGCTTGATAGTGTGGAGATGCCTTAGAGTGATCTTGTGGGTGAGATCGCAGAACTGAGGGGCACGACACATCTAGGCTGAAAGTGACAGAGAGAAGGACGTGTCTGAACGTACCAAGCCCGGCGGTTGTCAATGTCGCACTGCTTAAATTTTCTCCTTTGAAAGAAAAGGACTTGCACACATTTATGTGGTGCATATAATACCCTAGCCGAGGGTGCATGTAAATACCCTAGCTTACACGGTGCCCTGGGTGTAGACTGGAGAATATTCTGCGAGCGTTCTTGTCAAATATGGCTCCTTCTGAACTGTTTTTTCGATAAAGGGAATATATTAATATCAAGAAGATACCAATTACACCCAGCCTCTGCAATAACGCACCACCCTAATGGCACTACGGATGCACACAGCCAAAAAACAAGAAAAGAAAACTAAGAAACAAAAGTCCCGCTACAGTATCTCGGGCCTAACAACAGCAATACATCCACCGCCAAGACAACACCTGAATTACAGACTCTCCAAAAACGACGCCTCCAAGAAGAGAACAGTGCTCAAACACCGTCGTCGCCCGATCAAAGATCTTAGGTTTTCACCCTGAAGATGGTCCCCGCTCTCAAAACAATGCCTCCACCAAGATCATTGCCAGGCACAACCAATTAAGGCTAGACCTTGGGTTTTCACCCTCAAAGGTAGGACTCTGCACTTCACCTGTGTTGTCGCCCCCACTTTCATACCGCTGCCGTGAAGCCCGGAACACCAAGCAAGTCCCTCAACAGCGCAGAGACTTGAACCTCCCTTAGCTAGTCCTCCCCTCCGGCCTTCATGAAATTCTCTTCTTCCGACTTTCATCATGGATCCATAGCCACTTGATGTCAACACAGAAAAAGAGCTTCGCGCTGCTCCCTCCAGAACCAATCGGTCGGAATAAAAACATGGGTGCGCACGACCGAATACCTCCGATCCAGCAAACTCCAGGCAAAAGCACTGTTACATTCGCCGGCGGAGCCTTCCGGAACTCAACACTCCGGCCAGATCACGAGTCCAGGCCTCCGGTAGGTCCTCCTCTTCACGCAAGAGAGTCCCTAGGACCGCCGCCTTTATTCAGGTCGGACCCCCACGTCGGCGACCATCCTGGGCTGGCCACTCCAACCCTCCACCGGCAACATCATCGCCGGCTTCCAAGCACCTCCATCTCGCCGCCGGAACGCGGTGATAGATCAAAAGATCCACCACCACCAACCGCAGGCCGATCCTCTCTGGCGAAGAAGAGGGTCACCTCCACCGTCGAACCCAAGGCTGCTGCCCCGGGCGTCCTCGTACCGCGGGAGAAGCCCAAGATCATCGCCCCTCACCGGCGAGAGGTGGAGGGAAAGGCACTGCCCGCCTCCACCAGCCACCACAGCCGGCATGCCGCCGATGGGAGGCGGGGAGGCCGCAGCCCGCAGCTGGATCGTCCCCGGGAGGACCGCCACCGCCCCTCCATCCTCGTCCGACCGCCGCCGCCCCGGGAGGCGGAAGGGCCGCCGCCGCGTGAGAGACTCCTTGGCCACCGTTCCCGACGCGTCACGAGGGAGGGCCCCCGCCGCCGCCACGCCCCGAGATCTTTGCCCCAGCGGCGCTGCCGGCGGCGGCGGGAGAGTTGGGGTGCGGGGGTGCTGGAGGCTAGGCTAGGGTTGGGGTGCGGGGGTGCCGAGGTCCATTTTGAGGCTAGGCTCCTTCTGAACTGTTGTCCTCCGAATTCTTGTATAGTTGCTGTTGTGGGTCAACCCGGAAATTCTACTGGAACTCCTCCTCGAAATAGGCTTCCGCCCCGCTATATTAATATAGCAACCAACCGATACAACAAATAGCTGGGGCCGCAGCACAACCAAGCCCAAACGAAAAGATAAAGAACAGAAAAAAGAAACTAATGCCGACACCGGCAGATTGACGAAAATGAGGATGACTCCGCAACCGCTGCGCCCTCCAGAGAAGTATCACCACGCTCCTAGCATGCCGAGACGCCGCATACCAAGCAGCACCTTCAACAAGGGAACGACGACGACGCCGCTGCTGCCGGACTAGGCCTACGGTTTCCACCGGTACGCGGAAGGGATTGGGGAGGGATACGTCCGACGCCCTTCAGGAAGGAAGGCGGCACCCGCATGCGTCGTCGCGTCGGAGTCGGACATGCCGACACGGATTTCTCCCGACCACCAAACCCACCACCCTAAACGCTCCGACATGCTCCACCAAACATGCCACCCACCAGCACACGCCACCACGGTCTTGTAGTCTCCCTCGCCGTCGCACTGTGGTCACCGGAACAGGGCCTAGAGGAAGAGACGACATGCAGCAGGGACGGGGGTAGCGGCACCCCAACCGGGCGGGAGGGAGCTGCCTCCACCGTCTTCGCGGTAGCCGACTAGACATGGCAAAGAGGGCAAACCAGGCCCAAACTGGCCCGGCCGGGCCCAAACTGGCCCGTAAAGCCCTACTGCCAAGCTGCAGCAGGCCGGCCGAAGCACAGCCGCCACCCATCCACCGCTGCCGCACCATCTCTGCCACCAGGGAGCACCGCCGGCGCGCCGAAACACAGGCAGCCCGCCTAGCCCATCTGGGCCCCGAACTGGGCTAGATCTGGGCCGAGCAGGGCCTGCCCGCGCCGCCCTCCTTCGCTGCTCCGCCTCCAACTGGCTGCGCCGCCGTTCCTCCTCCCACCCGACGTGCGGATCTCACCCCGCCACGCCAAACCGCCTCCGGCCGAAGAGCACCTCCCGGCCGCACCTACCCCGCACAGGCGCAGCGCCGAGAGGGGAAAGTCGAGGGGCCACCGGCGCCGGCGCCGCCCGGGCCTTGCCCGTGGGGTAGCTGGACGAGGGAGGTGGCGGCGCGGCCCCGTCGCCCGCGGGGGACGACGCGGTCGCGGGAGCCTTTCGCGAGAGGGGGTAATTCTACTGGAACTGAAAGTAGTAAACGAGCACACAAAATATGTCATTTTCCAAATTTATTTAGGGCTCGTAGCAAGATGAAGCTATTTTCACGCCGCGATCCGTTGCCCCATCCGGCACAACTACTAAACTAAGAAACTTTATTGAAAAAAACTAAACTAAGAAAAAACATAAAAACAACTGACAGATGAGAATTAGCACACTCAAACATGATGTGAAAATATGCATTAAACTAAGACGTAAACTTCAGCATCAGTCATGTACTAAGTACTGACTCCATAGATTGATGCTCAATCACGGATGAAAAATATATACACATAACATATATATGGAGGAACAGATTTTGTCCCCCAAGAACAACTCATGGGTGCTCTCATCACACAGGTAGTATATGTACTATACCTAATTGAAAGGTGTTTACATGGATTTTATGAGCGCCAAATCGAATTTCAAATTCAAAACTATATCCGGTGTTCTCAATAAGCGCTATCTCTGAATTTGCATTTAGAGGAGGAAATCTGCGAAGCAAAGACAAGTGGCATAAAATGAAAAAGTTCAAACACATTACCGATATCTCTTGCATACAACAGTTTTCGGATCTCCTTGCAGGCTACTAACTATGCTGGCACCTGGCTTACTTAGTATGGATTCAGACCAAATTGGTCACAACTGAGGACTTAGCAAAGATTTGTTTAGAAATTGAACGGTGTGCATTTAACTCCCTGAAGGAGTTTACACACATCCAAGGATTCTTTGTGAGAATCATCAACCACGAGGTCGTCGTGAAAATCGGGCTTTTCTACTCCAGCGAAGACACACCAGGGGATGACTCTCATAGTAGCATCTATTCTGGGAAGATTACACCGAGTTTATTGCAATTACACGAGGGGAGATATTCTAGATGCTGACTAACATCTCTAACAACTCAGTGACAAGAAGTTAAACCATCTGATCAAACATTTCCAGTAATAAAATAAGATACATAGGAGCATCTAGTTAATTAGACAACCTGGCTTGCTGAGCCTATGCAAGAACCTCATCACCTTCCTCCAGAGAGCTGGGAGATAGCACCGATGCTAGCGGATGACGACGTGTATGGCATCATGTTCTGTTTGAAGTCCCCATCATACATCCGCTCCAGCATGGTGAAGCTGAGGTATGCCGGTGACAAGTCCGGAAGGACCAAGTCGCCATCGAGGTACTGCATCACTTGCCGCATGGTTGGCCTTCCATTGGCCAATGGGTGGGAGCAAAACAAGGCAAGTTTCAGCACCAGTGAGATCTTATCCCTACTAAACCCATCAGGAATCCTTGTATCCACTGCATCAATAATCACGCCCTTGCGCCATAGTTCGACCACCCAATCGACAAGCACGACGTGATTGTTGCGCTCGTTTTGCTCAATGGGTCTCCTCCCACATGTGATTTCTAGAAGGAATGCACCGAAAGCGAAGACGTCGGTGGATGGGGTTGCCTTGCCGGTGTGTCCTTGCTCAGGAGCTAGGTAGCCCATGGTGCCGACCACATGTGTTGTTTGCGCGTCGGATCCATGATCGTACAACCTTGCAAGACCAAAATCCCCTAATCGTCCGTTCATCTCGCTGTCCAGAAGAACATTGCTTGCTTTCACGTCTCGGTGGATGACCACTTGCTCCCAGTCTTCGTGGAGATACAGTAATCCAGCAGCCACCCCTCTGATTATGTGAAATCTTTGATGCCAATCCAATGCAGCTGCAGATCCATCATATAAGTATTTATGAAGGCTCCCGTTTGGCATGTAATCGTAAACCAGGAGAAGTTCCCCTTTGCGCCGGCAGTAACCAAGCAACGGCACGAGGTTGCGGTGCCGAAGCCGTCCGATGCTTGCGATTTCCGCCACGAACTCCTTCATCCCTTGTCTCGACTCATGGGAAACCCTCTTTACGGCGACTTCCATGTCGGCTGGCTTTCTGAGCTTGCCCCTGTACACGCTTCCGAAGCCTCCTGCCCCGATAAGATTCTTGTCGCTGAACCCCTTTGTCGCATGAAACAATTCTTTGTAGGAGAACCGGTGAGGGCCGAATGCTTCCTCCCAGTCCTCGCGTAGCTCCGAGTACTTGAGACGCCGCTGCACAGAGACGTAAATCCCGATGCCTACAGCGAGAACCAGCGCCGCCGACGCTATGGGGAGCACGATTTCCAGCACCTTGGACCGCGGCTTTGGCCAGGCCCGCGGCAAGGCCGGCAGAGCCGAGATGTCCAGCGCCGGGGCTGGCCCGTCCAGCGCGAAGCTCCAACCGACGACGAAGTGGCGTGTGGTCAGGATGCCCGTCGACGATGAGAAACCGACGTACGCCGTGCTTTGCACCACACCGGAGAGGTCGACGGTGGTCTGCAGAAGGGGCTTCTTGGGTCTGGCCATGCCCAGGGGAGCCATGGTCACTGTGATCTCCGTGGCCGTCCCGTCGTAGTCCACCCACACTTGCATGGCCTTCCGGCTGATGAGGTTTAGATTCTGAAAGCGCCCGGTGCCGTCGTCGTAGTACCCGGCGTCGGTGGAATCGAGGGACACGAGGCTGTTGACGTCGATGCCGACGTGGTTGCTGTTGATGTCACGGAACTCGGCGTTGAAGATGGTGTCCAGCTCCACGGCGAAGATGTGGGCGCTCTGGTTGCTGACATCGGTGCTGTTGAGCAGGCCCAAGAACTGGCTTGGCAGCGCAGTGGAGAGCACCTCCTTGGACGCGGAGACGAAGAAGGCCACGCCATGGCTGCTCAGATCGGAGTACTGCCCGAAGATAGCGAAGACGAAAGTGGTTGAGAAGGACCGTGTGGCGTTCGGCGCCGTGCGGAACGGCAGCGGCCACGGGTGGAAGGCCTGGCCTTTCGTCTGTATGGTGCCGTTGGTCAGCATGAGGAGGCCGTTCGGCATGACCACCGCGCCGTCCAGCGTCAGGTTCACGCCGGCGAAGCCGTTGTAGGTGAACTGCATACTCTCATCGCCGACGCTGCCGCTGGCCGCGCGGCACCGACCTGCAGCGACGAGGAGCAGGATGACCAAATGGTGAGGCTGGAGAAGCATGGCTCCAAGGCTTTCGTATCACTTTGCCGTGGCCAATGGCGCAAGGAAAGGCGGCCTATTTGTCCTTGGCAACGGTACACAGCGAATCCTCATTATTGTTTCCTTTGCGAGTAGTGCGGCGCGGCCAAAAGAATTTCTTTTTCCTTTCAGTGGTCAGGAGAAAATTTTCCTTTCGAATTGAAGGCTTGTGGAGCGTTCCACGCACGCACTGGCTGAAAATGAAGTGTGACTCCGAAATGAGGCGGATGATGTGAACCCGTACACTCTATTATGAAAAATTCTTTAAAATGCTATTTAAAAGTTTCCGAAAAACTTGAAAAAATGTAGACATGTATATCCTATGTTGACACTTACTTCTGCAGATTTTGGCATAAAAAACGACCATATATAACCTACACATAAATGTGAAAGTGGAATTTCCTACTGTATTTCTGTGAACCTACACAATCAATGATTATAGTGTCATTTCGATATTTTATCATTTTCATGTAGGCCATATATAATCGTATTTTTCTGTGAAAACTTGCACAAGTAAATATCAACATAATATATGTACATGAAAATATTTATTTTAGATATTTTAAATAGCATTTTTTAATATTGAAGAATACGGGTGCATGCACCCAGGTTCATCCTTGTATTTTTCGAGTCCGAAAGTCTTTCCTTTTTTGCAAAGGGTCCATAAGACTAGAACTTGTGTGCTCTTTGTGTTTCTTTTAAAACGTACGTAAGGATTTATCCCATCTTTAAATTAATAAAGTCACAACGGCAGATAGTACATGAATGCTAAGAACAGCTTACAACACAGAGAAATTATGAGCAAACAACAAATATGATTGAAAGAACAGCATGCAACATCATGAGCCTCTTTAGCTATCTGCAACTCGGTGCCATCGAAACTCCAGATGAAGTCGGTAGGTGTGGCTTGACTTGGACACACACTAGGCAGTCGCGCATCAGCCACATCGAGTCAATCATCGAAGAAGGCTCCCTGCCTCCTCGCCCTGGCTTGAAGGGCGCCGAACCCCCAGTCGATGGAAATGCTCCCCTGAGCCTAGATGCTAACTAATGGCGAGGACTGAAGAAGATTTTCCAAGAAAGCAACACCAAGCCCAACACATCGAGAAGCACATCAGCACACCGGACATCGAACACGTCGGAGACGAAACTGCTGGAAAAGCTAGAGAAGACACCGGCACACCTCCAAATCCACATCAAACGCCCACACCGACCTCAAGCGCCCCAAGACCGCGACTTCAACAAGGGGAACGACGCCACATCACCACCACCGCCCAATCCACGATTAGGTTTTCACCTAGGGTCCTAGGAGGAGGGGGGACAGTACCTTGACAGTGCCCCCAATAGGACAGGCGGTGAACATGGACGTCGTTGTCGTGACCAGCACCACCGGTCAGGGATTTCTCCTGGTCACAGAGTCCTGCCCACATCTGCGTCGATTCATAAACATAAAAATTGGGTGCATCAGAAGATAGGAGGGGTTGGCGGCTTCCAAACTAGAGTCGGCGGCCACCGAAGGGCCCCCCAAGCTAAGTCCGGCACCTGTTGGCTCCACGACGTCCACACGACCGCAGAAACCAGCCAACACCCGGGAGAACCGCCTGCCGCCAAGCCGGTGTGGTCCTACCACCAGACTAGGGCCGCTGCCCTGAGATCTCGAGCTCCGACCGAGTCCACGGACAGTAGAGGCCGCTGCCCTGAGATCCCACCGAGGTCATGGCAGACAGAGGCCGCTTCCATGATATCTCAAGCTCCTGCCGAGGCCGCAGCCGGCAGAGGCCGCCCTTACCTAAGGTCGAGCCAGAGGCCAACCCGTCGGAGCAGGGGAACCACCAAGCACCCGCATAAGCCATGGCGAGCCTAGCGCGGCGTTCCTCTACCTAGCCACCGCGCGGGGAGCCAAGAGCCTAGATCCCCGCCGCCCCCATCACCGGCGTCTCGAGTTTAGCCCGGCAGCACCTCCGGGGACGGAGAGGGGGAGAAGAACAGAGGGGGAGGGTAGTGAAGGCGGGCCTAAGGTTTTGCCCCCTTAGTCGCCTGGAGGGGGCGACGCGAGGTGAGCGTACCGCTTCCATGACCCTCTTTGTGTTTCTCGAGCTGAATCTGCATGAACTAGTTAGAATCATTATTTCTTATTGCTATTATTAAGGAGAAATACCTACCAGAATTGACTTCAGAACTTTCTCCTTCTATTTCCTAATATCATCAATTGTTGGTCTTTAACAAACACAACATTATGGATTATCACAACCTTTCTTGCTATTGTAGCATACAAATTGCAGTCGAATTGATCACCTCCATAGCCAAGAAATATGCACTGTCATGCCTTTGAATCAAGCTTTAACCTTTCGTCTTGAGAGATATGAACACATGCCTAACACCTAAAAAACCTTCAGGTGATCATATGAGACTTCATTGTTATAATTAGACCATATTAGGAATATCTCCGATAACTCGATGGGTGATTAAGAAGATAAACTGCTGTCGACAAAGCCTCGCCTCACTAATGTTTGGGCAGCTTTGCACTTGACAACAAGCATATAACTCTCTCCACAATTGTTATGTTCATCCTATCAGCAAGAACATTCAGTTGTGGTGTCCTCGGGTTAGTAAATTGATGTCTAATCCCCTCCTCCCTGCAATAGGCATCAAATGGGCCAATGTACTCTTCCCCATTATCAGTGCGAATGAACTTGATGATCTTCTTCTTAGTTTATCTCTCAACCGAGACTTGGATTTGCTTGAATACACTTAGTACTTGATCTTCGATCTTCAACACATAGACCCAAACCTTCCCAGAAAATTCATCAATAAATATGGCAAGTACTTTGATCCACCATTTGACCTCATCGTCATTTTGCAAATATCAGAATGTACAAAGTCCAACACCTCGGGCGCATGAGAAGATAGCAGGGGCTGGCGGCTTCCGAACTAGAGTCGGCGAGCACCAAAGGGCCCCCCGAGCTAAGTCCAGCACCTGCTAGCTCCGCGACGTCCACACGACCGCAGAGACCAGCTTCAGGGTGAAAACCTAAGGTTTTCTGATCGGGCGACGATAGTGTTTGTGCACTATTACCTTCTTGGAGGCGTTGCTTTTGGAGAACCTGGAGTTCAGGTGTCGTCTTGGTGGAGGATGTACCATTGTTGCTAGGGCTGGAATACCGGGACTTTTCTTTTATGTATTTCTTCTTTAGTTTTTGGCTGTGTGCATCCGTAATGCTATTAGAGTATTGCGCTGTTGCGGAGACTGGATTTAATTGGTATCTTCCTCATATTAATATATACTCCTTATCGAAAAAGATGAGAATTAGCACACTCAAATATGATGTGAAAATATGCATTAAACTAAGACGTAAACTTCAGCATCAGTCATGTACTGAGTACTGACTCCATAGATTGATGCTCAATCACGGATGAAAAATATATACATAACATATATATGGAGGAACAGATTTTGCCCCCAAGAACAAGTCATGGGTGCTCTCATCACACAGGTAGTATACGTACTATACCTAATTGAAAGGTGTATTACATGGATTTCATGAGAGCCAAATCGAATTTCAAATTCAAAACTATATCCGGTGTTCTCAATAAGCGCTATCTCTGAATTTGCATATAGAGGAGGAAATCTGCCAAGCAAAGACAAGTGGCATAAAATGAAAAAGTTCAAACACATTACCGATATCTCTTGCATACAACAGTTTTCGGATCTCCTTGCAGGCTACTAACTATGCCGGCACCTGGCTTACTTAGTATGGATTCAGAACAAATTGGTCACAACTGAGGACTTAGCAAAGATTTGTTTAGAAATTGAACGGTGTGCATTTAACTCCCTGAAGGAGTTTACACACCTTGAGCTCCTATGGCGACCAGAATTGGCTGGGGAGAAGCGAACAGAGCTCGAGCTGCGCCAACGAACAGTGTGGTTGTGGTGGCCGGTGAGGAATGTGTTGTTGTCTCGGTAGAACAAGAAGAGTACCCTCCGCAGCCTGGCTAGTCTCGCACCGATCCTGATGCCAAAAATCTTGACAGGGAGGAGCTGCAGTAGAACAAGAACACGAGAAGGCATGCTCGAACCTGTCAGGCGTTGGAGGCAACACAACATAATACAAGGAAAAGAGAACCTGCTGAATCCGGAGAAGACGATCTAGAGAAGGGATAGCTGCCGGCAGAGGCCATCTCCATCTTGACTCCTCTCCTCTCCTCGACAAGTAAAAGTCAAAGTCTAAGTCACACACGCTTCCCGCACGCGGTGGGTAACAAAGGTCTTATATTTATAGAGCTACCTTGAAAGTAAGGAGAAAAGAAAGGGAACTATGAGCAGGAAGGAGGAGATGATCTCACGAAATGGATGGCCGGATGGCTGGGATGGACAAAGCACACAGATCAGTGACATGGCTCGTCCCCCGTCTAATCCAGTCCGGTACGTAAAACGATGAGGCATTATTTACTGGTGTGGAGTATCCAATGGGTTATATCTGTACATAATAACTGCTTCCACTGACTATTCATCTTGCAAATCTGTAGCTCAATCATCAATCCGTATTCCAGGGACTGGCTAGCTTGTTTTTTTTTTCCTTTACTCTCTTTCAGCTACTTCCTCCGTCCTAATTTTGTTCCACGAAATATGTCTCAATTTTATCTACATTATGTATACACACATTAAATAGTGGCTACATACATTTAAATATAGACAAATCCAAGACATTATTTGTGGGACGGAGAGAATATTATATTCATTTCATCAGAAATTAATGCGTCTAGACAAATACAAATCTAAAAAATGTGAGTAGTATATGAATTTTTTATCCTCCATTCCATGCTGAATTTAGGCCTATTTTGTAGGATCTAGCTAAGCATAGCACTGTCACTCCATGTCCTAAAATTCTACTCTATATGTTGAGATCGATATAATGTTGTCAACTTTGGTACATACGCACGCATCATTTCTTATTGGGGAAATATCAGACATCAAGGGACCATGTCCGACGCATTAAGGAGGAAACATTAGGCATCCAGCAAGAATTCATTTCAAACATCATCAAGCATTGGATGCACAAACTTGGAAACACATGAATGTATGAATGAAGCTCAAAAAATAAAATGGAGCCAACGCACAAGGCCCACGCATCAATAAGCTAGTTCATGCCAAACTGTTTGTATTCAGGACATCTCATGTCTCAATGAAACAAACATCACACAATAAAAAATATTGCCTTGTTACAAACCTTTCAGCAAAACATTGTACATCATAATGGTAAAATAAGATGCGACATTCTGATGAAGATGCTCCAGGCCAGCATAGCTAACTAGAACTTAACCCACTGCAACATCACAAAGAAAAGCATGCCTCAGCCAGCTGGTTCAAGCGTCCAGCTCCACTTCGCAACTTCACAGGGAGAACAACAACCTCCATCACCTCGACTGCCATCAGTTGAACTAGCTCACATCCTTGTCATCTGCACGACAAACACTACCAAGTAAAAGATTCACCTTCACATAAGGCAACTAGACAAGCATAAACAAAGATGGCAAACTGAAAAATAGCAGAAAAGTAGCAAAGGAAGACAAGAAGAATATCACTTGCAATCCATATCGGCTACTTATTATATCCTTGTCATAAATTTCGGCAGAAAGAACAAAATGAGAGCACATATGTACCCACACCAAAATCAATCAAAACTTGGACTCTAACATCCTAAGGTACTTTTCATGGATGTGCTACTTAGGTGAAGAAACGAAGGCCCCATCAACAAAACAATATCTTTCATAGGGCATTTGAAAATAGAAGATAATAATGATGAGCATTACGATTTGTTCTCAGCAAATAGAAACATGAGATGCATTAAAATAACTACCTAGCTGGCATTGTGATTTGGCTCGGAAACGAATGTACTAGTTGAATCAACACAAACAGATAACAGTTGCCAGAGAATATCATGCAAATGAGTAGAAATATAGTTGTAATTAGAATATCCAAGGTGAAAAAAGGAAATTGTAGGCAGCGTTAAAAGCAGGCATGTTAATATATGTGATGGGTTTCAGGAGCTTGAACAAGAACTGGATAACGTTGGAGGACAATGAAGAAACTTGTACTGATATAATCTACAGTACTGACAAAAAAAAGGTATGATTGATTCCCAGATGTTACAAAAACCTGTCTAGCTCTGTTTTCATGTATCATTTTTGGACTGAACCAACACCGAAATATGAGTTGCTCAAATAACACTCTCATAGGAGACATGTGTTACGCATCATATTCTTAGCAACATACATGCCAAGGAATTCCTATGATGATGGCAAATAGAAGGAAAGAAAAGTTTTTCATGGTGCGGTCTCTATGTTACCAATAGACCATCATCTTCGTCCCGATATCTGCCCAACATCCCACAAAAAGAATCGTTTTTCAGACGAATACCTTGAGCCTCTGGAGACGGGGTTCGCACATAGCAGGCAGCCGACAGCAACCTGTGGCCGACATCAACGCCGCTAAGAACGAGTAGAAGACCCCATCCGATGGCGCTAGTGCTACCAACAAGGACCCATCAGACCTGATAACCACTACATTTATTCAAAATTTGGATCTCAATTAAAATTTATAACCAGATATTAGAAGCTACAATCCAAGTGGAACATAAATTCTTCAATAAAAGTGGACAACATGGGCTAATTTGTTAGGCATATTTATCAGAAGAAAATGACACGCATATAGTGACCTAGATCATTAAAGATCAAGACCACATAATACCAACCAGTGGTATTCACAACCAAATGAATGTCTCCCGATACAGACCCAGCTGCTTAGAAATCCCACAATCAATTTTTAAATGGCATCATCAAAATTTTGAACATCACATAACTATTTAAGAATGCACATGACTAAAAGGAAAACCATCTGCATCTCAGCTAGCATATGCTATGCATCCGTAGAAAAGAAACCAAGCCTAGGCATAAACAAATATTTCATCTCTAATAAGCACTTCCATGAACACGTCTGTTGTAGTTTGTTGTACTGACCAAAGCAAATCAGCGAGAAGTGAGAAGCAAGGAGGGAGGTCATAACCTGCAAAGCTAAAGAAGCAGAGCATGCCGTTGAGGCAATTCCCTCACACATTGTACTAGAAGGCGATGACCACATGAACGCCCTTTTGGTAAATGTAACTGATAAGGATCTCATAACTCTCAATGAGATTCTCTAACTTACAAGAAAGAACATGTCAACAGAACATAATTGATTTTTTTTATAGCAACAACAACCTCTTTAACTACTCCAAGTGGTATATGTATCACGCGTAACGGGTTTTTTGATAGATCATATATATGTGGAAAAGGTGAACTACCTCTATACACTAAAAATGACACGGTGGTCCAAATGGTGAGATTAGGTTAGCTGAGAGATCAGCAAAGGAGTAACTGTGGGGTTGTCCACTCGGCCTTTGATCCATCTCCATCTGCACATATACAAGTAAGAATCGTAAAATAATTGGGATAATTTTCAATGGTATATGTAATTAGAAAATGATCTGCAACCTTCTTTATGAAATTTAGACCATATATCCATGTCTAGAAGAGAAATCGTACACATCTAAATAAGCATCTGCTAATGAATTATATAGGCAAGGAGAAAGACCATTTAATTTGCAGATTTAATATTGTCAACCCAGGGTAAGTGCTTGCATACACAAAACAGAATACAACCTTATTAGCCATTTTCTTCTTTCATTTTGACAGAAATAAAAGTTGCAACAATCCCATATCCAAAAAGGACGAAATGCAAATATATTAGAGAAAAGTAGAAAAGACATAAAGATCTATGGTTCATTCTTTGCTCAAACTTAAGTCCCACAAATGCATACAGAAAAAACCAATCCTTCTACAGTTACTTAGTTTATTTAGGCCCAATAAAGAAAAAATCAGACAGAATAAAAGCATGATAATATCATTAAGATCCTCTTGTGAAACGATAACAATTGTACCTTCATCACTATACTCCAACACTAGCAAATTAACAAGAAAAAATGAAAAAAAAATCAAAGCAAGGGTGATAGCCGTGGATATGCTTACTTCACAAATGGAGTTCATACTTCCAAAGTCCACACCTAGCCATTTCAAAAACCAAGTAAGAGAACGTAGCACAATTGTTCCTGTTTGTACTTCCCTGCATCTCAAATCAGTAAATACACATTAATCAAGTTGTCATGTTCTAGAATCGGGAATGCACTCATCTCTAGAGACCTTGATAGCAAAACAAAGAAGATGCTGGAAAATAATAAAGAGGATGAAATATGTACTAATATACTGAATAGACTTATTCCAAAATATATATGATACAAATTCTTCTTTATTCATGTTTGTTGATGCCTCCTGATGCTCCATTTAAAATATACACACGAAGAGGATGTAAATTGTAAAGCAACATAGTGGGTTTAAATTGTCTGGTTGTAACATGCATGCCTCAGATGTGGTTGCCTTACCATTTCTTTTGCTGTATGCTCATTCTGAACATTCTCATGTAGTACCAAGATGCCAAACTTAAAAATGGGTAAAAAAAATAGGAGTAGTGACTTCCACTGGGAGTTCAATTGAACTTTTAGTCAAATATCGTTTGTGGATAGAAATTATTGAGAACAAGAAAACACCATCGTAGCAAAACACCTTCATGCTGACCAAATTGGAGTTACTTTACTAAACCTCCGACTAAATAAACTGATGATGTTTACTCAAGTACCTTCAGATCAAATAAATGGCAGCACAAACATAAAATCACAGACTACAAAAGTACCTGCCAGCCCAGTAAAGATCAACAAGTAGGTTCAGAATAATAATGTTTATCACTTTCTGCCAAAACCATTTCTGATTGGTGTACCCAAATTGCATTACTCTTGTCTCTTTGACAAACACACATCGAAAGAATGATAATGTTTCAGGAAACATAGCATTCTAAAAAGGATCTCAGCCAAGAGACGACAACCAACATCGGAACCTGCCTTTATAGCTGGGACCCAATAACCTTTTAGCTCTCTTTTCTGACAGCAATGTGCATATAAAGCCTCTATGAGGTACAAACAGAGTAAATATTGCAACTACAAGTGCATATGCATTTTCTAATATTTTACCACCAAAGTTCATCGGCTCAATCTTATAGGAAGGCTGAAGTTTCAGAGTATAATATGAAAATACAAGGGGACTGAACCCAATTCAATTCCAATTGGGAGAAGAGAACCCAACAAAAATCGCAGAGAACTACCCGCTTAAATGTTTGAAATCAACTTCAACAGCCCACGCTCATTTTAATCCTTTGGAGGACTCTCATTCTACGTAAATATGGTGGAAGTTCTCCGAGATTGAGACCCGTAAGTTCAATTTCACCGATTTAGGTTGCATTTCTCATCTTTGACAGTGGTCAATGGTCGACAACAAGCAACCGTTAATGAATATGGGTAATAGGTTTTTTGCGAGAGGGTAAAATATGAGTTTACTTTTGAATAAAGGCATTATCTATAATGAATTAAAATTTTCTATGTAGGAAACTATAGCCACGGTCTAGTAACGTCATGATCAAAAAATCAAGTGTGCTCAAATAGTGTGTAGCTGCATGCAAAAGATAATATATCAGTGCTATGACGTTGATAATACAAGTTTCTAGGTGAATATAACAATAAAGATCAAAATAGATCAATAGAAACATAACAACTTGATGATGCATAAGACAGTTCATAACAACTACAATAAATCCAAAATAGTAACAAGTTGCCACAATATGATGAAACCACACCAAGTATGATTTCAAGAAGTTCCTTTTTTAAAGAATCCTGGTATACAAGAATGCAAATGTTATCTCTCACAAACAGAATGTTCTAATTGGATAATGCAACTTAGAGAATGGCTAATTAGAGTAGCAGACACCACACAAAATAGACCTACATGCAAGTGAGGGATTTACCTCTCCAACCTATGCAGAACCAGATCGATGAAGACATGCAGCAGCCATGGGTTGTCCTGCAGCTAGTGGTTGTTGGCCTGGGCAGCGGGGAGGCCCGAGCATGAGGGTGCTTGGAGAGGCGGTGACGCAGGTCATCGACACCGACAAGATTGCGGTTATACGTGGTCGCCAGCCGCCCAGATCCTCCCGCTCAACCTCCCTGCCTCCCACATCAAGTCCCTCATGCAGCTACGTGAGGGTGGTGGTGGAGCGTGGTCCAACCGGTCACTGGGTTGCGTCACCACTACCTGTTGCCACGCTCCCTAGTAGACTGTCGCACACATATTTCTTGGATATATAAGAAACCTGGAAAGAAAATGGAAAAAAACATGAGGCATTACATATGAGGAGGTAGTCATATAATAAGGAAAAGAAAAATCTGAGTTAACTGAAAAACAAATAGTCCATCTTTGCCCCTTTAGAACTTTTTGAGTAAAATAAAAAGTGAGTTATGGTCTGTAATAACATGTTTGTTTCTATCCATGTTAACTGAAGCAGATAATTAAACGATGATCACTTAAGAAATATCCAAATTTAGTTTCAAGCTTGATCTGCTTGAGGGAATAATATTTCAGGAAAGGAAAGACAGTGGTCATCATAATTCTTCCATCAAGAAGTCATCAACTCATTCTAATGAATAAATCCCTATATGCATCATTTGGTTCCTACAACATGACTTTCCCCAGTTTGTAGATTTCGCATAATCATGCCAGCTAGTTCAGAAAACACTAATACAACTTAATGGACCGTCCATGCTAGGACCCCAACTGGTACAATTTATGTCCTGGCAAGTTACTGCAATTGTATATGAGTGGAAGACCAAATGAGAACAACCATGCTTTAACAAGCATGCTACACAAGTTTCGTTGGTATTTATACCAGACCTCCCTGCTGTCGGTTCCTCACTGTACACAAGTGTTAAAGGCATCTAATATGATCTAAACAAATCATGATGTGGGTGACTGGGTGTACAATAACTGAGATGCCATATTTTTTATTAAAATTGGTTTAATAGCTATACAAAAGGTGTGAGACAATTGCAGAAATGATTGTTACCAGCTCTTGTGGAGTTGAGACAGTTGCAATGGCACTGCAGGTTGTACGTGAAAATGCTCCGTCACCCATTGCAGATGAGCTCCAACATGTCTACCATTGTCTCAGCGTTGCACCTAGGCAGATCACATACGCATGATTAGTTTTAGATCTAAAACAAGTAAATGCATCAGTCAACTAGCAGAGATGCAAAAGGCCATCCGCAAGTAATTCTTCCATTATCAAGAAGTAATCTAGCTGCTATATAGTGCATACGCTATACTCTTCACATATTATAGGCCATAGCAAGAAATTTGTATCCATTCAACTAACATAGTTCTTCCTAAGTGCACTACATCTGAGGAGCAACCCTGTAAGATTTGAATCCATCCAAAACAAGAAAAACTTCATGCCTAGTAGTAACTAGTACATATATAAATGGGTAAAATTTGTCAACTGAAAGGGTACCACATCAACTCATTGACACACGCAAATCTGTAACCATGTGACGTTTAAAAAAAAAATTGTATACTACAGGTGTGGTAAATAGCTTAGACGATCAGTATTAAAGCACAACAAATTTAACTGCTTGCATATATGAAATTTAACTGAATTTTAAACAAACAGCACAAAACACAGGAGTAAACAAGAATCTTGATCAACATATTATTTTCTAAACAAAGCATCGTGTGGCGTGTGCTACTAAACTCAAAAGAGGACAGGGGAAACACTAGACCGAGATCAAACAATATGCAGAGATAAGGGAATTAATTTCTGCGCTAACTGAAGGAAAGAAGTGCTCACGCACAACACTGAACAAATAAAAATTGATCTTGCAACCATGTCGTTAAGGTCTGGTACTCCCATAGATTGATCTTAACTCTTCACTACTCCAACTTTTTGGTACGGTACTAGTTTATTTGCTAGATCATAGCTCAAATCCTGTCCTGCCGGTTGTCCATGCAAGTAAATGAAAAATACTCACCGCTGGGGAGAAGCGAGCGGAGCTCGAGCTGCGCCGACGAACGGTGTGGTTGTGGTGGCCGGCGAGGAATGTACTGCTGCCTCGGTGCTGTTTCTGATGTTGTTGTATTGGTGCTGCTTCAAGGTCTGAGAATTCTACAAACAATTATCTGTGCATGCATCCTCTCTTTCATCAACAGAGAACCTATAAAATTGAACAATAATAAGCCATCAAGCTACCAACTTTTTATATAAGCTATCAATGTTAACTGAAGTAGAACTTTTTGAGGAAAATAAAATGGTCGTCATGTTTAGAACTTATTGAGGAAAATAAAATGTGAGTTATCGTATGTAATAACATGTTTGCTATCCATGTTAACTGAAGCAGATAATTAAACCATGATCACTTAAGAAATATCCAAATTTAGTTTCAAGCTTGATCTGCTTGAGGGAATAATATTTCAGGAAAGGAAAGACAGTGGTCACATCATCAGTCTTCTATCAAGCAGTCATCAACTCGTCCTAACGAATAAATCCATATATGCATCATTTGGTTCCTACAATATGACTTTCCCCAGCTTGTAGTCATCATATTTTTTCTTAACAAAACACCGTCTGCTAAAACTTAAACTAGGACACGAGAAACAGTAAACCGAGCTCAAGCAATATTTAGAGATAAGGGACATGATTTCTGCGCTAACTGAAGGATAGAAGTACTCAAACACAACATTGAACAAATAAAAATTGAGCGTGCAACCATGTCGTGTACGTACGAATCATTCCATTTGTCCATGCAAGTAAATTAAAAAGACACACTGATGAGCAGGGAAATCAACAAGGCCCACACACACAATCCATACTCTCTGATTCTAAAACAAGCATGATGCGTTCATGTTGCAGGTAAACAAGATCTGGGGGAGACCTGACGATGACGGCGCTGAGGGCAGGTGTTTCAGCGCCGGCGTATTGTTGAGAGAACCATCTCAACGGATTTGTCCGGACACTGGTCGAAAAAGAATCAATTTTTTTAGTCAAATTTGGGAAGAACAGTTGGAGTGGAATTGGGAGAGGGAGATGGGGTTTGTACACAGTGCATACCTAGAACTCGGGAGCAGAGCTCGAGCTGCGCTGACAAACAGTGTGGGTGTGGTGGCCGGCGAGGAAAGCATTGTTGTATCGATGCTGCTTGTGATGTTGTTGTCTTGGTGCTGCTCCAAGGTCTGAAGAATGCTCCAAAACAATTTTCTGGACATGCATCCTCTCCTTCATCAACAGATAACTGCAACCTATAAAATTGAGCAATAATTAGCCAAGAAGGAACAAACTTTTTGTGTACTAACTTCATCTAGTGAAACTGCATTGCACGATGTTGACAGCATAACCATGTCACTCTTCTCAAACAGGATCATAATAAATTATATCATCTTAACCTGTAGTAGGACATCAAAAGGAAGATAAACCTTGTGAGGATACTGCTTTGCAAATTCCACCAGATTATTAGTGTTAGGATTTGGGGAAACATTGATGGAAATTAAAGCAGATCAGGTGAACATATTGGTTGACCAGAAGCTGAAGATGAACCAACTTGATTCTGCATCGCTTATATATGAACCCTAGAAAAAAAAATCCGGGGTTTTGGTTCGGCATACCTGCAGGTACGGTGACGTCCTGGACAGGGCGTGGTAAGGGAGGGCGTGCAGCATGGTGGCCTCACCCCGGCAGCAGGCGCCGGTGGAGAGGTCCTCCCGCACGGACGAGAAGGGCACGGGCGGCGCCGTCGCGTCCTGGTGCACGGTACCCGCTTACAACCCGTTTGCCGTGAGCGCGACGCCGGCGGGCGAGGTCGACGGAGGGCTGGGGGAGGCAAGGCGGCGGGGACTGAGCGAGCCAGAGAAGGTGAGGGTGAGTGAGTATCGTCTGAATGAGTTAAACGTGAGGGTGATTCCCTGCGAAGCCTGGAAACACGCGCGTCATTATCGATGATAAGCCACCTTTGGCTGGAAGCTTGGAACCACGCGATGTGGTTAATTGATTCACTTCACACGAGGGGTCGGTAAATTAATGAGATGATTAAACCCTTGACTTTCGATGTAGTACGATACTACAACACTTGACATGAACAAACTTTTTCGCTTTGAGGATATTCTACTACTAGCATAAATTCTCCACGTGGTTTCATCTCCATTATCCATCCACAGAAACAAGTAGGATTCACTAAAACCAACCGTGGCTACATGACAATATGTGCATATTGAGATGGAAAATGATCCAATCCCCCCCCCCCCGGGGGATATCACGCGCTGCAACCTCCGGTTGCCTGGCTGTTCGATGCGCTTCATCGCATAGGTGCCAACGCTCCACGGATGATGCGTCATGGGTGGACACCGCTACCTTATTATTCTCATTCTCTCTCACCACGCCCCAGAAAATTCACGCCGACGCACTCTGCCGTTGCGCCCCAGCCATGCCACCGCGCTCTGTCGCTGCACCCTTGCATCCCCTCCACCCACCGCTGCCAGGTACCATCAGCCGCCGCGTCCCTGTTGCTATAGCCGCCGCGCACCCTGGAACCCGCCGCCCTGACCCCATAGGCTCCCGTCGCGAGGTCAAGGGCGAGGTCCGTCTCCGGCTATGGCCGCTCCTCTGTGAGCCGGCCCGGCGCCGTCGACTTCCAAGCCAGCTCCGTCTCCTACTCTGGCGCAGGCGCGACGTCCTCGACCTCCCATGGCCTCCTCTACTTCCCATGGCCCCAGTCGTGGCCTTCTCATCCCAAGGCCGAGGTCGTCGGGGGCACATCGCCGACGGCCATGCTGGCGTACGGTCGCCGCCTTCCTCCTCATCGGCCGGGAGGGGCGGTCGCTGCAAAAGGAGTGACGAGGTTGCTACCTTCGGCATCCCAAGATGCTACCGACGTTGGTAAGTGATGCTACCGTCAAGGGGATCGGTGATGATGCAACTAGTTGGCAGTGCTGCTAGCCTGCTACAAACTGGTTGGCAGTGCTGCTAGCCTGCTACAAGTTGGTGCTGAATTATAAGACTACTTCCTGGAATTTTTTGTGTATTTTTAAATGCTACGATCATTTTGTAATTTTGCTATAGTAGAACAAAAGTTTTGCTACAACGTCACCGGCGAGGTTTCAGGCGAAGTCTAAGTTTTGGGATTTTGCTACACATGATTACCTCTTTTGCTACCTCTTCTCTATGATTTTCCTACAATATATGTGTATCAGCTTGTGTGCACACTAAAGTATGGAGGTGCTAAGTACTCCCTCTGTTTTTAGATAATATAGGGTGTATAGTTTTTGGCACGGAAATTAAGAAACACACATTGAGGGAAACTTACACGGGTTTTGAGCAAGATTACCCCTGAATTATTGACATGAGAAAATAGAGGAGTTTGCATTAGTTAAGAAAATACAATCAAATCCGTAAAAAAAAATTCACATGAGTGGCTAAACGGAATACACCTTATATTTTGGAGCTTTTCCTCAAAAAACTATATACCTTATATCAAGGAACAGAGGGAGTAGTATTTATAACCTAAAGTAGATAGGGGTAGGAAAATAAAGAAAGATTCCATAGATAAATCTCGAGGAATAAATGAACGGTGACGGAAACACCCACACTCATGCGGGAGTGTGGGTGTACAAAAGTATTTCCATAATTTTAAATAAAGAGGAAAGTCGCATAAAATCACTACTTTAGGTGAAAAGCTAGCATATTGCCATTCCGGGGTCCATTGGATAGGGGGCACATGAAATCACGCCAAAACGGTCGTAAACCCTAAAGTTTTTGGTGTGAAATCAACACGAGTATGTAAGGTTGTTGTAAATAGGAAATCCATACATAACTCTCGTGTAGCACTAGTAGGGAAAACACTACCGCTGACGTACATATTTTAGCTACCCCTGGCGCACCTGGGTACGCTAGTGCTACCACGCCAGCGTTAGCTACCTACTGCAGATGCACCAGCCAGGTACACCATGCAGTAACCATAAAATATGGTTGGCATGCCCCTACCTAGTACGCCACTCGTACTTTTTTCAGAAAACAAAAAAAAAGGAAAAGCAAAGCGGGTCCTCTAGTCGCCGATGATGTTGCTGCCGCGCTGCCTCTCGCTCCCAGCCGCCATCACAAGCTCCTTCCTATCCACCGCCATCACAAGCTCCTTCATATCCCCTCCATTGCCCCCCGCGCCCGATGATGCCGAGTCGCCGCCCATTTCCGGCACCACGTCGTATCTCCTTGTCACTCTTCAGCCCTTCAACTAGACCACATGCACACACCATATGTCAACATCTCGAGCCACCGGATTTGCCAAGCAAGCACTTAGGAAGAGGGAATCCGAGGAGGGGGGACGGCACCTCCTTCATTGAGGTTGTTGGGGCCGGAGCTGGAGGAGCAGTCGCTGCTGGACGACAACGAGCTCGTGGTGCTCGTCTTTGTATGATTCCCCTACTCCTATGCCCTCATCTTTCTTTACTCCTCAGACACCAACCCCACAAACAGATCAAGCTAGAACCCTCTAAATCACTCCCTACCACTACCACTATGTCCCCACCACCAAGTGTTGCAGCTATAAGAAAAAAAATCTTCACACTATAACAAGAACGGGAAAAAATGGTGACATGGAGAGAGCATGGCAGATGTAGAGCGGATGAGAGAGAGAAAGAGGAACGGGAACGAGGAGAGGGAAACGGGAAACTACGTACATGGCGGGTGTAATACAGAGGTGGGAGAAATGCGGTAGCAGAATCCCCCATCGAGGATGGCGTGGGCGAGGAGTGGCTGACACATCTGCGTGTTAGCGAGGAGGAGCACAAGGTTGTGGAGGGGTGGTGGCGCTCACGTGGGAGCCTGACAACGGGATTCGTCGAGGTGAAGCACCGGAGTCGCGCGGGCGAAGATGTGGAGTGGTGAGAGAGGTTTGGGAGATAAGTGATAGAGGTGCGAGGAGAGGGCGAAGAGGTGGGTGCGGTGCGGGAGATAATGGGAGTGGAACGTGTGGTGGATGTTGCATGCGTGTGCATGATGCATGTGGTGTGCAGCGGAAAGGGAAAAAGGGAAAAAAAAGTGGAGAGATATTACCGTCGTGGTGCCACTTTTTTTGGTACACCGTCAGTAGCATACTACCGTTGGCTTACCAAAAAAGTGGTACGCCAGCGGTATGTGGGGATACCGCATACAATCTGGTCGACCCTTATCCATGGCGTACAACATGCTGGTACGACAACGGTAAATAGCACTAGGGTACCACTAATTTGGTGCATCTACGTTATCAAATCTAGTATAAGCCTTTTCCTACAACTGTGGAGACCTAGACCCTAAATCTAGAATCTAATCCTGATCTTAAATGAACGATATGCCCGAAGATATAGACCTAGAAAATAAACTATGCACCTTATCAATACGAAGAAAATGAATTAGGCACACGATTACAGAGAAGTCATTTAGACGTTCCCCCCTCGTTTTTGAGGCCTATATTGACACTACTTTTTGGTCCCCTATTTCCATTTTTGAATGAAATAGTATTAGCTTTTAACTATCATTTCATTTCATGTGTTGTATCGTCATCACGACGGTGAGATAGGAGTCTCGGGTGTCTAGAGATTCTCCATAAATGTTTTTTTTCTCAAGCCTTAACTTGTGCATACGATACGAGCTTCGACCGAGGCGATCTTAACGGTGTTTGAATGGTCCTTTGGAGGGTTTCTCATATTTAAAATTCATTTGTATCTTGTTGCTTTGTTTCTACTTGTCGCTCGGTTGTTGCGGTGTGAACGAGGGCGTCGATTACCATAGTGATGTATCTTTACACTAAGCTCGCTCTTTATCTTATCGTCCTGGGTAGACTCGTGGTGTAGTAGTTTACCTACGGATTCAAGTTGGTGTTTTGAGTCACTGAGAGAGGATGCGAGTGTGAACATGTTTAGCCATTGATGGTGTCAAGCACTTGACGAAGGATGCAACTCGAATGCAAGCGACAAACATTAACAAATAGGTTCTTCTTTACGCATTAATCAAATATTTAGTTTAGTGCCGCATGTAGGGCACCATGCCCCTTTTCTCTTATGCCATGGTACTAGCTAGGCTGATCGTCGCCATCAGGCTAACGCCCTTCGGAGATCTCATACACAAGGCATATATAGCAGAGAGCGGATGTATGGACATACAACATGGCACATTGCATGTTTCGACAAATCCCAGATTTTACACTTTGGTGTCTCGTAAAGGCGGAATATTCTTCCGTGGGAGGCGACGTTCTCGTCGACAGCGAGGCACCTGTGGTGACTTTGTCAATCTCAAGACTCGCCGGATCAGTTATTCAACGCACTCTCTTGGAGGTGCTCATAGAGGTAGCGTGTGCGTGTGTGCGTTCATAGGGGTGAGTGTGTACGCGTATGTATGAGCGTCTTTGGTTGTACTGTGTTTCGAAAAAGAAAAAAATGAAAACACGAGGCTTTTGTTTTTTCAGAAGAATACGATCGGACACTTGAATGTACCACTGGACCGCCACATTGTCATGTGTGCGTGATGTGCAGTTTGTGGAGACAAAACATATACGGATACATACATTGAGTCTAGCTCTACATGTGAGCATGCCATCTTGATTGCTACGTGTATACACTACAACACGAGCTAAGCATGCAGATCGAGCTACGGAAACGAGCGGGAACAGCAAACTATCGTACAGTAATTAATAATGATAATATCGTAAAGGCTGAAGAAAATTTGGGTCGTAATTAACCCATAGCACAAATTCGGTCCAGGATAGCTACCGGAGGCCCGTTCTGTTGTCGAAAAAAAGAAAACGTTGGCTGTACCGAACAAAATGAAGCCTACCGAACACTAATCTGTCCGTCGCGATCCCCTCTCCGCCGATTCAAGTCTCTCGGCGCTGTCGCCGGCGCCGCCGTTCTCTCCCAGCCCCGGCGCTCCTCCCTTCCTCCTTCTCCTCTTACATCCACCCCAATTCCACTCGCTCCCGAGCCCCCGCAACAGTGCGACCGGCGGCGCCCACAACTTGCCGACGAGGAGATGCGGCGCCCCAAGAACCACGCCAACGCGGCAGCTTGTTCGACGGCGCGCGCGTGCACCTGTAGGAAGGTGCGCGGCGCTCCGTCGAACTCGCTGCTCGCGGTCGACGGGCTGGTGCTGCACGTCGGCGAGGTGGACGCGGCGGCGCAGCTCCGGGGAGTTTTCTCCGGTCGGTTCCCTCGCCGTGCCCCTGGCCGCACCTTTCCCCTCCCGTCCATGCGGGTGCGGCGCCCTCGGCCAGGATGTGGCTACCTTCCGCCACCCACCCACTCCACTCCCGATGACCAACCGTGCTGCCTTCGCCTCGCCCCGCCCTGCTCTCGTACATCGCCGTCCGGGTATGCTAACCAAGCCCAAACCTAATCCTCTTCGTCATTTCATTCAGTCTTGACTGAAAAATTGCGTATTTTCAGAGCTGCAGGAGGGGCAGTGAGGCGTTGGAGCAGTAGGCCCGTCGGGCAGGCCGGACCTCCTCGTCCAAAGTTTGAATTTTCTTGCTTTGTTCTGCAGCATTGGCTTCCAAATAGATAGAATCGAAAAAAATCTGTACGAGACGCTTTCCAAATTATGCAGAGTCCAACTTGTTGTGCAGCGATTGTTAGTTTGGTTAATTATTTGGGATGTGCTTTGTTGAGCACTGCGTAATATTTCTGATGCATGGTACCAGTTCAGAATTTCAGTGCCTTACCATCACTTGTGTGTCAACTCAAATCGATTCCTTGTGAATGTATCTACATGGTTGTTCAAGGAGGAGTGCTTGTTGTCCTAGATATTACCTACATTAGTATTTGTTCTTCACTGATATAGGGCAGCATAGTACGTCTACTGGGAGTGTTTGCTCTGCGATAATGTGGTACATCTAATAGCATTTTAACATGATGCCACCAATTTCGGTCGAAGAATATGCGAGAAGCAAGCAATCTGATTTGTGATGATCTGGTTTATGAATTTGATCTAGTCGCTTTTGTGTGCTTCAGATTAGTAATATTAGTCATGTAATCTTTGTGCTAGCAAACTGTTGGTATCTGCACCTAAGTAGTTAACTAAATCCAAGTGTTTAATACTAGTTTCCTGACCGGTTGCTGTAATTAGTTACTAGCTGAAATAGTTTTTATGTAGGTGGACAGTGTAGTTCTATCAGCTGCTAGTGTTCTAGCTTTAGTATGAAAGGAGGTAGCATTTGTAGCTAGATAATTTTATCATGTTACAGAGTTCACTTGTGCTATTTGATATCCTATCTTTCTTGAGCAGCCGGAGGAGTGGACGGGTTGGACAAGTCGGTGAACAAGTTTCCGGAGCACTATGCCTGCCAGTCCAGCACCTTCTTTTGCTCTGTGCTGGACCTCGCCGACATCGATAGTCAAAGGTCGAGTTTGATTTTAGTTGCTGTGATTGAATACATTGCTGCCGCGCTGTCCTGTCATGTTGTGCATTGTGCTATGGGTTTTGCTTGGTAGTTCAATCATGTGTTGTCGTATTTCTTTTCGATCTATGGTTAATAGTCACTTGGTTCTCATTGGCAGCTCTAAGCGTTGTTTGTATGCATGAGAGATGTGTAGTTGATCCTTGCTAGAGCACTGGTCCAATGAATAATCTGGCAATACATGCAACAGAGCTGTGTGTTGCAAATTTATTGTCTTGCTCCTGATTTATATATCATAGTGCTTCCAACTTGTTATATAGTAATGGGGTATTTGATGTCACTTGACAGTAAAAATAGCGTCTGTCCTGGTATATTAGCAGAGTATCAGTTGGGTTGATGCTATTGTGAAGAAGGGAAGTAATCTGCTCAGTAGAGTTCCTGTCCAGTTTCTGTCGTTGGTACTGACTTTGTAATCCTATAGAGTAGACCAACTGTCAAACGGCTGTAAGCATGAAGATAAGCGTCTATCTACTGTCATCTGCGTCTTGTTTCCAGTTGGCAGTTGGTGTGGTTGAAGTCGAAGGAACAGTATCTGAATTTTGTGTTATCTGCAGGTGCCTATTTTGGGCTTTGCGTTTGTGACCGGACATGTTAATACGAGTGTCCAGGTTATGTCGATGGCTGGCCGGATGTGCTCGCCTCCGGCTTCTGAGCTTCGTTCTGCGGCGGTATATGCCTTTAATTTGGAGTAAGTGTTTGTTGTAGAATCCGGGTGAGCTAGAGAAGCTTGCTGTAATTGTACGTTTGCATTTGTTCTTAGATGAACTTAATTGTGGTGGAGTGTATCATGTATTGAAATATCTCTAGAGTGTTGCTGCTTTATGCATTTAATTATATTTTGTGGTGTTTGATCCTGAAACTTTGTAAGTATAATTGAAAAATGCTAGGTTGCTCATGTGACGGGTAAAAGAAGGGAAGGACTCGTAAAAAGTTTGCTAGTATTGTGTTTCTTTTTTGATATGAGAATTGTTTTTAGGTGGCGCGCGTGAAGTTGTAGCAGTTAATTCGGTGGCGCGCGTGAAGTTAATACTCGAGAATAGCAGCGGCCAGGTTGAACCGATCGAGTAGGACCGCGCGCGCGTGAATTGAGATGGAGGTCGCCTTTTTAATTGTTGCTGGAAAAATAAGAGGTTATTGCACCATAAGTACAAGAACTTGCATTCTGATTCATATTAATTGACTTCAATATGGATGTATCTAGAACTAAAATGTGTCTAAATACATCCATATTAGAGTCAATTAATATGAACTGGAGGGAGTATGTGCATTTTCATACAAAATCTTGCAAAGTGTGTTTCATTCATACAAGAACTTGTCCTGGACGTGCACCACTCATACAATTCAATGTGGTAGCGACATGTGGCAGTTTTTAGACATGAGAGGAGGTTTTCATTGCAGCATTGAAGAAATAGGATAATTGCGAACAGGTCCTCGCCCCAACTAATGACCCAGCTAACGCCCCAAGTAACGCCCTGACCCTCCAGACCCACCGCACAAAATCACACGAAAAGGCACAGCAAAAAAATAGATACGACAGAAAAAGGAAAATAGCAGAGCAAGAAGGTCACGCAGGCATTACAACGAACACCTCGCCGCCGGCGGCCCGGCTCAGCGGAGCCAACGGTGGAGGTCGGTGGTGGACGACGGGGAGATCGGCTCCCCGCCTACGCTCTCCGCGCACGACAAGGACAACACAGTGGAGCGCTGCTCGGAGGTGAATCGCCCCGTCGCGCTCTTGAAGCTCGGGCTCTGCAGGCTCTGCGCGTACCCGCCGCCGCCGCCGTACGTGTCCAGCGGGACGGGGAACGACAGCCGCTTCTTGGCGCTCCCGGTCGCGGGGTTGTACGCGGTCTGCGGCAGGTCGCGCTCCGGGGTCGCGGGGCGCTGCCGCGGCGCGCTCTGGGGGCGGATGCACGCCTTAGCCGACTCCGTGGCCGCCATGTAGTTCGGCACTGCCGAGCCGGAGGACGCGTGGCGCTAGGAGTGAAGGCTCGGGGTATAGCTGCCCCCGCCGGGCCACCGCGCTCCACGCGTGGGCTCGCGGAGCGGACCTGGATCGGCGGGCGCGCCTTCCCCAGCGAAGGCGTCCCCGCGGAGTGGTGGTGGTGGTGCGCCCGGTGCATCGGCGAGCCGCTCCCGTGTTGCGACGGCGGCGCCTGACGCCGAGGCGTGGAGTAGGAGAAGGGGCGGCCGGTGTCGATCTCCAGCGTATTGACCTAGTCGCGGTGGTCCGTGGACGCGCGTTCTGGAGCAGCGGCGGCCGCGGGTTCGGGAGCTGCTCCTGTTGGCGTCGAAGGATGCCCGTGACGCCATCCACCTCTCTGCCCAGCGCGGCTGCCCGTTGACGTCCATCTCTTCCTCCGCGGACGGGGCAGGGTTCCTCAAAATCTTGTGAATGAAAACACGGCAGCAACCAATCAGTAAGATCGAACGTACTGTAATCTCGGCACTGCAAATTCAATCACCAAACGCATAATTACTTGATTGGAGAAGGCGTAGGAGAGCGCTCTCTCACGCCTGAGAGCGGCGTCTTTCCTGGTCTGCAGCATGGCCTGGATCTCCTCAATCGTCCGCGACCGATCATCCCAGTCGTCGGCGGCGAAGCTGCTGCCATCCCTCGACCGTGCCATCCCTCGACCGCTCCTACAAACCAACCCAATCCATCACCATCAATCAAACATTTCCGGAAACACTAGATTGGTAGTACTTGAGATGCGATGTTGGTTGGTTGAGTTGCAGACGGAGACGGATCACGGAGCGTCGCTCGGCGTATTCGTGGGTGTACTTGGAGTCCCAGAAGGTGGATGTGTCGACGCTGTATGAGGACTAGCTGCTGCCGCAGGCGGCGCCGATGGCGGAGAGGGAGTCCTGCGAGAGGCACATCCGCTGGTCGCGCACCCGCACCTGGACGCGCACCAGCGCCTGCATGCAGCGCAGCGTCATGTTGGCCTGCTTCTGCACGTTGTGGCCGCGCACAGCTTCACCAGTCCCTTGAGAGCGCGCAGCGCGCGCCTCGCCTGCGGTCGAAAGAAAACACACAACCACCCATTAGCGTCAAACCTACTGTGGCAAGTGCGGCGCGGCCATTGCTCGTGTCCTACATACCAGGTAGCCTCGGAAGGCGGTCTGCACGACGACGGCGGGCGTAGTGCTCGCGCACGAAGCTGGATGAAGGGCGGGTGAGGCGGACCACCTCGGCGGCCGCCTGCGCCGTGGCCACGGCGGCTTCGGCCGTGGCCGCGGTCGCCACAGCGAGCGCGATGGCGTGGTGCTGCTCATCCGTCACCGAAGGGCCAGGCGCGGACCTCACCGGCGCAGATTGCTGCTGCTGCTCCGGCGCCGGAGGAGCCGCCGGCGAAGGGGACGGGGACGAGGACCTCCCGAACAGCCATCTCCTTCGCTCCCTCTTGTTCTGCGTGGCCAAAATGTCCAATATACAACGAAAACGTCATCAATATGTCCCCTCAAATCTCGAATTCAGTAAGGGTTTCTCTGCAAAAACGCTTTGACGGTGCACCAGGGACACGTGGCAGCTCCAGACACCACTTGTACCAACGGTGCACATCCAGGACAAGTTCTTGTACCACCTGAACACGTTTTGCAAGTTCTCGTATGAAAATGCACATAGAGTGCAAGTTCTTGTACTTGTGGTGCAATTACCTCGAAAAATAAAGATGCAGAACGGAGTTAATTAGGCGGCGCGGGGCATCGAAAAGAAAGGACGGAGTTAATTGTGCATGTGTCTCGGGTGCACGTACAGCCGCGCGCCCGCGCCCGCCCTTGCTTTGCTGGCGGTCCAAAAGAAGCTGGCAGATCGGTCGCCCTTCTTCATTACTAGTACTACAGTTGCGGTCGCCAGGTTCGTGGTCGGGGCGACCACGAAGGCGCGCGAGGCCGTGGTCACTCAGGCCGTCGTAAACCAGGAGAAGTTCCCCTTTGCGCCGGCAGTAACCAAGCAACGGCACGAGATTGCGGTGCCGAAGCCGTCCGATGCTTGCGATCTCCGCTGCACAGAGACGTAAATCCCGATGCCTACAGCGAGAACCAGCGCCGCCGACGCTATGGGGAGCACGATTTCCAGCACCTTGGACCGCGGCTTTGGCCAGGCCCGCGGCAAGGCCGGCAGAGCCGGGATGTCCAGCGCCGGGGCTGGCCCGCCCAGCGCGAAGCTCCAACCGACGACGAAGTGGCGTGTGGTCAGGATGCCCGTCGCCGATGAGAAACCGACGTACGCCGTGCTTTGCACCACACCCGAGAGGTCGACGGTGGTCTGCAGAAGGGGCTTCTTGGGTCTGGCCATGCCCAGGGGAGCCATGGTCACTGTGATCTCCGTGGCCGTCCCGTCGTAGTCCACCCACACTTGCATGGCCTTCCGGCTGATGAGGTTTAGATTCTGAAAGCGCCCGGTGCCGTCGTCGTAGTACCCGGCGTCGGTGGAATCGAGGGACACGAGGCTGTTGACGTCGATGCCGACGTGGTTGCTGTTGATGTCACGGAACTCGGCGTTGAAGATGGTGTCCAGCTCCACGGCGAAGATGTGGGCGCTCTGGTTGCCGACATCGGTGCTGTTGAGCAGGCCCAAGAACTGGCTTGGCAGCGCAGTGGAGAGCACCTCCTTGGACGCGGAGACGAAGAAGGCCACGCCATGGCTGCTCAGATCGGAGTACTGCCCGAAGATAGCGAAGACGAAAGTGGTCGAGAAGGACCGTGTGGCGTTCGGCGCCGTGCGGAACGGAAGCGGCCACGGGTGGAAGGCCTGGCCTTTCGTCTGTATGGTGCCGTTGGTCAGCATGAGGAGGCCGTTCGGCATGACCACCGCGCCGTCCAGCGTCAGGTTCACGCCGGCGAAGCCGTTGTACGTGAACTGCATACCCTCATCGCCGACGCTGCCGCTGGCCGCGAGGCAGAGACCTGCAGCGACGAGGAGCAGGATGACCAAATGGTGAGGCTGGAGAAGCATGGCTCCAAGCTGGCTTTCGTATCACTTTGCCGTGGCCAATGGCGCAAGGAAAGGCGGCCTCTTTGTCCTTGGCTACGGTACACAGCGAATCCTCATTATTGTTTCCTTTGCGAGTAGTGCGGCGCGGCCAAAAGAATTTCTTTTTCCTTTCAGTGGTAAGGAGAAAATTTTCCTTTCGAATTGAAGGCTTGTGGAGCGTTCCACGCACGCACCGACTGAAAATGAAGTGTGAGTCCGAAATGAGGCGGATGATGTGAACCCGTACACTCTATTATGAAAAATTCTTTAAAATGCTATTTAAAAGTTTCCGAAAAACTTGAAAAAATGTAGACATGTATATCCTATGTTGACACTTACTTCTGCAGATTTTGGCATAAAAACGACCATATATAACCTACACATAAATGTGAAAGTGGAATTTCCTACTGTATTTCTGTGAACATACACAATCAATAATTATAGTGTCATTTCGATATTTTATCATTTTCATGTAGGCCATATATAATCGTATTTTTCTGTGAAAACTTGCACAAGTAAATATCAACATAATATATGTACATGAAAATATTTATTTATTTTTCATATTTTAAATAGCATTTTGTTAATATTGAAGAATACGGGTGCATGCACCCAGGTTCATCCTTGTATTTTTCGAGTCTGAAAGTCTTTCCTTTTCTGCAAAGGGTCCACAAGACTAGAACTTGTGTGCTCTTTGTGTTTCTTTTAAACGTAAGGCTTTATCCCATCTTTAAATTAATAGAGCCACAACGGCAGATAGTACATGAATGCTAAGAACAGCTTACAACACAGAGAAATTTACGAGCAAACAAAGAGTATGATTGAAAGAACATCTTGCAACATCATGGGCCTCTTCTATCTGCAACTCGGTGCCATCGAAACTCCAGATGAAGTCGGCAGGTGTGGCTTGACCTGGACACACACCGAGGCGATCGCGCATCAGCCACATCGAGTCCATCGCCGAAGAAGGCTCCCTGCTTCCTCACCCTGGCTCGAAGGGCGCCGAACCGCCAGCCGATTGAAATGCTCCCCTGAGCCTGGATGCTAACTAATGGCGAGGACTGAAGGAGATGTTCCAAGAAAGCAACACCAAGCCCAACACATCGAGAAGCACATCAGCACACCGGAGATCGAACACGTCGGAGTCAAAACTGCGGAAAAGCTGGAGAAGACACCGGCACACCTCCAAATCCACATCAAACGCCCACACCGACCTCAAGCACCCCAAGACCACGGCTTCAACAAGGGGAGCGACGCCACATCGCCACCACCGCCCAATCCACGATTAGGTTTTCACCTAGGGTCCTAGGAGGAGGGGAGGACAGTACCTTGACAGTGCCCCCAATAGGACAGGTGGTTCCCATGGACGTCGTTGTCGTGACCAGCACCACCGGTCAGGATTTCTCCTGGTCACGTAGTCCTGCCCACATCTGGGTCGATTCATAACCAGCAAAATTGGGCGCATCGGAAGATAGCAGGGGCTGGCGGCTTCCGAACTAGAGTCGGTGACATAGGCATCCCAAATGGGCCTGCCGAAGATAGTACCCGGGGTTTACTGAAGGCCCACTACCCGAAGAATAAGAAGATTCTGAAGCCCAAGATATTATTAAGGAAAGTTAGAGTTGTAATAGAAAGTCTTATTTGTAATCTTGCGGGATGAGTTAGAAACCTTCCCGGACTTTGTAACTTGTACAACACGAATCCCTCGGCTCCGCCTCCTATATAAGGGGGAGTCGAGGGACGCAGAGATAATCGAATCATTGTTTACAAACCCTAGTTTCATAATCGTCGAGTACTTTTCGGCTGAAACCTTCGAGATCTACTTGCCCTCTACTTCCAACTAAACCCTAGTCTACAATCCGTAGGCATTGACAAGTTGATACTTTGTCAATTGGCGCCGTCTGTGGGAACTAGAGGCGTAAGGATCTGATCTCGATGGCACGTTCAAGATCTTCGACATCGTCAACCGCAAGCAACGCAATGGATCGAGGTAAACAGATCGCTGCTGGTCCTGTCGATTTTGTTCCTCACCAACCCTCCCGTTTGGATGCATATGCGTATCTGGCGAAGCCTATGGAGATGATGTTCGGAAGGTTTCGTTTTCGCGTCGAGAAGGAAGGATCGTATCGTGTCGAAATTCCGATTTCGTCGGGATCGTCGGCGGTCGATTCCGATTTTTTAAGCTATACATCGTCAACCGAATCAGGAGAAGAAGAAACTTCATCATCACGCTACATCAGCATCAGGGCAAGAGAAAAACTCGCCAAGATCTTCAGCGACATGTCGTTTGAGTCATCTGCGGACTCATATATAAGCGATGGCTCAAGCAGTGTCGACAGTTACGACTTCATCGACAAATCTACTACAGTGGGCAAGGTCTTCACCAATCTCAACGATGGTGTCACCAAACCCAACATAGATCTGAATACAAAATATCATCAGATTTATGCCATTGGAGAGCCAAGCCATGACCAAGAGGAAACATCTGAGGCTTTCGACGATCTGGGAAATCCATACGTCGATCCCTCTGATCTGCGGCGAGGCCTGGGCAATAAATATGTCGGGCCACAGCCTTGACACAGAGTTCGACTCCCGCAAGCAGCATGGGATAGAGCCGCGAGAGCTATGGACGGCTCAGAACCAATGGCCACCACAGCCACGCCAGAGGAATTACAAGCATATCAATATAGGCTCGCACGAGCTGCAAGGGAATTGGAAAAACAGACGGCTGAGTTAAACGAGAAGAAAGGAGGCAGCTTCGCGTCCGGCGGGAGAAGGCAGAGCTGAGTCGACAATCTAGAACTTCGGGTGATAGCCACAGAGAGGCTCGGAATAGAGCAAGATCAAGGTTACAACATGTACCCGAAGGAGAAAGAGAGCACCTGGTCCAAAACCTCGACATGTCTTTTATGTCGATAGACACAAGAGGAAACATCATCCCTAAGACACCAGAGGCTGGGTATATGGTGACACAAGCTTTTATCCTCGCATCTAAACCACCTCCAGGAGATCCAAGGGAAACACTGTACAACATGGCGATAGCGGGAGTTGGAGCCTTGGGGACGGCGTTTGTATCAACACCTCCCGAAGGATCAGCAAGGCAAAATAGTCCACGACCTGCGGCAGCAGCAGCAGCAGCAGCTCCTGAAGGACCAAGTGGAGCAAGGGACACGGCAGCACAAGCAAGAGTCGACAGAGCGCGACAAAGCAGAAGGGAACATCGGCAGTCCCCAGAGTTAAACGACGAGGATATGTGTGGCTTGCCGTGCTTCACGAGGAGAGTCCGAAAAACTCGAGTCCCTTCAGGATTCAAGTTGCGGATAACTTCAAGAAATTCGACGGCCTTCAAGATCCGGAGGATTGGCTAGTGGATTATCTCGAGACGAGTGAAGCTTACAGAGGAACCCAGAGCAACAGCTATGCAAACCATCCAGGTGCATTTGAGTGGAGCCGCACGATCTTGGATAAAGAAACTTCCTCCAGGATCCATCGACAGCTGGGAAAGCTTCGAGGATGTTTTTGTCAAGAACTTCCGCTCCACGTGCAAGAAACCTGCGTCATTAGAGGAGTTGGGAGCATGCAGACAAAAGCCAGATGAACCAATGAGAAAATATATTCAAAGGTGGAACATCATCAAAAACTCGGCAGAAAATATATCTGACGAGAGGGCGATAGATGCGTTTGTCGCAGGAATCAGGCGTGGAGATTTTGTCGAGGACTTGGGGAGGACCAACCCAAAGACAGTATCCGCGTTAATGGAAATAGCAAACAGATGGGCAGATGGAGAAGATGTTGTTCACAACAAACGGCACAGGTCGCCAGAGGAGGACCGTGGTCGAAATTATCAACTGAGGCGACGATTTCCTCGGCAGTACCCGAGCTATGATGCTCCAGGACAAATTTCGGCAGGCTTTCGGGCAAACACAGGAGGAAACAACAGAGATGATTATCAGAGAAGCAATGAGCAGCGAGGCGATAATAGAGATGATTCTCGAAACAACAGGCAAAATAGCGGGCCTAGGTTCCCGAGGCCTTTCGTGTCTCCTGAAGAGATGATGAATGGGCCGTGTCAGATGCACTTTTTCCTCGACAGCAATGGAAAAAGACAGTCAGGACATCTGCAGAAAGACTGTCGCAATTTTCAGGCAATGTTAAGATGGGCAGAGCATGCTAATGCTCGGGCAGCACAGAGAAATCCTCGAGAACCCAGGAGTGAGATTCACTTGCCACCCCCTCCCGCGATTACGGAAGACAATCGACATCAGCTCAGAATAGCGGCAGCACCTCCACCACCACCGTACGTTGATCCTAACTCCAACGGAGCGGTGTCGATGATTCAGAAGGGAAGGCCATCCAATAGGGCTCAGAAAGTAATCTCGCGACAGGTGTTCATGGCAGAAAAAATGCCCCCACCAACAGTCGAGTATCTTAATTGGTCAGGGCAAGATATTGGTTTCACCATAGCAGATCATCCGCAGCAAGTTCCTCGACCAGGGCAGTCAGCACTTATCCTACCAGTAGTCATTGCGGGATTTGATGTCTCTCGAGTATTCATAGATGGTGGCAGCAGCCTAAACCTTATGTATGCAGATACATTGAGAAAGATGAACATATCCCTAGCAAACTTGAAGCCAACAGACACAAGGTTCCATGGTATCACACCGGAGAAACCAAGTTATCCACTGGGGAAGATTAATCTCGACGTTCAGTTTGGAACCCGAGAAAATTATAGAATCGAGAAGCTGGAGTTTGAAGTTGTGGATTTTCCGTCGCATATCACGCCTTGTTGGGACGACCAACATATCCTTATCGAAAAAGATGAGAATTAGCACACTCAAATATGATGTGAAAATATGCATTAAACTAAGACGTAAACTTCAGCATCAGTCATGTACTGAGTACTGACTCCATAGATTGATGCTCAATCACGGATGAAAAATATATACATAACATATATATGGAGGAACAGATTTTGCCCCCAAGAACAAGTCATGGGTGCTCTCATCACACAGGTAGTATACGTACTATACCTAATTGAAAGGTGTATTACATGGATTTCATGAGAGCCAAATCGAATTTCAAATTCAAAACTATATCCGGTGTTCTCAATAAGCGCTATCTCTGAATTTGCATATAGAGGAGGAAATCTGCCAAGCAAAGACAAGTGGCATAAAATGAAAAAGTTCAAACACATTACCGATATCTCTTGCATACAACAGTTTTCGGATCTCCTTGCAGGCTACTAACTATGCCGGCACCTGGCTTACTTAGTATGGATTCAGAACAAATTGGTCACAACTGAGGACTTAGCAAAGATTTGTTTAGAAATTGAACGGTGTGCATTTAACTCCCTGAAGGAGTTTACACACCTTGAGCTCCTATGGCGACCAGAATTGGCTGGGGAGAAGCGAACAGAGCTCGAGCTGCGCCAACGAACAGTGTGGTTGTGGTGGCCGGTGAGGAATGTGTTGTTGTCTCGGTAGAACAAGAAGAGTACCCTCCGCAGCCTGGCTAGTCTCGCACCGATCCTGATGCCAAAAATCTTGACAGGGAGGAGCTGCAGTAGAACAAGAACACGAGAAGGCATGCTCGAACCTGTCAGGCGTTGGAGGCAACACAACATAATACAAGGAAAAGAGAACCTGCTGAATCCGGAGAAGACGATCTAGAGAAGGGATAGCTGCCGGCAGAGGCCATCTCCATCTTGACTCCTCTCCTCTCCTCGACAAGTAAAAGTCAAAGTCTAAGTCACACACGCTTCCCGCACGCGGTGGGTAACAAAGGTCTTATATTTATAGAGATACCTTGAAAGTAAGGAGAAAAGAAAGGGAACTATGAGCAGGAAGGAGGAGATGATCTCACGAAATGGATGGCCGGATGGCTGGGATGGACAAAGCACACAGATCAGTGACATGGCTCGTCCCCCGTCTAATCCAGTCCGGTACGTAAAACGATGAGGCATTATTTACTGGTGTGGAGTATCCAATGGGTTATATCTGTACATAATAACTGCTTCCACTGACTATTCATCTTGCAAATCTGTAGCTCAATCATCAATCCGTATTCCAGGGACTGGCTAGCTTGTTTTTTTTTTCCTTTACTCTCTTTCAGCTACTTCCTCCGTCCTAATTTTGTTCCACGAAATATGTCTCAATTTTATCTACATTATGTATACACACATTAAATAGTGGCTACATACATTTAAATATAGACAAATCCAAGACATTATTTGTGGGACGGAGAGAATATTATATTCATTTCATCAGAAATTAATGCGTCTAGACAAATACAAATCTAAAAAAATGTGAGTAGTATATGAATTTTTTATCCTCCATTCCATGCTGAATTTAGGCCTATTTTGTAGGATCTAGCTAAGCATAGCACTGTCACTCCATGTCCTAAAATTCTACTCTATATGTTGAGATCGATATAATGTTGTCAACTTTGGTACATACGCACGCATCATTTCTTATTGGGGAAATATCAGACATCAAGGGACCATGTCCGACGCATTAAGGAGGAAACATTAGGCATCCAGCAAGAATTCATTTCAAACATCATCAAGCATTGGATGCACAAACTTGGAAACACATGAATGTATGAATGAAGCTCAAAAAATAAAATGGAGCCAACGCACAAGGCCCACGCATCAATAAGCTAGTTCATGCCAAACTGTTTGTATTCAGGACATCTCATGTCTCAATGAAACAAACATCACACAATAAAAAATATTGCCTTGTTACAAACCTTTCAGCAAAACATTGTACATCATAATGGTAAAATAAGATGCGACATTCTGATGAAGATGCTCCAGGCCAGCATAGCTAACTAGAACTTAACCCACTGCAACATCACAAAGAAAAGCATGCCTCAGCCAGCTGGTTCAAGCGTCCAGCTCCACTTCGCAACTTCACAGGGAGAACAACAACCTCCATCACCTCGACTGCCATCAGTTGAACTAGCTCACATCCTTGTCATCTGCACGACAAACACTACCAAGTAAAAGATTCACCTTCACATAAGGCAACTAGACAAGCATAAACAAAGATGGCAAACTGAAAAATAGCAGAAAAGTAGCAAAGGAAGACAAGAAGAATATCACTTGCAATCCATATCGGCTACTTATTATATCCTTGTCATAAATTTCGTGAAAGAACAAAATGAGAGCACATATGTACCCACACCAAAATCAATCAAAACTTGGACTCTAACATCCTAAGGTACTTTTCATGGATGTGCTACTTAGGTGAAGAAACGAAGGCCCCATCAACAAAACAATATCTTTCATAGGGCATTTGAAAATAGAAGATAATAATGATGAGCATTACGATTTGTTCTCAGCAAATAGAAACATGAGATGCATTAAAATAACTACCTAGCTGGCATTGTGATTTGGCTCGGAAACGAATGTACTAGTTGAATCAACACAAACAGATAACAGTTGCCAGAGAATATCATGCAAATGAGTAGAAATATAGTTGTAATTAGAATATCCAAGGTGAAAAAAGGAAATTGTAGGCAGCGTTAAAACGAGCATGTTAATATATGTGATGGGTTTCAGGAGCTTGAACAAGAACTGGATAACGTTGGAGGACAATGAAGAAACTTGTACTGATATAATCTACAGTACTGACAAAAAAAAGGTATGATTGATTCCCAGATGTTACAAAAACCTGTCTAGCTCTGTTTTCATGTATCATTTTTGGACTGAACCAACACCGAAATATGAGTTGCTCAAATAACACTCTCATAGGAGACATGTGTTACGCATCATATTCTTAGCAACATACATGCCAAGGAATTCCTATGATGATGGCAAATAGAAGGAAAGAAAAGTTTTTCATGGTGCGGTCTCTATGTTACCAATAGACCATCATCTTCGTCCCGATATCTGCCCAACATCCCACAAAAAGAATCGTTTTTCAGACGAATACCTTGAGCCTCTGGAGACGGGGTTCGCACATAGCAGGCAGCCGACAGCAACCTGTGGCCGACATCAACGCCGCTAAGAACGAGTAGAAGACCCCATCCGATGGCGCTAGTGCTACCAACAAGGACCCATCAGACCTGATAACCACTACATTTATTCAAAATTTGGATCTCAATTAAAATTTATAACCAGATATTAGAAGCTACAATCCAAGTGGAACATAAATTCTTCAATAAAAGTGGACAACATGGGCTAATTTGTTAGGCATATTTATCAGAAGAAAATGACACGCATATAGTGACCTAGATCATTAAAGATCAAGACCACATAATACCAACCAGTGGTATTCACAACCAAATGAATGTCTCCCGATACAGACCCAGCTGCTTAGAAATCCCACAATCAATTTTTAAATGGCATCATCAAAATTTTGAACATCACATAACTATTTAAGAATGCACATGACTAAAAGGAAAACCATCTGCATCTCAGCTAGCATATGCTATGCATCCGTAGAAAAGAAACCAAGCCTAGGCATAAACAAATATTTCATCTCTAATAAGCACTTCCATGAACACGTCTGTTGTAGTTTGTTGTACTGACCAAAGCAAATCAGCGAGAAGTGAGAAGCAAGGAGGGAGGTCATAACCTGCAGGCTAAAGAAGCAGAGCATGCCGTTGAGGCAATTCCCTCACACATTGTACTAGAAGGCGATGACCACATGAACGCCCTTTTGGTAAATGTAACTGATAAGGATCTCATAACTCTCAATGAGATTCTCTAACTTACAAGAAAGAACATGTCAACAGAACATAATTGATTTTTTTTATAGCAACAACAACCTCTTTAACTACTCCAAGTGGTATATGTATCACGCGTAACGGGTTTTTTGATAGATCATATATATGTGGAAAAGGTGAACTACCTCTATACACTAAAAATGACACGGTGGTCCAAATGGTGAGATTAGGTTAGCTGAGAGATCAGCAAAGGAGTAACTGTGGGGTTGTCCACTCGGCCTTTGATCCATCTCCATCTGCACATATACAAGTAAGAATCGTAAAATAATTGGGATAATTTTCAATGGTATATGTAATTAGAAAATGATCTGCAACCTTCTTTATGAAATTTAGACCATATATCCATGTCTAGAAGAGAAATCGTACACATCTAAATAAGCATCTGCTAATGAATTATATAGGCAAGGAGAAAGACCATTTAATTTGCAGATTTAATATTGTCAACCCAGGGTAAGTGCTTGCATACACAAAACAGAATACAACCTTATTAGCCATTTTCTTCTTTCATTTTGACAGAAATAAAAGTTGCAACAATCCCATATCCAAAAAGGACGAAATGCAAATATATTAGAGAAAAGTAGAAAAGACATAAAGATCTATGGTTCATTCTTTGCTCAAACTTAAGTCCCACAAATGCATACAGAAAAAACCAATCCTTCTACGAGTTACTTAGTTTATTTAGGCCCAATAAAGAAAAATCAGACAGAATAAAAGCATGATAATATCATTAAGATCCTCTTGTGAAACGATAACAATTGTACCTTCATCACTATACTCCAACACTAGCAAATTAACAAGAAAAAATGAAAAAAAAATCAAAGCAAGGGTGATAGCCGTGGATATGCTTACTTCACAAATGGAGTTCATACTTCCAAAGTCCACACCTAGCCATTTCAAAAACCAAGTAAGAGAACGTAGCACAATTGTTCCTGTTTGTACTTCCCTGCATCTCAAATCAGTAAATACACATTAATCAAGTTGTCATGTTCTAGAATCGGGAATGCACTCATCTCTAGAGACCTTGATAGCAAAACAAAGAAGATGCTGGAAAATAATAAAGAGGATGAAATATGTACTAATATCTTGAATAGACTTATTCCAAAATATATATGATACAAATTCTTCTTTATTCATGTTTGTTGATGCCTCCGATGCTCCATTTAAAATATACACACGAAGAGGATGTAAATTGTAAAGCAACATAGTGGGTTTAAATTGTCTGGTTGTAACATGCATGCCTCAGATGTGGTTGCCTTACCATTTCTTTTGCTGTATGCTCATTCTGAACATTCTCATGTAGTACCAAGATGCTAAACTTAAAAATGGGTAAAAAAAATAGGAGTAGTGACTTCCACTGGGAGTTCAATTGAACTTTTAGTCAAATATCGTTTGTGGATAGAAATTATTGAGAACAAGAAAACACCATCGTAGCAAAACACCTTCATGCTGACCAAATTGGAGTTACTTTACTAAACCTCCGACTAAATAAACTGATGATGTTTACTCAAGTACCTTCAGATCAAATAAATGGCAGCACAAACATAAAATCACAGACTACAAAAGTACCTGCCAGCCCAGTAAAGATCAACAAGAACGAGCAGAAAAAAAAATGTTTATCACTTTCTGCCAAAACCATTTCTGATTGGTGTACCCAAATTGCATTACTCTTGTCTCTTTGACAAACACACATCGAAAGAATGATAATGTTTCAGGAAACATAGCATTCTAAAAAGGATCTCAGCCAAGAGACGACAACCAACATCGGAACCTGCCTTTATAGCTGGGACCCAATAACCTTTTAGCTCTCTTTTCTGACAGCAATGTGCATATAAAGCCTCTATGAGGTACAAACAGAGTAAATATTGCAACTACAAGTGCATATGCATTTTCTAATATTTTACCACCAAAGTTCATCGGCTCAATCTTATAGGAAGGCTGAAGTTTCAGAGTATAATATGAAAATACAAGGGGACTGAACCCAATTCAATTCCAATTGGGAGAAGAGAACCCAACAAAAATCGCAGAGAACTACCCGCTTAAATGTTTGAAATCAACTTCAACAGCCCACAGTTCATTTTAATCCTTTGGAGGACTCTCATTCTACGTAAATATGGTGGAAGTTCTCCGAGATTGAGACCCGTAAGTTCAATTTCACCGATTTAGGTTGCATTTCTCATCTTTGACAGTGGTCAATGGTCGACAACAAGCAACCGTTAATGAATATGGGTAATAGGTTTTTTGCGAGAGGGTAAAATATGAGTTTACTTTTGAATAAAGGCATTATCTATAATGAATTAAAATTTTCTATGTAGGAAACTATAGCCACGGTCTAGTAACGTCATGATCAAAAAATCAAGTGTGCTCAAATAGTGTGTAGCTGCATGCAAAAGATAATATATCAGTGCTATGACGTTGATAATACAAGTTTCTAGGTGAATATAACAATAAAGATCAAAATAGATCAATAGAAACATAACAACTTGATGATGCATAAGACAGTTCATAACAACTACAATAAATCCAAAATAGTAACAAGTTGCCACAATATGATGAAACCACACCAAGTATGATTTCAAGAAGTTCCTTTTTTAAAGAATCCTGGTATACAAGAATGCAAATGTTATCTCTCACAAACAGAATGTTCTAATTGGATAATGCAACTTAGAGAATGGCTAATTAGAGTAGCAGACACCACACAAAATAGACCTACATGCAAGTGAGGGATTTACCTCTCCAACCTATGCAGAACCAGATCGATGAAGACATGCAGCAGCCATGGGTTGTCCTGCAGCTAGTGGTTGTTGGCCTGGGCAGCGGGGAGGCCCGAGCATGAGGGTGCTTGGAGAGGCGGTGACGCAGGTCATCGACACCGACAAGATTGCGGTTATACGTGGTCGCCAGCCGCCCAGATCCTCCCGCTCAACCTCCCTGCCTCCCACATCAAGTCCCTCATGCAGCTACGTGAGGGTGGTGGTGGAGCGTGGTCCAACCGGTCACTGGGTTGCGTCACCACTACTGTTGCCACGCTCCCTAGTAGACTGTCGCACACATATTTCTTGGATATATAAGAAACCTGGAAAGAAAATGGAAAAAAACATGAGGCATTACATATGAGGAGGTAGTCATATAATAAGGAAAAGAAAAATCTGAGTTAACTGAAAAACAAATAGTCCATCTTTGCCCCTTTAGAACTTTTTGAGTAAAATAAAAAGTGAGTTATGGTCTGTAATAACATGTTTGTTTCTATCCATGTTAACTGAAGCAGATAATTAAACGATGATCACTTAAGAAATATCCAAATTTAGTTTCAAGCTTGATCTGCTTGAGGGAATAATATTTCAGGAAAGGAAAGACAGTGGTCATCATAATTCTTCCATCAAGAAGTCATCAACTCATTCTAATGAATAAATCCCTATATGCATCATTTGGTTCCTACAACATGACTTTCCCCGGTTGTAGATTTCGCATAATCATGCCGGCTAGTTCGAGAAAACACTAATACAACTTAATGGACCGTCCATGCTAGGACCCCAACCGGTACAATTTATGTCCTGGCAAGTTCTGCAATTGTATATGAGTGGAAGACCAAATGAGAACAACCATGCTTTAACAAGCATGCTACACAAGTTTCGTTGGTATTTATACCAGACCTCCCTATTTGTCGGTTCCTCACTTGTACACAAGTGTTAAAGGCATCTAATATGATCTAAACAAATCATGATGTGGGTGATTTGGGTGTACAATAAGCGAGATGCCATATTTTTTATTAAAATTGGTTTAATAGCTATACAAAAGGTGTGAGACAATTGCAGAAATGATTGTTACCAGCTCTTGTGGAGTTGAGACAGTTGCAATGGCACTTGCAGGTTGTACGTGAAAATGCTCCATCACCCATTGCGAGATGAGCTCCAACATGTCTACCATTGTCTCAGCGTTGCACCTAGGCAGATCACATACGCATGATTAGTTTTAGATCTAAAACAAGTAAATGCATCGATCAACTAGCAGAGATGCAAAAGGCCATCCGCAAGTAATTCTTCCATTATCAAGAAGTAAACTAGCTGCTATATAGTGCATACGCTATACTCTTCACATATTATAGGCCATAGCAAGAAATTTGTATCCATTCAACTAACATAGTTCTTCCTAAGTGCACTACATCGAGGAGCAACCCCGTAAGATTTGAATCCATCCAAAACAAGAAAAACTTCATGCCTAGTAGTAACTAGTACATATATAAATGGGTAAAATTTGTCAACCGAAAGGGTACCACATCAACTCATTGACACACGCAAATCTGTAACCATGTGACGTTTAAAAAAAATTGTATACTACGGGTGTGGTAAATAGCTTAGACGATCAGTATTAAAGCACAACAAATTTAACTGCTTGCATATATGAAATTTAACTGAATTTTTAAACAAACAGCACAAAACACGAGGAGTAAACAAGAATCTTGATCAACATATTATTTTCTAAACAAAGCATCGTGTGGCGTGTGCTACTAAACTCAAAAGAGGACAGGGGAAACACTAGACCGAGATCAAACAATATGCGAGAGATAAGGGAATTAATTTCTGCGCTAAGCGAAGGAAAGAAGTGCTCACGCACAACACTGAACAAATAAAAATTGATCTTGCAACCATGTCGTTAAGGTCTGGTACTCCCATAGATTGATCTTAACTCTTCACTACTCCAACTTTTTGATACGGTACTAGTTTATTTGCTAGATCATAGCTCAAATCCTGTCCTGCCGGTTGTCCATGCAAGTAAATGAAAAATACTCACCGCTGGGGAGAAGCGAGCGGAGCTCGAGCTGCGCCGACGAACGGTGTGGTTGTGGTGGCCGGCGAGGAATGTCTTTGCTGCCTCGGTGCTGTTTCGATGTTGTTGTATTGGTGCTGCTTCAAGGTCTGAGAATTCTACAAACAATTATCTGTGCATGCATCCTCTCTTTCATCAACGAGAGAACCTATAAAATTGAACAATAATAAGCCATCAAGCTACCAACTTTTTATATAAGCTATCAATGTTAAGCGAAGTAGAACTTTTTGAGGAAAATAAAATGGTCGTCATGTTTAGAACTTATTGAGGAAAATAAAATGTGAGTTATCGTATGTAATAACATGTTTGCTATCCATGTTAACTGAAGCGAGATAATTAAACCATGATCACTTAAGAAATATCCAAATTTAGTTTCAAGCTTGATCTGCTTGAGGGAATAATATTTCAGGAAAGGAAAGACGGTGGTCACATCATCGGTCTTCTATCAAGCAGTCATCAACTCGTCCTAACGAATAAATCCATATATGCATCATTTGGTTCCTACAATATGACTTTCCCCAGCTTGTAGTCATCATATTTTTTCTTAACAAAACACCGTCTGCTAAAACTTAAACTAGGACACGAGAAACAGTAAACCGAGCTCAAGCAATATTTAGAGATAAGGGACATGATTTCTGCGCTAACTGAAGGATAGAAGTACTCAAACACAACATTGAACAAATAAAAATTGAGCGTGCAACCATGTCGTGTACGTACGAATCATTCCATTTGTCCATGCAAGTAAATTAAAAAGACACACTGATGAGCAGGGAAATCAACAAGGCCCACACACACAATCCATACTCTACGATTCTAAAACAAGCATGATGCGTTCATGTTGCGAGTAAACAAGATCTGGGGGAGACCTGACGATGACGGCGCTGAGGGCAGGTGTTTCAGCGCCGGCGTATTGTTGAGAGAACCATCTCAACGGATTTGTCCGGACACTGGTCGAAAAAGAATCAATTTTTTTAGTCAAATTTGGGAAGAACAGTTGGAGTGGAATTGGGAGAGGGAGATGGGGTTTGTACACAGTGCATACCTAGAACTCGGGAGCAGAGCTCGAGCTGCGGCGACAAACGGTGTGGGTGTGGTGGCCGGCGAGGAAAGCATTGTTGTATCGATGCTGCTTGTGATGTTGTTGTCTTGGTGCTGCTCCAAGGTCTGAAGAATGCTCCAAAACAATTTTTACGGACATGCATCCTCTCCTTCATCAACAGATAACTGCAACCTATAAAATTGAGCAATAATTAGCCAAGAAGGAACAAACTTTTTGTGTACTAACTTCATCTAGTGAAACTGCATTGCACGATGTTGACAGCATAACCATGTCACTCTTCTCAAACAGGATCATAATAAATTATATCATCTTAACCTGTAGTAGGACATCAAAAGGAAGATAAACCTTGTGAGGATACTGCTTTGCAAATTCCACCAGATTATTAGTGTTAGGATTTGGGGAAACATTGATGGAAATTAAAGCAGATCAGGTGAACATATTGGTTGACCAGAAGCTGAAGATGAACCAACTTGATTCTGCATCGCTTATATATGAACCCTAGAAAAAAAAATCCGGGGTTTTGGTTCGGCATACCTGCGAGTACGGTGACGTCCTGGACGTGGCGTGGTAAGGGAGGGCGTGCAGCATGGTGGCCTCACCCCGGCAGCAGGCGCCGGTGGAGAGGTCCTCCCGCACGGACGAGAAGGGCACGGGCGGCGCCGTCGCGTCCTGGTGCACGGTACCCGCTTACAACCCGTTTGCCGTGAGCGCGACGCCGGCGGGCGAGGTCGACGGAGGGCTGGGGGAGGCAAGGCGGCGGGGACTGAGCGAGCCAGAGAAGGTGAGGGTGAGTGAGTATCGTCTGAATGAGTTAAACGTGAGGGTGATTCCCTGCGAAGCACAGGAAACACGCGCGTCATTATCGATGATAAGCCACCTTTGGCTGGAAGCTTGGAACCACGCGATGTGGTTAATTGATTCACTTCACACGAGGGGTCGGTAAATTAATGAGATGATTAAACCCTTGACTTTCGATGTAGTACGATACTACAACACTTGACATGAACAAACTTTTTCGCTTTGAGGATATTATACTACTAGCATAAATTCTCCACGTGGTTTCATCTCCATTATCCATCCACAGAAACAAGTAGGATTCACTAAAACCAACCGTGGCTACATGACAATATGTGCATATTGAGATGGAAAATGATCCAATCCCCCCCCCCCGGGGGATATCACGCGCTGCAACCTCCGGTTGCCTGGCTGTTCGATGCGCTTCATCGCATAGGTGCCAACGCTCCACGGATGATGCGTCATGGGTGGACACCGCTACCTTATTATTCTCATTCTCTCTCACCACGCCCCAGAAAATTCACGCCGACGCACTCTGCCGTTGCGCCCCAGCCATGCCACCGCGCTCTGTCGCTGCACCCTTGCATCCCCTCCACCCACCGCTGCCAGGTACCATCAGCCGCCGCGTCCCTGTTGCTATAGCCGCCGCGCACCCTGGAACCCGCCGCCCTGACCCCATAGGCTCCCGTCGCGAGGTCAAGGGCGAGGTCCGTCTCCGGCTATGGCCGCTCCTCTGTGAGCCGGCCCGGCGCCGTCGACTTCAAGCCAGCTCCGTCTCCTACTGCAGCGCAGGCGCGACGTCCTCGACCTCCCATGGCCTCCTCTACTTCCCATGGCCCCAGTCGTGGCCTTCTCATCCCAAGGCCGAGGTCGTCGGGGGCACATCGCCGACGGCCATGCTGGCGTACGGTCGCCGCCTTCCTCCTCATCGGCCGGGAGGGGCGGTCGCTGCAAAAGGAGTGACGAGGTTGCTACCTTCGGCATCCGAAGATGCTACCGACGTTGGTAAGTGATGCTACCGTCAAGGGGATCGGTGATGATGCAACTAGTTGGCGATCTTTGCTTCTTTGCTACAAAGCGGTTGGCGATCTTGCTAACTGCTACAAGTTGGTGCTGAATTATAAGACTACTTCCTGGAATTTTTTGTGTATTTTTAAATGCTACGATCATTTTGTAATTTTGCTATAGTAGAACAAAAGTTTTTCTACAACGTCACCGGCGAGGTTTCAGGCGAAGTCTAAGTTTTGGGATTTTGCTACACATGATTACCTCTTTTGCTACCTCTTCTCTATGATTTTCCTACAATATATGTGTATCAGCTTGTGTGCACACTAAAGTATGGAGGTGCTAAGTACTCCCTCTGTTTTTAGATAATATAGGGTGTATAGTTTTTGGCACGGAAATTAAGAAACACACATTGAGGGAAACTTACACGGGTTTTGAGCAAGATTACCCCTGAATTATTGACATGAGAAAATAGAGGAGTTTGCATTAGTTAAGAAAATACAATCAAATCCGTAAAAAAAAATTCACATGAGTGGCTAAACGGAATACACCTTATATTTTGGAGCTTTTCCTCAAAAAACTATATACCTTATATCAAGGAACAGAGGGAGTAGTATTTATAACCTAAAGTAGATAGGGGTAGGAAAATAAAGAAAGATTCCATAGATAAATCTCGAGGAATAAATGAACGGTGACGGAAACACCCACACTCATGCGGGAGTGTGGGTGTACAAAAGTATTTCCATAATTTTAAATAAAGAGGAAAGTCGCATAAAATCACTACTTTAGGTGAAAAGCTAGCATATTGCCATTCCGGGGTCCATTGGATAGGGGGCACATGAAATCACGCCAAAACGGTCGTAAACCCTAAAGTTTTTGGTGTGAAATCAACACGAGTATGTAAGGTTGTTGTAAATAGGAAATCCATACATAACTCTCGTGTAGCACTAGTAGGGAAAACACTACCGCCGACGTACATATTTTAGCTACCCACAGCGCACCTGGGTACGCTAGTGCTACCACGCCAGCGTTAGCTACCTACTGCAGATGCACCAGCCAGGTACACCATGCAGTAACCATAAAATATGGTTGGCATGCCCCTACCTAGTACGCCACTCGTACTTTTTTCAGAAAACAAAAAAAAAGGAAAAGCAAAGCGGGTCCTCTAGTCGCCGATGTTGTTGATGCCGCGCTGCCTCTCGCTCCCAGCCGCCATCACAAGCTCCTTCCTATCCACCGCCATCACAAGCTCCTTCATATCCCCTCCATTGCCCCCCGCGCCCGATGATGCCGAGTCGCCGCCCATTTCCGGCACCACGTCGTATCTCCTTGTCACTCTTCAGCCCTTCAACTAGACCACATGCACACACCATATGTCAACATCTCGAGCCACCGGATTTGCCAAGCAAGCACTTAGGAAGAGGGAATCCGAGGAGGGGGGACGGCACCTCCTTCATTGAGGTTGTTGGGGCGGAGGCTGGAGGAGCGATCGGCTGCTGGACGACAACGAGCTCGTGGTGCTCGTCTTTGTATGATTCCCCTACTCCTATGCCCTCATCTTTCTTTACTCCTCAGACACCAACCCCACAAACAGATCAAGCTAGAACCCTCTAAATCACTCCCTACCACTACCACTATGTCCCCACCACCAAGTGTTGCAGCTATAAGAAAAAAAATCTTCACACTATAACAAGAACGGGAAAAAATGGTGACATGGAGAGAGCATGGCAGATGTAGAGCGGATGAGAGAGAGAAAGAGGAACGGGAACGAGGAGAGGGAAACGGGAAACTACGTACATGGCGGGTGTAATACAGAGGTGGGAGAAATGCGGTAGCAGAATCCCCCATCGAGGATGGCGTGGGCGAGGAGTGGCTGACACATCTGCGTGTTAGCGAGGAGGAGCACAAGGTTGTGGAGGGGTGGTGGCGCTCACGTGGGAGCCTGACAACGGGATTCGTCGAGGTGAAGCACCGGAGTCGCGCGGGCGAAGATGTGGAGTGGTGAGAGAGGTTTGGGAGATAAGTGATAGAGGTGCGAGGAGAGGGCGAAGAGGTGGGTGCGGTGCGGGAGATAATGGGAGTGGAACGTGTGGTGGATGTTGCATGCGTGTGCATGATGCATGTGGTGTGCAGCGGAAAGGGAAAAAGGGAAAAAAAAGTGGAGAGATATTACCGTCGTGGTGCCACTTTTTTTGGTACACCGTCAGTAGCATACTACCGTTGGCTTACCAAAAAAGTGGTACGCCAGCGGTATGTGGGGATACCGCATACAATCTGGTCGACCCTTATCCATGGCGTACAACATGCTGGTACGACAACGGTAAATAGCACTAGGGTACCACTAATTTGGTGCATCTACGTTATCAAATCTAGTATAAGCCTTTTCCTACAACTGTGGAGACCTAGACCCTAAATCTAGAATCTAATCCTGATCTTAAATGAATGATATGCCCGAAGATATAGACCTAGAAAATAAACTATGCACCTTATCAATACGAAGAAAATGAATTAGGCACACGATTACAGAGAAGTCATTTAGACGTTCCCCCCTCGTTTTTGAGGCCTATATTGACACTACTTTTTGGTCCCCTATTTCCATTTTTGAATGAAATAGTATTAGCTTTTAACTATCATTTCATTTCATGTGTTGTATCGTCATCACGACGGTGAGATAGGAGTCTCGGGTGTCTAGAGATTCTCCATAAATGTTTTTTTCTCAAGCCTTAACTTGTGCATACGATACGAGCTTCGACCGAGGCGATCTTAACGGTGTTTGAATGGTCCTTTGGAGGGTTTCTCATATTTAAAATTCATTTGTATCTTGTTGCTTTGTTTCTACTTGTCGCTCGGTTGTTGTGGTGTGAACGAGGGCGTCGATTACCATAGTGATGTATCTTTACACTAAGCTCGCTCTTTATCTTATCGTCCTGGGTAGACTCGTGGTGTAGTAGTTTACCTACGGATTCAAGTTGGTGTTTTGAGTCACTGAGAGAGGATGCGAGTGTGAACATGTTTAGCCATTGATGGTGTCAAGCACTTGACGAAGGATGCAACTCGAATGCAAGCGACAAACATTAACAAATAGGTTCTTCTTTACGCATTAATCAAATATTTAGTTTAGTGCCGCATGTAGGGCACCATGCCCCTTTTCTCTTATGCCATGGTACTAGCTAGGCTGATCGTCGCCATCAGGCTAACGCCCTTCGGAGATCTCATACACAAGGCATATATAGCAGAGAGCGGATGTATGGACATACAACATGGCACATTGCATGTTTCGACAAATCCCAGATTTTACACTTTGGTGTCTCGTAAAGGCGGAATATTCTTCCGTGGGAGGCGACGTTCTCGTCGACAGCGAGGCACCTGTGGTGACTTTGTCAATCTCAAGACTCGCCGGATCAGTTATTCAACGCACTCTCTTGGAGGTGCTCATAGAGGTAGCGTGTGCGTGTGTGCGTTCATAGGGGTGAGTGTGTACGCGTATGTATGAGCGTCTTTGGTTGTACTGTGTTTCGAAAAAGAAAAAAAAAATGAAAACACGAGGCTTTTGTTTTTTCAGAAGAATACGATCGGACACTTGAATGTACCACTGGACCGCCACATTGTCATGTGTGCGTGATGTGCAGTTTGTGGAGACAAAACATATACGGATACATACATTGAGTCTAGCTCTACATGTGAGCATGCCATCTTGATTGCTACGTGTATACACTACAACACGAGCTAAGCATGCAGATCGAGCTACGGAAACGAGCGGGAACAGCAAACTATCGTACAGTAATTAATAATGATAATATCGTAAAGGCTGAAGAAAATTTGGGTCGTAATTAACCCATAGCACAAATTCGGTCCAGGATAGCTACCGGAGGCCCGTTCTGTTGTCGAAAAAAAGAAAACGTTGGCTGTACCGAACAAAATGAAGCCTACCGAACACTAATCTGTCCGTCGCGATCCCCTCTCCGCCGATTCAAGTCTCTCGGCGCTGTCGCCGGCGCCGCCGTTCTCTCCCAGCCCCGGCGCTCCTCCCTTCCTCCTTCTCCTCTTACATCCACCCCAATTCCACTCGCTCCCGAGCCCCCGCAACAGTGCGACCGGCGGCGCCCACAACTTGCCGACGAGGAGATGCGGCGCCCCAAGAACCACGCCAACGCGGCAGCTTGTTCGACGGCGCGCGCGTGCACCTGTAGGAAGGTGCGCGGCGCTCCGTCGAACTCGCTGCTCGCGGTCGACGGGCTGGTGCTGCACGTCGGCGAGGTGGACGCGGCGGCGCAGCTCCGGGGAGTTTTCTCCGGTCGGTTCCCTCGCCGTGCCCCTGGCCGCACCTTTCCCCCTCCCGTCCATGCGGGTGCGGCGCCCTCGGCCAGGATGTGGCTACCTTCCGCCACCCACCCACTCCACTCCCGATGACCAACCGTGCTGCCTTCGCCTCGCCCCGCCCTGCTCTCGTACATCGCCGTCCGGGTATGCTAACCAAGCCCAAACCTAATCCTCTTCGTCATTTCATTCAGTCTTGACTGAAAAATTGCGTATTTTCAGAGCTGCAGGAGGGGCAGTGAGGCGTTGGAGCAGTAGGCCCGTCGGGCAGGCCGGACCTCCTCGTCCAAAGTTTGAATTTTCTTGCTTTGTTCTGCAGCATTGGCTTCCAAATAGATAGAATCGAAAAAAATCTGTACGAGACGCTTTCCAAATTATGCAGAGTCCAACTTGTTGTGCAGCGATTGTTAGTTTGGTTAATTATTTGGGATGTGCTTTGTTGAGCACTGCGTAATATTTCTGATGCATGGTACCAGTTCAGAATTTCAGTGCCTTACCATCACTTGTGTGTCAACTCAAATCGATTCCTTGTGAATGTATCTACATGGTTGTTCAAGGAGGAGTGCTTGTTGTCCTAGATATTACCTACATTAGTATTTGTTCTTCACTGATATAGGGCAGCATAGTACGTCTACTGGGAGTGTTTGCTCTGCGATAATGTGGTACATCTAATAGCATTTTAACATGATGCCACCAATTTCGGTCGAAGAATATGCGAGAAGCAAGCAATCTGATTTGTGATGATCTGGTTTATGAATTTGATCTAGTCGCTTTTGTGTGCTTCAGATTAGTAATATTAGTCATGTAATCTTTGTGCTAGCAAACTGTTGGTATCTGCACCTAAGTAGTTAACTAAATCCAAGTGTTTAATACTAGTTTCCTGACCGGTTGCTGTAATTAGTTACTAGCTGAAATAGTTTTTATGTAGGTGGACAGTGTAGTTCTATCAGCTGCTAGTGTTCTAGCTTTAGTATGAAAGGAGGTAGCATTTGTAGCTAGATAATTTTATCATGTTACAGAGTTCACTTGTGCTATTTGATATCCTATCTTTCTTGAGCAGCCGGAGGAGTGGACGGGTTGGACAAGTCGGTGAACAAGTTTCCGGAGCACTATGCCTGCCAGTCCAGCACCTTCTTTTGCTCTGTGCTGGACCTCGCCGACATCGATAGTCAAAGGTCGAGTTTGATTTTAGTTGCTGTGATTGAATACATTGCTGCCGCGCTGTCCTGTCATGTTGTGCATTGTGCTATGGGTTTTGCTTGGTAGTTCAATCATGTGTTGTCGTATTTCTTTTCGATCTATGGTTAATAGTCACTTGGTTCTCATTGGCAGCTCTAAGCGTTGTTTGTATGCATGAGAGATGTGTAGTTGATCCTTGCTAGAGCACTGGTCCAATGAATAATCTGGCAATACATGCAACAGAGCTGTGTGTTGCAAATTTATTGTCTTGCTCCTGATTTATATATCATAGTGCTTCCAACTTGTTATATAGTAATGGGGTATTTGATGTCACTTGACAGTAAAAATAGCGTCTGTCCTGGTATATTAGCAGAGTATCAGTTGGGTTGATGCTATTGTGAAGAAGGGAAGTAATCTGCTCAGTAGAGTTCCTGTCCAGTTTCTGTCGTTGGTACTGACTTTGTAATCCTATAGAGTAGACCAACTGTCAAACGGCTGTAAGCATGAAGATAAGCGTCTATCTACTGTCATCTGCGTCTTGTTTCCAGTTGGCAGTTGGTGTGGTTGAAGTCGAAGGAACAGTATCTGAATTTTGTGTTATCTGCAGGTGCCTATTTTGGGCTTTGCGTTTGTGACCGGACATGTTAATACGAGTGTCCAGGTTATGTCGATGGCTGGCCGGATGTGCTCGCCTCCGGCTTCTGAGCTTCGTTCTGCGGCGGTATATGCCTTTAATTTGGAGTAAGTGTTTGTTGTAGAATCCGGGTGAGCTAGAGAAGCTTGCTGTAATTGTACGTTTGCATTTGTTCTTAGATGAACTTAATTGTGGTGGAGTGTATCATGTATTGAAATATCTCTAGAGTGTTGCTGCTTTATGCATTTAATTATATTTTGTGGTGTTTGATCCTGAAACTTTGTAAGTATAATTGAAAAATGCTAGGTTGCTCATGTGACGGGTAAAAGAAGGGAAGGACTCGTAAAAAGTTTGCTAGTATTGTGTTTCTTTTTTGATATGAGAATTGTTTTTAGGTGGCGCGCGTGAAGTTGTAGCAGTTAATTCGGTGGCGCGCGTGAAGTTAATACTCGAGAATAGCAGCGGCCAGGTTGAACCGATCGAGTAGGACCGCGCGCGCGTGAATTGAGATGGAGGTCGCCTTTTTAATTGTTGCTGGAAAAATAAGAGGTTATTGCACCATAAGTACAAGAACTTGCATTCTACTCCCTCCGATTCATATTAATTGACTTCAATATGGATGTATCTAGAACTAAAATGTGTCTAAATACATCCATATTAGAGTCAATTAATATGAACCGGAGGGAGTATGTGCATTTTCATACAAAATCTTGCAAAGTGTGTTTCACTCATACAAGAACTTGTCCTGGACGTGCACCACTCATACAATTCAATGTGGTAGCGACATGTGGCAGTTTTTAGACATGAGAGGAGGTTTTCATTGCAGCATTGAAGAAATAGGATAATTGCGAACAGGTCCTCGCCCCAACTAATGACCCAGCTAACGCCCCAAGTAACGCCCTGACCCTCCAGACCCACCGCACAAAATCACACGAAAAGGCACAGCAAAAAAATAGATACGACAGAAAAAGGAAAATAGCAGAGCAAGAAGGTCACGCAGGCATTACAACGAACACCTCGCCGCCGGCGGCCCGGCTCAGCGGAGCCAACGGTGGAGGTCGGTGGTGGACGACGGGGAGATCGGCTCCCCGCCTACGCTCTCCGCGCACGACAAGGACAACACAGTGGAGCGCTGCTCGGAGGTGAACCGCCCCGTCGCGCTCTTGAAGCTCGGGCTCTGCAGGCTCTGCGCGTACCCGCCGCCGCCGCCGTACGTGTCCAGCGGGACGGGGAACGACAGCCGCTTCTTGGCGCTCCCGGTCGCGGGGTTGTACGCGGTCTGCGGCAGGTCGCGCTCCGGGGTCGCGGGCGGCGCGCGGCGCGCTGCGGGGCGGATGCACGCCTTAGCCGACTCCGTGGCCGCCATGTAGTTCGGCACTGCCGAGCCGGAGGACGCGTGGCGCTAGGAGTGAAGGCTCGGGGTATAGCTGCCCCCGCCGGGCCACCGCGCTCCACGCGTGGGCTCGCGGAGCGGACCTGGATCGGCGGGCGCGCCTTCCCCAGCGAAGGCGTCCCCGCGGAGTGGTGGTGGTGGTGCGCCCGGTGCATCGGCGAGCCGCTCCCGTGTTGCGACGGCGGCGCCTGACGCCGAGGCGTGGAGTAGGAGAAGGGGCGGCCGGTGTCGATCTCCAGCGTATTGACCTAGTCGCGGTGGTCCGTGGACGCGCGTTCTGGAGCAGCGGCGGCCGCGGTTCGGGAGCTGCTCCTGTTGGCGTCGAAGGATGCCCGTGACGCCATCCACCTCTCTGCCCAGCGCGGCTGCCCGTTGACGTCCATCTCTTCCTCCGCGGACGGGGCAGGGTTCCTCAAAATCTTGTGAATGAAAACACGGCAGCAACCAATCAGTAAGATCGAACGTACTGTAATCTCGGCACTGCAAATTCAATCACCAAACGCATAATTACTTGATTGGAGAAGGCGTAGGAGAGCGCTCTCTCACGCCTGAGAGCGGCGTCTTTCCTGGTCTGCAGCATGGCCTGGATCTCCTCAATCGTCCGCGACCGATCATCCCAGTCGTCGGCGGCGAAGCTGCTGCCATCCCTCGACCGTGCCATCCCTCGACCGCTCCTACAAACCAACCCAATCCATCACCATCAATCAAACATTTCCGGAAACACTAGATTGGTAGTACTTGAGATGCGATGTTGGTTGGTTGAGTTGCAGACGGAGACGGATCACGGAGCGTCGCTCGGCGTATTCGTGGGTGTACTTGGAGTCCCAGAAGGTGGATGTGTCGACGCTGTATGAGGACTAGCTGCTGCCGCAGGCGGCGGCGCCGGTGGCGGAGAGGGAGTCCTGCGAGAGGCACATCCGCTGGTCGCGCACCCGCACCTGGACGCGCACCAGCGCCTGCATGCAGCGCAGCGTCATGTTGGCCTGCTTCTGCACGTTGTGGCCGCGCACAGCTTCACCAGTCCCTTGAGCGCGCTGCGCGCGCGCCTCGCCTGCGGTCGAAAGAAAACACACAACCACCCATTAGCGTCAAACCTACTGTGGCAAGTGCGGCGCGGCCATTGCTCGTGTCCTACATACCAGGTAGCCTCGGAAGGCGGTCTGCACGACGACGGCGGGCGTAGGGCTCGCGCACGAAGCTGGATGACGGGCGGGTGAGGCGGACCACCTCGGCGGCCGCCTGCGCCGTGGCCACGGCGGCTTCGGCCGTGGCCGCGGTCGCCACAGCGAGCGCGATGGCGTGGTGCTGCTCATCCGTCACCGAAGGGCCAGGCGCGGACCTCACCGGCGCAGATTCTTCTTCTTTGCTCAGCGCCGGAGGAGCCGCCGCGAAGGGGACGGGACGAGGACCTCCCGAACAGCCATCTCCTTCGCTCCCTCTTGTTCTGCGTGGCCAAAATGTCCAATATACAACGAAACGTCATCAATATGTCCCCTCAAATCTCGAATTCAGTAAGGGTTTCTCTGCAAAAACGCTTTGACGGTGCACCAGGGACACGTGGCAGCTCCAGACACCACTTGTACCAACGGTGCACATCCAGGACAAGTTCTTGTACCACCTGAACACGTTTTGCAAGTTCTCGTATGAAAATGCACATAGAGTGCAAGTTCTTGTACTTGTGGTGCAATTACCTCGAAAAATAAAGATGCAGAACGGAGTTAATTAGGCGGCGCGGGGCATCGAAAAGAAAGGACGGAGTTAATTGTGCATGTGTCTCGGGTGCACGTACAGCCGCGCGCCCGCGCCCGCCCTTGCTTTGCTGGCGGTCCAAAAGAAGCTGGCAGATCGGTCGCCCTTCTTCATTACTAGTACTACAGTTGCGGTCGCCAGGTTCGTGGTCGGGGCGACCACGAAGGCGCGCGAGGCCGTGGTCACTCAGGCCGTCGTAAACCAGGAGAAGTTCCCCTTTGCGCCGGCAGTAACCAAGCAACGGCACGAGATTGCGGTGCCGAAGCCGTCCGATGCTTGCGATCTCCGCTGCACAGAGACGTAAATCCCGATGCCTACAGCGAGAACCAGCGCCGCCGACGCTATGGGGAGCACGATTTCCAGCACCTTGGACCGCGGCTTTGGCCAGGCCCGCGGCAAGGCCGGCAGAGCCGGGATGTCCAGCGCCGGGGCTGGCCCGCCCAGCGCGAAGCTCCAACCGACGACGAAGTGGCGTGTGGTCAGGATGCCCGTCGCCGATGAGAAACCGACGTACGCCGTGCTTTGCACCACACCCGAGAGGTCGACGGTGGTCTGCAGAAGGGGCTTCTTGGGTCTGGCCATGCCCAGGGGAGCCATGGTCACTGTGATCTCCGTGGCCGTCCCGTCGTAGTCCACCCACACTTGCATGGCCTTCCGGCTGATGAGGTTTAGATTCTGAAAGCGCCCGGTGCCGTCGTCGTAGTACCCGGCGTCGGTGGAATCGAGGGACACGAGGCTGTTGACGTCGATGCCGACGTGGTTGCTGTTGATGTCACGGAACTCGGCGTTGAAGATGGTGTCCAGCTCCACGGCGAAGATGTGGGCGCTCTGGTTGCCGACATCGGTGCTGTTGAGCAGGCCCAAGAACTGGCTTGGCAGCGCAGTGGAGAGCACCTCCTTGGACGCGGAGACGAAGAAGGCCACGCCATGGCTGCTCAGATCGGAGTACTGCCCGAAGATAGCGAAGACGAAAGTGGTCGAGAAGGACCGTGTGGCGTTCGGCGCCGTGCGGAACGGAAGCGGCCACGGGTGGAAGGCCTGGCCTTTCGTCTGTATGGTGCCGTTGGTCAGCATGAGGAGGCCGTTCGGCATGACCACCGCGCCGTCCAGCGTCAGGTTCACGCCGGCGAAGCCGTTGTACGTGAACTGCATACCCTCATCGCCGACGCTGCCGCTGGCCGCGAGGCAGAGACCTGCAGCGACGAGGAGCAGGATGACCAAATGGTGAGGCTGGAGAAGCATGGCTCCAAGCTGGCTTTCGTATCACTTTGCCGTGGCCAATGGCGCAAGGAAAGGCGGCCTCTTTGTCCTTGGCTACGGTACACAGCGAATCCTCATTATTGTTTCCTTTGCGAGTAGTGCGGCGCGGCCAAAAGAATTTCTTTTTCCTTTCAGTGGTAAGGAGAAAATTTTCCTTTCGAATTGAAGGCTTGTGGAGCGTTCCACGCACGCACCGACTGAAAATGAAGTGTGAGTCCGAAATGAGGCGGATGATGTGAACCCGTACACTCTATTATGAAAAATTCTTTAAAATGCTATTTAAAAGTTTCCGAAAAACTTGAAAAAATGTAGACATGTATATCCTATGTTGACACTTACTTCTGCAGATTTTGGCATAAAAACGACCATATATAACCTACACATAAATGTGAAAGTGGAATTTCCTACTGTATTTCTGTGAACATACACAATCAATAATTATAGTGTCATTTCGATATTTTATCATTTTCATGTAGGCCATATATAATCGTATTTTTCTGTGAAAACTTGCACAAGTAAATATCAACATAATATATGTACATGAAAATATTTATTTATTTTTCATATTTTAAATAGCATTTTGTTAATATTGAAGAATACGGGTGCATGCACCCAGGTTCATCCTTGTATTTTTCGAGTCTGAAAGTCTTTCCTTTTCTGCAAAGGGTCCACAAGACTAGAACTTGTGTGCTCTTTGTGTTTCTTTTAAACGTAAGGCTTTATCCCATCTTTAAATTAATAGAGCCACAACGGCAGATAGTACATGAATGCTAAGAACAGCTTACAACACAGAGAAATTTACGAGCAAACAAAGAGTATGATTGAAAGAACATCTTGCAACATCATGGGCCTCTTCTATCTGCAACTCGGTGCCATCGAAACTCCAGATGAAGTCGGCAGGTGTGGCTTGACCTGGACACACACCAGGCAGTCGCGCATCAGCCACATCGAGTCCATCGCCGAAGAAGGCTCCCTGCTTCCTCACCCTGGCTCGAAGGGCGCCGAACCGCCAGCCGATTGAAATGCTCCCCTGAGCCTGGATGCTAACTAATGGCGAGGACTGAAGGAGATGTTCCAAGAAAGCAACACCAAGCCCAACACATCGAGAAGCACATCAGCACACCGGAGATCGAACACGTCGGAGTCAAAACTGCTGGAAAAGCTGGAGAAGACACCGGCACACCTCCAAATCCACATCAAACGCCCACACCGACCTCAAGCACCCCAAGACCACGGCTTCAACAAGGGGAGCGACGCCACATCGCCACCACCGCCCAATCCACGATTAGGTTTTCACCTAGGGTCCTAGGAGGAGGGGAGGACAGTACCTTGACAGTGCCCCCAATAGGACAGGTGGTTCCCATGGACGTCGTTGTCGTGACCAGCACCACCGGTCAGGGATTTCTCCTGGTCACAGAGTCCTGCCCACATCTGGGTCGATTCATAACCAGCAAAATTGGGCGCATCGGAAGATAGCAGGGGCTGGCGGCTTCCGAACTAGAGTCGGTGACATAGGCATCCCAAATGGGCCTGCCGAAGATAGTACCCGGGGTTTACTGAAGGCCCACTACCCGAAGAATAAGAAGATTCTGAAGCCCAAGATATTATTAAGGAAAGTTAGAGTTGTAATAGAAAGTCTTATTTGTAATCTTGCGGGATGAGTTAGAAACCTTCCCGGACTTTGTAACTTGTACAACACGAATCCCTCGGCTCCGCCTCCTATATAAGGGGGAGTCGAGGGACGCAGAGATAATCGAATCATTGTTTACAAACCCTAGTTTCATAATCGTCGAGTACTTTTCGGCTGAAACCTTCGAGATCTACTTGCCCTCTACTTCCAACTAAACCCTAGTCTACAATCCGTAGGCATTGACAAGTTGATACTTTGTCAATTGGCGCCGTCTGTGGGAACTAGAGGCGTAAGGATCTGATCTCGATGGCACGTTCAAGATCTTCGACATCGTCAACCGCAAGCAACGCAATGGATCGAGGTAAACAGATCGCTGCTGGTCCTGTCGATTTTGTTCCTCACCAACCCTCCCGTTTGGATGCATATGCGTATCTGGCGAAGCCTATGGAGATGATGTTCGGAAGGTTTCGTTTTCGCGTCGAGAAGGAAGGATCGTATCGTGTCGAAATTCCGATTTCGTCGGGATCGTCGGCGGTCGATTCCGATTTTTTAAGCTATACATCGTCAACCGAATCAGGAGAAGAAGAAACTTCGTCATCACGCTACATCAGCATCAGGGCAAGAGAAAAACTCGCCAAGATCTTCAGCGACATGTCGTTTGAGTCATCTGCGGACTCATATATAAGCGATGGCTCAAGCAGTGTCGACAGTTACGACTTCGTCGACAAATCTACTACAGTGGGCAAGGTCTTCACCAATCTCAACGATGGTGTCACCAAACCCAACATAGATCTGAATACAAAATATCATCAGATTTATGTCATTGGAGAGCCAAGCCATGACCAAGAGGAAACATCTGAGGCTTTCGACGATCTGGGAAATCCATACGTCGATCCCTCTGATCTGCGGCGAGGCCTGGGCAATAAATATGTCGGGCCACAGCCTTGACACAGAGTTCGACTCCCGCAAGCAGCATGGGATAGAGCCGCGAGAGCTATGGACGGCTCAGAACCAATGGCCACCACAGCCACGCCAGAGGAATTACAAGCATATCAATATAGGCTCGCACGAGCTGCAAGGGAATTGGAAAAACAGACAGCTGAGTTAAACAGAAGAAAGGAGGCAGCTTCTGCGTCCAGCAGGAGAAGGGCAGAGCTGAGTCGACAATCTAGAACTTCGGGTGATAGCCACAGAGAGGCTCGGAATAGAGCAAGATCAAGGTTACAACATGTACCCGAAGGAGAAAGAGAGCACCTGGTCCAAAACCTCGACATGTCTTTTATGTCGATAGACACAAGAGGAAACATCATCCCTAAGACACCAGAGGCTGGGTATATGGTGACACAAGCTTTTATCCTCGCATCTAAACCACCTCCAGGAGATCCAAGGGAAACACTGTACAACATGGCGATAGCGGGAGTTGGAGCCTTGGGGACGGCGTTTGTATCAACACCTCCCGAAGGATCAGCAAGGCAAAATAGTCCACGACCTGCGGCAGCAGCAGCAGCAGCAGCTCCTGAAGGACCAAGTGGAGCAAGGGACACGGCAGCACAAGCAAGAGTCGACAGAGCGCGACAAAGCAGAAGGGAACATCGGCAGTCCCCAGAGTTAAACGACGAGGATATGTGTGGCTTGCCGTGCTTCACGAGGAGAGTCCGAAAAACTCGAGTCCCTTCGGATTCAAGTTACTGGGATAACTTCAAGAAATTCGACGGCCTTCAAGATCCGAGAGGATTGGCTAGTGGATTATCTCGAGACGGTGAAGCTTACGGGAGGGAACCGTAGCAACAGCTATGCAAACCATCCAGGTGCATTTGAGTGGAGCCGCACGATCTTGGATAAAGAAACTTCCTCCAGGATCCATCGACAGCTGGGAAAGCTTCGAGGATGTTTTTGTCAAGAACTTCCGCTCCACGTGCAAGAAACCTGCGTCATTAGAGGAGTTGAGAGCATGCAGACAAAAGCCAGATGAACCAATGAGAAAATATATTCAAAGGTGGAACATCATCAAAAACTCGGCAGAAAATATATCTGACGAGAGGGCGATAGATGCGTTTGTCGCAGGAATCAGGCGTGGAGATTTTGTCGAGGACTTGGGGAGGACCAACCCAAAGACAGTATCCGCGTTAATGGAAATAGCAAACAGATGGGCAGATGGAGAAGATGTTGTTCACAACAAACGGCACAGGTCGCCAGAGGAGGACCGTGGTCGAAATTATCAACTGAGGCGACGATTTCCTCGGCAGTACCCGAGCTATGATGCTCCAGGACAAATTTCGGCAGGCTTTCGGGCAAACACAGGAGGAAACAACAGAGATGATTATCAGAGAAGCAATGAGCAGCGAGGCGATAATAGAGATGATTCTCGAAACAACAGGCAAAATAGCGGGCCTAGGTTCCCGAGGCCTTTCGTGTCTCCTGAAGAGATGATGAATGGGCCGTGTCAGATGCACTTTTTCCTCGACAGCAATGGAAAAAGACAGTCAGGACATCTGCAGAAAGACTGTCGCAATTTTCAGGCAATGTTAAGATGGGCAGAGCATGCTAATGCTCGGGCAGCACAGAGAAATCCTCGAGAACCCAGGAGTGAGATTCACTTGCCACCCCCTCCCGCGATTACGGAAGACAATCGACATCAGCTCAGAATAGCGGCAGCACCTCCACCACCACCTTACGTTGATCCTAACTCCAACGGAGCGGTGTCGATGATTCAGAAGGGAAGGCCATCCAATAGGGCTCAGAAAGTAATCTCGCGACAGGTGTTCATGGCAGAAAAAATGCCCCCACCAACAGTCGAGTATCTTAATTGGTCAGGGCAAGATATTGGTTTCACCATAGCAGATCATCCGCAGCAAGTTCCTTGACCAGGGCAGTCAGCACTTATCCTACCAGTAGTCATTGCGGGATTTGATGTCTCTCGAGTATTCATAGATGGTGGCAGCAGCCTAAACCTTATGTATGCAGATACATTGAGAAAGATGAACATATCCCTAGCAAACTTGAAGCCAACAGACACAAGGTTCCATGGTATCACACCGGAGAAACCAAGTTATCCACTGGGGAAGATTAATCTCGACGTTCAGTTTGGAACCCGAGAAAATTATAGAATCGAGAAGCTGGAGTTTGAAGTTGTGGATTTTCCGTCGCAGTATCACGCCTTGTTGGGACGACCAGCATATGCTAGATTTATGGCGGTACCACATTATACATACCTGTTGTGGAGGATGCCTGGACCTAAGGGACCAATCACAGTCAAAGGAAGCTTCGCCTTAGCCGATAAGTGCGATAAGGATTTTCATCGGATATCAGAAACTTTCGGGATGCAAGCTGAGTATTTGGCGTCAAGGAGTATGACTGACTACGACGTGCTGCCAGACGTCGGAAGGTCAAATAAAGAATCAACTTTCAATACTGAGAAAAATTCTAAGGAGGTGCAGATTCACCCGACAGACCCGAAAAAGACGACGTCCATCGCAAACGACATGGACCTCGCATAGGAAAGCGCGCTCATCGAGTTCCTCCGTGAGAACTGGAAAATCTTCGCATGGTGTCCAGCTGACATGCCAGGAGTACCCAGGGAACTTGCCGAGCACCACCTAAACTTGGATCCACTAGCGAGACCAATCAAACAACCTTTGCGGCGTTTTTCGAACCAAACCGCAAGGCTATCTTTGTCAGAAATAGATCGACTACGAGAAGCTGGTTTTATAAAGGAACTGCATACAGAGGCCACATGGGTAGCAAATCCTGTGTTGGTGCCGAAGAAAAACACTAAGGTCCTTCGCATGTGCGTCGACTTTACGTGCCTCAATAAACACTGTCCAAAGGATCACTTTCCCCTCCCGAGGATCGATCAAATTATCGACTCCACGGCTGGATGTGAACGTCTTTCCTTCCTGGACGCATACTCTGGTTATAACCAGATCAGATTGAAAGAAGAAGATGAAGTAAAGACAGCGTTCATCACACCGTATGGCGTGTTTTGCTACAGAACAATGCCCTTTGGTCTGAAAAACGAGGGGGCAACATATCAGAGGATGATGCAGAAGTGTTTGGCGAAACAGATTGGGAAAAACGTGCAAGTATACATCGACGATGTCGTCATAACGTCAAAAAAGGGGGCGACATTGATCGAGGATCTCAAGAAAACCTTTAACAACCTCGACAAATTCTGCCTCAAGCTGAACCCGACGAAGTGCTCTTTTGGCGTCCCAGCAGGAGAACTTCTGGGGTTCCTAGTTTCAGCAAGAGGGATTGAAGCAAATCCCGACAAAATACAAGCTATCGTAACAATGAGGAAGCTAACTGGGCGAGTCGCAGCTTTGAGCATATTCGTCGCCAGGCTGGGAGAAAAAGCGTTACCATTTTACGCTCTGATAAAGCAAGGAGAGAAATTCCAGTGGAACGAAGAGGCTGATAGAGCTTTCGAGGATCTGAAGTGCACAATCTCGACACCACCAATCTTGGTGGCGCCGAAGGAAAAGGAACCTCTCCTACTGTACATTGCAGCCACGCCCCAAGTGGTTAGCACGGTGCTAGTTGTTGAAAGAGAAGAAGAAGGAAAACTCCATGGAGTGCAAAGGCCGGTATATTTCATCAGTGAAGTTTTATCGCCTTCCAAACAGCGGTACCCGCAGTATCAAAAACTAGCATATGGAGTAATTGCAACAGCAAGAAAGTTGCGCCACTATTTTTCGGCACACCCGATAATAGTAATCAACGAAGCACCTCTCTCAAATTTATTGAACAATCCAGAAGCTACAGGGCGTGTCTCCCTTTGGGGAATAGAACTTTCCCCTCGGGACATCACGTACGAAAAAAGAAAGGCAATCAAGTCACAAGTTTTGCCAGATTTCATTGCAGAGTGGATGGAGCTGCAAAACACGGGACCCCCAGATTTGTCGAGAACTTGGACCATGAACTTCGATGGGTCCAAAAGAGTAGAAGGAGCTGGCGCAGGAGTGGTACTTATATCACCTGAAGGCGATAAGTTAAAATACGTCCTCTGGATGACGTTCCCTAATGCATCCAACAATGAAGCAGAATATGAAGCCCTCATACATGGGATGAAGATGGCGAAAGCTTGCGGTGCAACTCGATTAAAAATCTTTGGCGACTCACAATTGGTGGCTCAGCAAGTTATGAACCAATGTGACGCAGTCAATGATAGCATGATGGCATACAAGGAGGTGTACAATGAGCTCGAGAAGCTGTTTGATGGGTGCGAGGTAAATCACATCAGTAGATTGAGTAACGATGAAGCCGACATTCTCGCAAACATTGGGTCGCAGTGCCTCCCAATCCCGCCAGGAGTATTTTGGGAAGAAATAGCGGAGAGATCCACGAAGCCGAAAAAGGTGCAGAAAAAAGCAAAGGAAGAAAAAACTTCGGCGCCCCTCAAAGAAACCACGGAGGACGAAGAGGACCAAGAGCTTGTAATGATGGTAGAAGTTCCTTGGATGCAAGCATATATATCATATATCCTCAGAAAAGAAATACTCGACTATCCAGTTGAGGCAAGGCGAGTTATTCGACGATCCAAAGCTTTCACAGTGGTCAAAGGGGAGTTATACAAGCGAAGTATTTCAGGTGTCTTGCAAAGGTGTGTCACACCCGAAGAAGGAAGAATAATTCTGAAGGATGTACACGAAGGAATATGTGGTCACCACGCAAGTAGTCGAGCCATCGCAGCCAAGGTTTTTCGGGCAGGATTTTATTGGTTGACAACAATCGAGGATGCCAAGGAAATAGTACGAACCTGCGATGCGTGCCAAAGATTTGACGCAAAACCTCACTCTCCAGCGGCAGAATTAACACCAATACCATTGTCGTGGCCCTTTGCCCAATGGAGACTTGATATGGTGGGCAAGTTGCACAAAGCTTCGCCAGGAGGATATGAGTACCTGCTGGTCGCTGTCGACAAATTCACCAAGTGGGTAGAAGCGAAGCCAATAAATTCACCAGACGCAGCGTCGGCAATAAAGTTTGTGAAAGGCCTCGTTTTTCGGTTTGGAGTGCCCCATAGCATTGTCACAGATAACGGTTCAAACTTTACGTCCAAGGAATTCAAAGAATACTGCGCAGAAGTAGGCATTAAATTGCACTTTGCGTCAGTTGGGCACCCGCAAACTAACGGCCAAGCCGGTGTGGTCCTACCACCAGACTAGGGCCGCTGCCCTGAGATCTCGAGCTCCGACCGAGTCCACGGACAGTAGAGGCCGCTGCCCTGAGATCCCACCGAGGTCATGGCAGACAGAGGCCGCTTCCATGATATCTCAAGCTCCTGCCGAGGCCGCAGCCGGCAGAGGCCGCCCTTACCTAAGGTCGAGCCAGAGGCCAACCCGTCGGAGCAGGGGAACCACCAAGCACCCGCATAAGCCATGGCGAGCCTAGCGCGGCGTTCCTCTACCTAGCCACCGCGCGGGGAGCCAAGAGCCTAGATCCCCGCCGCCCCCATCACCGGCGTCTCGAGTTTAGCCCGGCAGCACCTCCGGGGACGGAGAGGGGGAGAAGAACAGAGGGGGAGGGTAGTGAAGGCGGGCCTAAGGTTTCGCCCCCTTAGTCGCCTGGAGGGGGCGACGCGAGGTGAGCGTACCGCTTCCATGACCCTCTTTGTGTTTCTCGAGCTGAATCTGCATGAACTAGTTAGAATCATTATTTCTTATTGCTATTATTAAGGAGAAATACCTACCAGAATTGACTTCAGAACTTTCTCCTTCTATTTCCTAATATCATCAATTGTTGGTCTTTAACAAACACAACATTATGGATTATCACAACCTTTCTTGCTATTGTAGCATACAAATTGCAGTCGAATTGATCACCTCCATAGCCAAGAAATATGCACTGTCATGCCTTTGAATCAAGCTTTAACCTTTCGTCTTGAGAGATATGAACACATGCCTAACACCTAAAAAACCTTCAGGTGATCATATGAGACTTCATTGTTATAATTAGACCATATTAGGAATATCTCCGATAACTCGATGGGTGATTAAGAAGATAAACTGCTGTCGACAAAGCCTCGCCTCACTAATGTTTGGGCAGCTTTGCACTTGACAACAAGCATATAACTCTCTCCACAATTGTTATGTTCATCCTATCAGCAAGAACATTCAGTTGTGGTGTCCTCGGGTTAGTAAATTGATGTCTAATCCCCTCCTCCCTGCAATAGGCATCAAATGGGCCAATGTACTCTTCCCCATTATCAGTGCGAATGAACTTGATCTTCTTCTTCTTAGTTTATCTCTCAACCGAGACTTGGATTTGCTTGAATACACTTAGTACTTGATCTTCGATCTTCAACACATAGACCCAAACCTTCCCAGAAAATTCATCAATAAATATGGCAAGTACTTTGATCCACCATTTGACCTCATCGTCATTTTGCAAATATCAGAATGTACAAAGTCCAACACCTCGGGCGCATGAGAAGATAGCAGGGGCTGGCGGCTTCCGAACTAGAGTCGGCGAGCACCAAAGGGCCCCCCGAGCTAAGTCCAGCACCTGCTAGCTCCGCGACGTCCACACGACCGCAGAGGCCCGCTTCAGGGTGAAAACCTAAGGTTTTCTGATCGGGCGACGATAGTGTTTGTGCACTATTACCTTCTTGGAGGCGTTGCTTTTGGAGAACCTGGAGTTCAGGTGTCGTCTTGGTGGAGGATGTACCATTGTTGCTAGGGCTGGAATACCGGGACTTTTCTTTTATGTATTTCTTCTTTAGTTTTTGGCTGTGTGCATCCGTAATGCTATTAGAGTATTGCGCTGTTGCGGAGACTGGATTTAATTGGTATCTTCCTCATATTAATATATACTCCTTATCGAAAAAGATGAGAATTAGCACACTCAAATATGATGTGAAAATATGCATTAAACTAAGACGTAAACTTCAGCATCAGTCATGTACTGAGTACTGACTCCATAGATTGATGCTCAATCACGGATGAAAAATATATACATAACATATATATGGAGGAACAGATTTTGCCCCCAAGAACAAGTCATGGGTGCTCTCATCACACAGGTAGTATACGTACTATACCTAATTGAAAGGTGTATTACATGGATTTCATGAGAGCCAAATCGAATTTCAAATTCAAAACTATATCCGGTGTTCTCAATAAGCGCTATCTCTGAATTTGCATATAGAGGAGGAAATCTGCCAAGCAAAGACAAGTGGCATAAAATGAAAAAGTTCAAACACATTACCGATATCTCTTGCATACAACAGTTTTCGGATCTCCTTGCAGGCTACTAACTATGCCGGCACCTGGCTTACTTAGTATGGATTCAGAACAAATTGGTCACAACTGAGGACTTAGCAAAGATTTGTTTAGAAATTGAACGGTGTGCATTTAACTCCCTGAAGGAGTTTACACACCTTGAGCTCCTATGGCGACCAGGGTGGCTGGGGAGAAGCGAACAGAGCTCGAGCTGCGCCAACGAACAGTGTGGTTGTGGTGGCCGGTGAGGAATGTGTTGTTGTCTCGGTAGAACAAGAAGAGTACCCTCCGCAGCCTGGCTAGTCTCGCACCGATCCTGATGCCAAAAATCTTGACAGGGAGGAGCTGCAGTAGAACAAGAACACGAGAAGGCATGCTCGAACCTGTCAGGCGTTGGAGGCAACACAACATAATACAAGGAAAAGAGAACCTGCTGAATCCGGAGAAGACGATCTAGAGAAGGGATAGCTGCCGGCAGAGGCCATCTCCATCTTGACTCCTCTCCTCTCCTCGACAAGTAAAAGTCAAAGTCTAAGTCACACACGCTTCCCGCACGCGGTGGGTAACAAAGGTCTTATATTTATAGAGCTACCTTGAAAGTAAGGAGAAAAGAAAGGGAACTATGAGCAGGAAGGAGGAGATGATCTCACGAAATGGATGGCCGGATGGCTGGGATGGACAAAGCACACAGATCAGTGACATGGCTCGTCCCCCGTCTAATCCAGTCCGGTACGTAAAACGATGAGGCATTATTTACTGGTGTGGAGTATCCAATGGGTTATATCTGTACATAATAACTGCTTCCACTGACTATTCATCTTGCAAATCTGTAGCTCAATCATCAATCCGTATTCCAGGGACTGGCTAGCTTGTATTTTTTTTTTCCTTTACTCTCTTTCAGCTACTTCCTCCGTCCTAATTTTGTTCCACGAAATATGTCTCAATTTTATCTACATTATGTATACACACATTAAATAGTGGCTACATACATTTAAATATAGACAAATCCAAGACATTATTTGTGGGACGGAGAGAATATTATATTCATTTCATCAGAAATTAATGCGTCTAGACAAATACAAATCTAAAAAAATGTGAGTAGTATATGAATTTTTTATCCTCCATTCCATGCTGAATTTAGGCCTATTTTGTAGGATCTAGCTAAGCATAGCACTGTCACTCCATGTCCTAAAATTCTACTCTATATGTTGAGATCGATATAATGTTGTCAACTTTGGTACATACGCACGCATCATTTCTTATTGGGGAAATATCAGACATCAAGGGACCATGTCCGACGCATTAAGGAGGAAACATTAGGCATCCAGCAAGAATTCATTTCAAACATCATCAAGCATTGGATGCACAAACTTGGAAACACATGAATGTATGAATGAAGCTCAAAAAATAAAATGGAGCCAACGCACAAGGCCCACGCATCAATAAGCTAGTTCATGCCAAACTGTTTGTATTCAGGACATCTCATGTCTCAATGAAACAAACATCACACAATAAAAAATATTGCCTTGTTACAAACCTTTCAGCAAAACATTGTACATCATAATGGTAAAATAAGATGCGACATTCTGATGAAGATGCTCCGAGCCAAGATAGCTAACTAGAACTTAACCCACTGCAACATCACAAAGAAAAGCATGCCTCAGCCAGCTGGTTCAAGCGTCCAGCTCCACTTCGCAACTTCACAGGGAGAACAACAACCTCCATCACCTCGACTGCCATCAGTTGAACTAGCTCACATCCTTGTCATCTGCACGACAAACACTACCAAGTAAAAGATTCACCTTCACATAAGGCAACTAGACAAGCATAAACAAAGATGGCAAACTGAAAAATAGCAGAAAAGTAGCAAAGGAAGACAAGAAGAATATCACTTGCAATCCATATCGGCTACTTATTATATCCTTGTCATAAATTTCGGCAGAAAGAACAAAATGAGAGCACATATGTACCCACACCAAAATCAATCAAAACTTGGACTCTAACATCCTAAGGTACTTTTCATGGATGTGCTACTTAGGTGAAGAAACGAAGGCCCCATCAACAAAACAATATCTTTCATAGGGCATTTGAAAATAGAAGATAATAATGATGAGCATTACGATTTGTTCTCAGCAAATAGAAACATGAGATGCATTAAAATAACTACCTAGCTGGCATTGTGATTTGGCTCGGAAACGAATGTACTAGTTGAATCAACACAAACAGATAACAGTTGCCAGAGAATATCATGCAAATGAGTAGAAATATAGTTGTAATTAGAATATCCAAGGTGAAAAAAGGAAATTGTAGGCAGCGTTAAAACGAGCATGTTAATATATGTGATGGGTTTCAGGAGCTTGAACAAGAACTGGATAACGTTGGAGGATAATGAAGAAACTTGTACTGATATAATCTACAGTACTGACAAAAAAAAGGTATGATTGATTCCCAGATGTTACAAAAACCTGTCTAGCTCTGTTTTCATGTATCATTTTTGGACTGAACCAACACCGAAATATGAGTTGCTCAAATAACACTCTCATAGGAGACATGTGTTACGCATCATATTCTTAGCAACATACATGCCAAGGAATTCCTATGATGATGGCAAATAGAAGGAAAGAAAAGTTTTTCATGGTGCGGTCTCTATGTTACCAATAGACCATCATCTTCGTCCCGATATCTGCCCAACATCCCACAAAAAGAATCGTTTTTCAGACGAATACCTTGAGCCTCTGGAGACGGGGTTCGCACATAGCGAGTACCGACGACAACTTTGTGGCCGACATCAACGCCGCTAAGAACGAGTAGAAGACCCCATCCGATGGCGCTAGTGCTACCAACAAGGACCCATCAGACCTGATAACCACTACATTTATTCAAAATTTGGATCTCAATTAAAATTTATAACCAGATATTAGAAGCTACAATCCAAGTGGAACATAAATTCTTCAATAAAAGTGGACAACATGGGCTAATTTGTTAGGCATATTTATCAGAAGAAAATGACACGCATATAGTGACCTAGATCATTAAAGATCAAGACCACATAATACCAACCAGTGGTATTCACAACCAAATGAATGTCTCCCGATACAGACCCAGCTGCTTAGAAATCCCACAATCAATTTTTAAATGGCATCATCAAAATTTTGAACATCACATAACTATTTAAGAATGCACATGACTAAAAGGAAAACCATCTGCATCTCAGCTAGCATATGCTATGCATCCGTAGAAAAGAAACCAAGCCTAGGCATAAACAAATATTTCATCTCTAATAAGCACTTCCATGAACACGTCTGTTGTAGTTTGTTGTACTGACCAAAGCAAATCAGCGAGAAGTGAGAAGCAAGGAGGGAGGTCATAACCTGCAGGCTAAAGAAGCAGAGCATGCCGTTGAGGCAATTCCCTCACACATTGTACTAGAAGGCGATGACCACATGAACGCCCTTTTGGTAAATGTAACTGATAAGGATCTCATAACTCTCAATGAGATTCTCTAACTTACAAGAAAGAACATGTCAACAGAACATAATTGATTTTTTTATAGCAACAACAACCTCTTTAACTACTCCAAGTGGTATATGTATCACGCGTAACGGGTTTTTTGATAGATCATATATATGTGGAAAAGGTGAACTACCTCTATACACTAAAAATGACACGGTGGTCCAAATGGTGAGATTAGGTTAGCTGAGAGATCAGCAAAGGAGTAACTGTGGGGTTGTCCACTCGGCCTTTGATCCATCTCCATCTGCACATATACAAGTAAGAATCGTAAAATAATTGGGATAATTTTCAATGGTATATGTAATTAGAAAATGATCTGCAACCTTCTTTATGAAATTTAGACCATATATCCATGTCTAGAAGAGAAATCGTACACATCTAAATAAGCATCTGCTAATGAATTATATAGGCAAGGAGAAAGACCATTTAATTTGCAGATTTAATATTGTCAACCCAGGGTAAGTGCTTGCATACACAAAACAGAATACAACCTTATTAGCCATTTTCTTCTTTCATTTTGACAGAAATAAAAGTTGCAACAATCCCATATCCAAAAAGGACGAAATGCAAATATATTAGAGAAAAGTAGAAAAGACATAAAGATCTATGGTTCATTCTTTGCTCAAACTTAAGTCCCACAAATGCATACAGAAAAAACCAATCCTTCTACAGTTACTTAGTTTATTTAGGCCCAATAAAGAAAAAATCAGACAGAATAAAAGCATGATAATATCATTAAGATCCTCTTGTGAAACGATAACAATTGTACCTTCATCACTATACTCCAACACTAGCAAATTAACAAGAAAAAATGAAAAAAAAATCAAAGCAAGGGTGATAGCCGTGGATATGCTTACTTCACAAATGGAGTTCATACTTCCAAAGTCCACACCTAGCCATTTCAAAAACCAAGTAAGAGAACGTAGCACAATTGTTCCTGTTTGTACTTCCCTGCATCTCAAATCAGTAAATACACATTAATCAAGTTGTCATGTTCTAGAATCGGGAATGCACTCATCTCTAGAGACCTTGATAGCAAAACAAAGAAGATGCTGGAAAATAATAAAGAGGATGAAATATGTACTAATATCTTTTGAATAGACTTATTCCAAAATATATATGATACAAATTCTTCTTTATTCATGTTTGTTGATGCCTCCTGATGCTCCATTTAAAATATACACACGAAGAGGATGTAAATTGTAAAGCAACATAGTGGGTTTAAATTGTCTGGTTGTAACATGCATGCCTCAGATGTGGTTGCCTTACCATTTCTTTTGCTGTATGCTCATTCTGAACATTCTCATGTAGTACCAAGATGCCAAACTTAAAAATGGGTAAAAAATAGGAGTAGTGACTTCCACTGGAGTTCAATTGAACTTTTAGTCAAATATCGTTTGTGGATAGAAATTATTGAGAACAAGAAAACACCATCGTAGCAAAACACCTTCATGCTGACCAAATTGGAGTTACTTTACTAAACCTCCGACTAAATAAACTGATGATGTTTACTCAAGTACCTTCAGATCAAATAAATGGCAGCACAAACATAAAATCACAGACTACAAAAGTACCTGCCAGCCCAGTAAAGATCAACAAGAACGAGCAGAAAAAAAAATGTTTATCACTTTCTGCCAAAACCATTTCTGATTGGTGTACCCAAATTGCATTACTCTTGTCTCTTTGACAAACACACATCGAAAGAATGATAATGTTTCAGGAAACATAGCATTCTAAAAAGGATCTCAGCCAAGAGACGACAACCAACATCGGAACCTGCCTTTATAGCTGGGACCCAATAACCTTTTAGCTCTCTTTTCTGACAGCAATGTGCATATAAAGCCTCTATGAGGTACAAACAGAGTAAATATTGCAACTACAAGTGCATATGCATTTTCTAATATTTTACCACCAAAGTTCATCGGCTCAATCTTATAGGAAGGCTGAAGTTTCAGAGTATAATATGAAAATACAAGGGGACTGAACCCAATTCAATTCCAATTGGGAGAAGAGAACCCAACAAAAATCGCAGAGAACTACCCGCTTAAATGTTTGAAATCAACTTCAACAGCCCACAGTTCATTTTAATCCTTTGGAGGACTCTCATTCTACGTAAATATGGTGGAAGTTCTCCGAGATTGAGACCCGTAAGTTCAATTTCACCGATTTAGGTTGCATTTCTCATCTTTGACAGTGGTCAATGGTCGACAACAAGCAACCGTTAATGAATATGGGTAATAGGTTTTTTGCGAGAGGGTAAAATATGAGTTTACTTTTGAATAAAGGCATTATCTATAATGAATTAAAATTTTCTATGTAGGAAACTATAGCCACGGTCTAGTAACGTCATGATCAAAAAATCAAGTGTGCTCAAATAGTGTGTAGCTGCATGCAAAAGATAATATATCAGTGCTATGACGTTGATAATACAAGTTTCTAGGTGAATATAACAATAAAGATCAAAATAGATCAATAGAAACATAACAACTTGATGATGCATAAGACAGTTCATAACAACTACAATAAATCCAAAATAGTAACAAGTTGCCACAATATGATGAAACCACACCAAGTATGATTTCAAGAAGTTCCTTTTTTAAAGAATCCTGGTATACAAGAATGCAAATGTTATCTCTCACAAACAGAATGTTCTAATTGGATAATGCAACTTAGAGAATGGCTAATTAGAGTAGCAGACACCACACAAAATAGACCTACATGCAAGTGAGGGATTTACCTCTCCAACCTATGCAGAACCAGATCGATGAAGACATGCAGCAGCCATGGGTTGTCCTGCAGCTAGTGGTTGTTGGCCTGGGCAGCGGGGAGGCCCGAGCATGAGGGTGCTTGGAGAGGCGGTGACGCAGGTCATCGACACCGACAAGATTGCGGTTATACGTGGTCGCCAGCCGCCCAGATCCTCCCGCTCAACCTCCCTGCCTCCCACATCAAGTCCCTCATGCAGCTACGTGAGGGTGGTGGTGGAGCGTGGTCCAACCGGTCACTGGGTTGCGTCACCACTACCTGTTGCCACGCTCCCTAGTAGACTGTCGCACACATATTTCTTGGATATATAAGAAACCTGGAAAGAAAATGGAAAAAAACATGAGGCATTACATATGAGGAGGTAGTCATATAATAAGGAAAAGAAAAATCTGAGTTAACTGAAAAACAAATAGTCCATCTTTGCCCCTTTAGAACTTTTTGAGTAAAATAAAAAGTGAGTTATGGTCTGTAATAACATGTTTGTTTCTATCCATGTTAACTGAAGAAGATAATTAAACGATGATCACTTAAGAAATATCCAAATTTAGTTTCAAGCTTGATCTGCTTGAGGGAATAATATTTCAGGAAAGGAAAGACAGTGGTCATCATAATTCTTCCATCAAGAAGTCATCAACTCATTCTAATGAATAAATCCCTATATGCATCATTTGGTTCCTACAACATGACTTTCCCCGGTTGTAGATTTCGCATAATCATGCCAGCTAGTTCAGAAAACACTAATACAACTTAATGGACCGTCCATGCTAGGACCCCAACTGGTACAATTTATGTCCTGGCAAGTTACTGCAATTGTATATGAGTGGAAGACCAAATGAGAACAACCATGCTTTAACAAGCATGCTACACAAGTTTCGTTGGTATTTATACCAGACCTCCCTGCTGTCGGTTCCTCACTGTACACAAGTGTTAAAGGCATCTAATATGATCTAAACAAATCATGATGTGGGTGACTGGGTGTACAATAACTGAGATGCCATATTTTTTATTAAAATTGGTTTAATAGCTATACAAAAGGTGTGAGACAATTGCAGAAATGATTGTTACCAGCTCTTGTGGAGTTGAGACAGTTGCAATGGCACTGCAGGTTGTACGTGAAAATGCTCCGTCACCCATTGCAGATGAGCTCCAACATGTCTACCATTGTCTCAGCGTTGCACCTAGGCAGATCACATACGCATGATTAGTTTTAGATCTAAAACAAGTAAATGCATCAGTCAACTAGCAGAGATGCAAAAGGCCATCCGCAAGTAATTCTTCCATTATCAAGAAGTAAACTAGCTGCTATATAGTGCATACGCTATACTCTTCACATATTATAGGCCATAGCAAGAAATTTGTATCCATTCAACTAACATAGTTCTTCCTAAGTGCACTACATCTGAGGAGCAACCCTGTAAGATTTGAATCCATCCAAAACAAGAAAAACTTCATGCCTAGTAGTAACTAGTACATATATAAATGGGTAAAATTTGTCAACTGAAAGGGTACCACATCAACTCATTGACACACGCAAATCTGTAACCATGTGACGTTTAAAAAAAAATTGTATACTACAGGTGTGGTAAATAGCTTAGACGATCAGTATTAAAGCACAACAAATTTAACTGCTTGCATATATGAAATTTAACTGAATTTTAAACAAACAGCACAAAACACAGGAGTAAACAAGAATCTTGATCAACATATTATTTTCTAAACAAAGCATCGTGTGGCGTGTGCTACTAAACTCAAAAGAGGACAGGGGAAACACTAGACCGAGATCAAACAATATGCAGAGATAAGGGAATTAATTTCTGCGCTAATCGAAGGAAAGAAGTGCTCACGCACAACACTGAACAAATAAAAATTGATCTTGCAACCATGTCGTTAAGGTCTGGTACTCCCATAGATTGATCTTAACTCTTCACTACTCCAACTTTTTGGTACGGTACTAGTTTATTTGCTAGATCATAGCTCAAATCCTGTCCTGCCGGTTGTCCATGCAAGTAAATGAAAAATACTCACCGCTGGGGAGAAGCGAGCGGAGCTCGAGCTGCGCCGACGAACGGTGTGGTTGTGGTGGCCGGCGAGGAATGTACTGCTGCCTCGGTGCTGTTTCTGATGTTGTTGTATTGGTGCTGCTTCAAGGTCTGAGAATTCTACAAACAATTATCTGTGCATGCATCCTCTCTTTCATCAACAGAGAACCTATAAAATTGAACAATAATAAGCCATCAAGCTACCAACTTTTTATATAAGCTATCAATGTTAACTGAAGTAGAACTTTTTGAGGAAAATAAAATGGTCGTCATGTTTAGAACTTATTGAGGAAAATAAAATGTGAGTTATCGTATGTAATAACATGTTTGCTATCCATGTTAACCGCGTATAATTAAACCATGATCACTTAAGAAATATCCAAATTTAGTTTCAAGCTTGATCTGCTTGAGGGAATAATATTTCAGGAAAGGAAAGACAGTGGTCACATCATCAGTCTTCTATCAAGCAGTCATCAACTCGTCCTAACGAATAAATCCATATATGCATCATTTGGTTCCTACAATATGACTTTCCCCAGCTTGTAGTCATCATATTTTTTCTTAACAAAACACCGTCTGCTAAAACTTAAACTAGGACACGAGAAACAGTAAACCGAGCTCAAGCAATATTTAGAGATAAGGGACATGATTTCTGCGCTAACTGAAGGATAGAAGTACTCAAACACAACATTGAACAAATAAAAATTGAGCGTGCAACCATGTCATGTACGTACGAATCATTCCATTTGTCCATGCAAGTAAATTAAAAAGACACACTGATGAGCAGGGAAATCAACAAGGCCCACACACACAATCCATACTCTCTGATTCTAAAACAAGCATGATGCGTTCATGTTGCAGGTAAACAAGATCTGGGGGAGACCTGACGATGATGGCGCTGAGGGCAGGTGTTTCAGCGCCGGCGTATTGTTGAGAGAACCATCTCAACGGATTTGTCCTATTAATCGGTCGAAAAAGAATCAATTTTTTTAGTCAAATTTGGGAAGAACAGTTGGAGTGGAATTGGGAGAGGGAGATGGGGTTTGTACACAGTGCATACCTAGAACTCGGGAGCAGAGCTCGAGCTGCGCCGACAAACAAGTGTGGGTGTGGTGGCCGGCGAGGAAAGCATTGTTGTATCGATGCTGCTTGTGATGTTGTTGTCTTGGTGCTGCTCCAAGGTCTGAAGAATGCTCCAAAACAATTTTCTGGACATGCATCCTCTCCTTCATCAACAGATAACTGCAACCTATAAAATTGAGCAATAATTAGCCAAGAAGGAACAAACTTTTTGTGTACTAACTTCATCTAGTGAAACTGCATTGCACGATGTTGACAGCATAACCATGTCACTCTTCTCAAACAGGATCATAATAAATTATATCATCTTAACCTGTAGTAGGACATCAAAAGGAAGATAAACCTTGTGAGGATCTTGCTTTGCAAATTCCACCAGATTATTAGTGTTAGGATTTGGGGAAACATTGATGGAAATTAAAGCAGATCAGGTGAACATATTGGTTGACCAGAAGCTGAAGATGAACCAACTTGATTCTCGTATCGCTTATATATGAACCCTAGAAAAAAAAATCCGGGGTTTTGGTTCGGCATACCTGCAGGTACGGTGACGTCCGGACAGGCGTGGTAAGGGAGGGCGTGCAGCATGGTGGCCTCACCCCGGCAGCAGGCGCCGGTGGAGAGGTCCTCCCGCACGGACGAGAAGGGCACGGGCGGCGCCGTCGCGTCCTGGTGCACGGTACCCGCTTACAACCCGTTTGCCGTGAGCGCGACGCCGGCGGGCGAGGTCGACGGAGGGCTGGGGGAGGCAAGGCGGCGGGGACTGAGCGAGCCAGAGAAGGTGAGGGTGAGTGAGTATCGTCTGAATGAGTTAAACGTGAGGGTGATTCCCCTGAAGCCTGGAAACACGCGCGTCATTATCGATGATAAGCCACCTTTGGCTGGAAGCTTGGAACCACGCGATGTGGTTAATTGATTCACTTCACACGAGGGGTCGGTAAATTAATGAGATGATTAAACCCTTGACTTTCGATGTAGTACGATACTACAACACTTGACATGAACAAACTTTTTCGCTTTGAGGATATTATACTACTAGCATAAATTCTCCACGTGGTTTCATCTCCATTATCCATCCACAGAAACAAGTAGGATTCACTAAAACCAACCGTGGCTACATGACAATATGTGCATATTGAGATGGAAAATGATCCAATCCCCCCCCCCCCGGGGGATATCACGCGCTGCAACCTCCGGTTGCCTGGCTGTTCGATGCGCTTCATCGCATAGGTGCCAACGCTCCACGGATGATGCGTCATGGGTGGACACCGCTACCTTATTATTCTCATTCTCTCTCACCACGCCCCAGAAAATTCACGCCGACGCACTCTGCCGTTGCGCCCCAGCCATGCCACCGCGCTCTGTCGCTGCACCCTTGCATCCCCTCCACCCACCGCTGCCAGGTACCATCAGCCGCCGCGTCCCTGTTGCTATAGCCGCCGCGCACCCTGGAACCCGCCGCCCTGACCCCATAGGCTCCCGTCGCGAGGTCAAGGGCGAGGTCCGTCTCCGGCTATGGCCGCTCCTCTGTGAGCCGGCCCGGCGCCGTCGACTTCCAAGCCAGCTCCGTCTCCTACTCTGGCGCAGGCGCGACGTCCTCGACCTCCCATGGCCTCCTCTACTTCCCATGGCCCCAGTCGTGGCCTTCTCATCCCAAGGCCGAGGTCGTCGGGGGCACATCGCCGACGGCCATGCTGGCGTACGGTCGCCGCCTTCCTCCTCATCGGCCGGGAGGGGCGGTCGCTGCAAAAGGAGTGACGAGGTTGCTACCTTCGGCATCCCAAGATGCTACCGACGTTGGTAAGTGATGCTACCGTCAAGGGGATCGGTGATGATGCAACTAGTTGGCAGTGCTGCTAGCCTGCTACAAACTGGTTGGCAGTGCTGCTAGCCTGCTACAAGTTGGTGCTGAATTATAAGACTACTTCCTGGAATTTTTTGTGTATTTTTAAATGCTACGATCATTTTGTAATTTTGCTATAGTAGAACAAAAGTTTTTCTACAACGTCACCGGCGAGGTTTGTGCGAAGTCTAAGTTTTGGGATTTTGCTACACATGATTACCTCTTTTGCTACCTCTTCTCTATGATTTTCCTACAATATATGTGTATCAGCTTGTGTGCACACTAAAGTATGGAGGTGCTAAGTACTCCCTCTGTTTTTAGATAATATAGGGTGTATAGTTTTTGGCACGGAAATTAAGAAACACACATTGAGGGAAACTTACACGGGTTTTGAGCAAGATTACCCCTGAATTATTGACATGAGAAAATAGAGGAGTTTGCATTAGTTAAGAAAATACAATCAAATCCGTAAAAAAAAATTCACATGAGTGGCTAAACGGAATACACCTTATATTTTGGAGCTTTTCCTCAAAAAACTATATACCTTATATCAAGGAACAGAGGGAGTAGTATTTATAACCTAAAGTAGATAGGGGTAGGAAAATAAAGAAAGATTCCATAGATAAATCTCGAGGAATAAATGAACGGTGACGGAAACACCCACACTCATGCGGGAGTGTGGGTGTACAAAAGTATTTCCATAATTTTAAATAAAGAGGAAAGTCGCATAAAATCACTACTTTAGGTGAAAAGCTAGCATATTGCCATTCCGGGGTCCATTGGATAGGGGGCACATGAAATCACGCCAAAACGGTCGTAAACCCTAAAGTTTTTGGTGTGAAATCAACACGAGTATGTAAGGTTGTTGTAAATAGGAAATCCATACATAACTCTCGTGTAGCACTAGTAGGGAAAACACTACCGCTGACGTACATATTTTAGCTACTACCATGGCGCACACAGTACGCTAGTGCTACCACGCCAACGTTAGCTACCTACTGCCAGATGCACCAGCCAGGTACACCATGCAGTAACCATAAAATATGGTTGGCATGCCCCTACCTAGTACGCCACTCGTACTTTTTTCAGAAAACAAAAAAAAAGGAAAAGCAAAGCGGGTCCTCTAGTCGCCGATGATGTTGCTGCCGCGCTGCCTCTCGCTCCCAGCCGCCATCACAAGCTCCTTCCTATCCACCGCCATCACAAGCTCCTTCATATCCCCTCCATTGCCCCCCGCGCCCGATGATGCCGAGTCGCCGCCCATTTCCGGCACCACGTCGTATCTCCTTGTCACTCTTCAGCCCTTCAACTAGACCACATGCACACACCATATGTCAACATCTCGAGCCACCGGATTTGCCAAGCAAGCACTTAGGAAGAGGGAATCCGAGGAGGGGGGACGGCACCTCCTTCATTGAGGTTGTTGGGGCCGGAGCTGGAGGAGCGATCGGCTGCGGACGACAACGAGCTCGTGGTGCTCGTCTTTGTATGATTCCCTACTCCCTATGCCCTCATCTTTCTTTACTCCTCAGACACCAACCCCACAAACAGATCAAGCTAGAACCCTCTAAATCACTCCCTACCACTACCACTATGTCCCCACCACCAAGTGTTGCAGCTATAAGAAAAAAAATCTTCACACTATAACAAGAACGGGAAAAAATGGTGACATGGAGAGAGCATGGCAGATGTAGAGCGGATGAGAGAGAGAAAGAGGAACGGGAACGAGGAGAGGGAAACGGAAACTACGTACATGGCGGGTGTAATACAGAGGTGGGAGAAATGCGGTAGCAGAATCCCCCATCGAGGATGGCGTGGGCGAGGAGTGGCTGACACATCTGCGTGTTAGCGAGGAGGAGCACAAGGTTGTGGAGGGGTGGTGGCGCTCACGTGGGAGCCTGACAACGGGATTCGTCGAGGTGAAGCACCGGAGTCGCGCGGGCGAAGATGTGGAGTGGTGAGAGAGGTTTGGGAGATAAGTGATAGAGGTGCGAGGAGAGGGCGAAGAGGTGGGTGCGGTGCGGGAGATAATGGGAGTGGAACGTGTGGTGGATGTTGCATGCGTGTGCATGATGCATGTGGTGTGCAGCGGAAAGGGAAAAAGGGAAAAAAAAGTGGAGAGATATTACCGTCGTGGTGCCACTTTTTTTGGTACACCGTCAGTAGCATACTACCGTTGGCTTACCAAAAAAGTGGTACGCCAGCGGTATGTGGGGATACCGCATACAATCTGGTCGACCCTTATCCATGGCGTACAACATGCTGGTACGACAACGGTAAATAGCACTAGGGTACCACTAATTTGGTGCATCTACGTTATCAAATCTAGTATAAGCCTTTTCCTACAACTGTGGAGACCTAGACCCTAAATCTAGAATCTAATCCTGATCTTAAATGAACGATATGCCCGAAGATATAGACCTAGAAAATAAACTATGCACCTTATCAATACGAAGAAAATGAATTAGGCACACGATTACAGAGAAGTCATTTAGACGTTCCCCCCTCGTTTTTGAGGCCTATATTGACACTACTTTTTGGTCCCCTATTTCCATTTTTGAATGAAATAGTATTAGCTTTTAACTATCATTTCATTTCATGTGTTGTATCGTCATCACGACGGTGAGATAGGAGTCTCGGGTGTCTAGAGATTCTCCATAAATGTTTTTTTCTCAAGCCTTAACTTGTGCATACGATACGAGCTTCGACCGAGGCGATCTTAACGGTGTTTGAATGGTCCTTTGGAGGGTTTCTCATATTTAAAATTCATTTGTATCTTGTTGCTTTGTTTCTACTTGTCGCTCGGTTGTTGTGGTGTGAACGAGGGCGTCGATTACCATAGTGATGTATCTTTACACTAAGCTCGCTCTTTATCTTATCGTCCTGGGTAGACTCGTGGTGTAGTAGTTTACCTACGGATTCAAGTTGGTGTTTTGAGTCACTGAGAGAGGATGCGAGTGTGAACATGTTTAGCCATTGATGGTGTCAAGCACTTGACGAAGGATGCAACTCGAATGCAAGCGACAAACATTAACAAATAGGTTCTTCTTTACGCATTAATCAAATATTTAGTTTAGTGCCGCATGTAGGGCACCATGCCCCTTTTCTCTTATGCCATGGTACTAGCTAGGCTGATCGTCGCCATCAGGCTAACGCCCTTCGGAGATCTCATACACAAGGCATATATAGCAGAGAGCGGATGTATGGACATACAACATGGCACATTGCATGTTTCGACAAATCCCAGATTTTACACTTTGGTGTCTCGTAAAGGCGGAATATTCTTCCGTGGGAGGCGACGTTCTCGTCGACAGCGAGGCACCTGTGGTGACTTTGTCAATCTCAAGACTCGCCGGATCAGTTATTCAACGCACTCTCTTGGAGGTGCTCATAGAGGTAGCGTGTGCGTGTGTGCGTTCATAGGGGTGAGTGTGTACGCGTATGTATGAGCGTCTTTGGTTGTACTGTGTTTCGAAAAAGAAAAAAAAAATGAAAACACGAGGCTTTTGTTTTTTCAGAAGAATACGATCGGACACTTGAATGTACCACTGGACCGCCACATTGTCATGTGTGCGTGATGTGCAGTTTGTGGAGACAAAACATATACGGATACATACATTGAGTCTAGCTCTACATGTGAGCATGCCATCTTGATTGCTACGTGTATACACTACAACACGAGCTAAGCATGCAGATCGAGCTACGGAAACGAGCGGGAACAGCAAACTATCGTACAGTAATTAATAATGATAATATCGTAAAGGCTGAAGAAAATTTGGGTCGTAATTAACCCATAGCACAAATTCGGTCCAGGATAGCTACCGGAGGCCCGTTCTGTTGTCGAAAAAAAGAAAACGTTGGCTGTACCGAACAAAATGAAGCCTACCGAACACTAATCTGTCCGTCGCGATCCCCTCTCCGCCGATTCAAGTCTCTCGGCGCTGTCGCCGGCGCCGCCGTTCTCTCCCAGCCCCGGCGCTCCTCCCTTCCTCCTTCTCCTCTTACATCCACCCCAATTCCACTCGCTCCCGAGCCCCCGCAACAGTGCGACCGGCGGCGCCCACAACTTGCCGACGAGGAGATGCGGCGCCCCAAGAACCACGCCAACGCGGCAGCTTGTTCGACGGCGCGCGCGTGCACCTGTAGGAAGGTGCGCGGCGCTCCGTCGAACTCGCTGCTCGCGGTCGACGGGCTGGTGCTGCACGTCGGCGAGGTGGACGCGGCGGCGCAGCTCCGGGGAGTTTTCTCCGGTCGGTTCCCTCGCCGTGCCCCTGGCCGCACCTTTCCCCCTCCCGTCCATGCGGGTGCGGCGCCCTCGGCCAGGATGTGGCTACCTTCCGCCACCCACCCACTCCACTCCCGATGACCAACCGTGCTGCCTTCGCCTCGCCCCGCCCTGCTCTCGTACATCGCCGTCCGGGTATGCTAACCAAGCCCAAACCTAATCCTCTTCGTCATTTCATTCAGTCTTGACTGAAAAATTGCGTATTTTCAGAGCTGCAGGAGGGGCAGTGAGGCGTTGGAGCAGTAGGCCCGTCGGGCAGGCCGGACCTCCTCGTCCAAAGTTTGAATTTTCTTGCTTTGTTCTGCAGCATTGGCTTCCAAATAGATAGAATCGAAAAAAATCTGTACGAGACGCTTTCCAAATTATGCAGAGTCCAACTTGTTGTGCAGCGATTGTTAGTTTGGTTAATTATTTGGGATGTGCTTTGTTGAGCACTGCGTAATATTTCTGATGCATGGTACCAGTTCAGAATTTCAGTGCCTTACCATCACTTGTGTGTCAACTCAAATCGATTCCTTGTGAATGTATCTACATGGTTGTTCAAGGAGGAGTGCTTGTTGTCCTAGATATTACCTACATTAGTATTTGTTCTTCACTGATATAGGGCAGCATAGTACGTCTACTGGGAGTGTTTGCTCTGCGATAATGTGGTACATCTAATAGCATTTTAACATGATGCCACCAATTTCGGTCGAAGAATATGCGAGAAGCAAGCAATCTGATTTGTGATGATCTGGTTTATGAATTTGATCTAGTCGCTTTTGTGTGCTTCAGATTAGTAATATTAGTCATGTAATCTTTGTGCTAGCAAACTGTTGGTATCTGCACCTAAGTAGTTAACTAAATCCAAGTGTTTAATACTAGTTTCCTGACCGGTTGCTGTAATTAGTTACTAGCTGAAATAGTTTTTATGTAGGTGGACAGTGTAGTTCTATCAGCTGCTAGTGTTCTAGCTTTAGTATGAAAGGAGGTAGCATTTGTAGCTAGATAATTTTATCATGTTACAGAGTTCACTTGTGCTATTTGATATCCTATCTTTCTTGAGCAGCCGGAGGAGTGGACGGGTTGGACAAGTCGGTGAACAAGTTTCCGGAGCACTATGCCTGCCAGTCCAGCACCTTCTTTTGCTCTGTGCTGGACCTCGCCGACATCGATAGTCAAAGGTCGAGTTTGATTTTAGTTGCTGTGATTGAATACATTGCTGCCGCGCTGTCCTGTCATGTTGTGCATTGTGCTATGGGTTTTGCTTGGTAGTTCAATCATGTGTTGTCGTATTTCTTTTCGATCTATGGTTAATAGTCACTTGGTTCTCATTGGCAGCTCTAAGCGTTGTTTGTATGCATGAGAGATGTGTAGTTGATCCTTGCTAGAGCACTGGTCCAATGAATAATCTGGCAATACATGCAACAGAGCTGTGTGTTGCAAATTTATTGTCTTGCTCCTGATTTATATATCATAGTGCTTCCAACTTGTTATATAGTAATGGGGTATTTGATGTCACTTGACAGTAAAAATAGCGTCTGTCCTGGTATATTAGCAGAGTATCAGTTGGGTTGATGCTATTGTGAAGAAGGGAAGTAATCTGCTCAGTAGAGTTCCTGTCCAGTTTCTGTCGTTGGTACTGACTTTGTAATCCTATAGAGTAGACCAACTGTCAAACGGCTGTAAGCATGAAGATAAGCGTCTATCTACTGTCATCTGCGTCTTGTTTCCAGTTGGCAGTTGGTGTGGTTGAAGTCGAAGGAACAGTATCTGAATTTTGTGTTATCTGCAGGTGCCTATTTTGGGCTTTGCGTTTGTGACCGGACATGTTAATACGAGTGTCCAGGTTATGTCGATGGCTGGCCGGATGTGCTCGCCTCCGGCTTCTGAGCTTCGTTCTGCGGCGGTATATGCCTTTAATTTGGAGTAAGTGTTTGTTGTAGAATCCGGGTGAGCTAGAGAAGCTTGCTGTAATTGTACGTTTGCATTTGTTCTTAGATGAACTTAATTGTGGTGGAGTGTATCATGTATTGAAATATCTCTAGAGTGTTGCTGCTTTATGCATTTAATTATATTTTGTGGTGTTTGATCCTGAAACTTTGTAAGTATAATTGAAAAATGCTAGGTTGCTCATGTGACGGGTAAAAGAAGGGAAGGACTCGTAAAAAGTTTGCTAGTATTGTGTTTCTTTTTTGATATGAGAATTGTTTTTAGGTGGCGCGCGTGAAGTTGTAGCAGTTAATTCGGTGGCGCGCGTGAAGTTAATACTCGAGAATAGCAGCGGCCAGGTTGAACCGATCGAGTAGGACCGCGCGCGCGTGAATTGAGATGGAGGTCGCCTTTTTAATTGTTGCTGGAAAAATAAGAGGTTATTGCACCATAAGTACAAGAACTTGCATTCTACTCCCTCCGATTCATATTAATTGACTTCAATATGGATGTATCTAGAACTAAAATGTGTCTAAATACATCCATATTAGAGTCAATTAATATGAACCGGAGGGAGTATGTGCATTTTCATACAAAATCTTGCAAAGTGTGTTTCACTCATACAAGAACTTGTCCTGGACGTGCACCACTCATACAATTCAATGTGGTAGCGACATGTGGCAGTTTTTAGACATGAGAGGAGGTTTTCATTGCAGCATTGAAGAAATAGGATAATTGCGAACAGGTCCTCGCCCCAACTAATGACCCAGCTAACGCCCCAAGTAACGCCCTGACCCTCCAGACCCACCGCACAAAATCACACGAAAAGGCACGGCAAAAAATAGATACGATGAAAAGGAAAATAGCAGAGCAAGAAGGTCACGCAGGCATTACAACGAACACCTCGCCGCCGGCGGCCCGGCTCAGCGGAGCCAATGGTGGAGGTCGGTGGTGGACGACGGGGAGATCGGCTCCCCGCCTACGCTCTCCGCGCACGACAAGGACAACACAGTGGAGCGCTGCTCGGAGGTGAACCGCCCCGTCGCGCTCTTGAAGCTCGGGCTCTGCAGCTCTGCGCGTACCCGCCGCCGCCGCCGTACGTGTCCGGCGGGACGGGAACGACAGCCGCTTCTTGGCGCTCCCGGTCGCGGGGTTGTACGCGGTCTGCGGCAGGTCGCGCTCGGGGTCGCGAAGGGCGCGGCCGCGCGCGCTCTGGGGCGGATGCACGCCTTAGCCGACTCCGTGGCCGCCATGTGGTTCGGCACCGCCGAGCCGGAGGACGCGTGGCGCTAGGAGTGAAGGCTCGGGGTATAGCTGCCCCCGCCGGCCACCGCGCTCCACGCGTGGGCTCGCGGAGCGGACCTGGATCGGCGGGCGCGCCTTCCCCAGCGAAGGCGTCCCCGCGGAGTGGTGGTGGTGGTGCGCCCGGTGCATCGGCGAGCCGCTCCCGTGTTGCGACGGCGGCGCCTGACGCCGAGGCGTGGAGTAGGAGAAGGGGCGGCCGGTGTCGATCTCCGGGCGTATTGACCTAGTCGCGGTGGTCCGTGGACGCGCGTTCGGAAGCGGCGGCCGCGGTTCGGAGCTGCTCCTGTTGGCGTCGAAGGATGCCCGTGACGCCATCCACCTCTCTGCCAGTAGCGGCTGCCCGTTGACGTCCATCTCTTCCTCCGCGGACGGGCGGGGTTCCTCAAAATCTTGTGAATGAAAACACGGCAGCAACCAATCAGTAAGATCGAACGTACTGTAATCTCGGCACTGCAAATTCAATCACCAAACGCATAATTACTTGATTGGAGAAGGCGTAGGAGAGCGCTCTCTCACGCCTGAGAGCGGCGTCTTTCCTGGTCTGCAGCATGGCCTGGATCTCCTCAATCGTCCGCGACCGATCATCCCAGTCGTCGGCGGCGAAGCTGCTGCCATCCCTCGACCGTGCCATCCCTCGACCGCTCCTACAAACCAACCCAATCCATCACCATCAATCAAACATTTCCGGAAACACTAGATTGGTAGTACTTGAGATGCGATGTTGGTTGGTTGAGTTGCAGACGGAGACGGATCACGGAGCGTCGCTCGGCGTATTCGTGGGTGTACTTGGAGTCCCAGAAGGTGGATGTGTCGACGCCTGTATGAGGACTAGGCTGCTGCCGCAGGCGCGGCGCCCGGTGGCGGAGAGGGAGTCCTGCGAGAGGCACATCCGCCGGTCGCGCACCCGCACCCGGACGCGCACCGCCGCTTTGCATGCAGCGCAGCGTCATGTTGGCCTGTACGCACGTTGTGGCCGCGCACAGCTTCACTCGGTCCCTTGAGAGCGCGCAGCGCGCGCGCGCTCGCGGTCGAAAGAAAACACACAACCACCCATTAGCGTCAAACCTACGCGGCAAGTGCGGCGCGGCCATTGCTCGTGTCCTACATACCAGGTAGCCTCGGAAGGCGGTGCCGCACGACGACGGCGGGCGTAGTGCCTCGCGCACGAAGGCTGGATGAAGGGCGGGTGAGGCGGACCACCTCGGCGGCCGCCTGCGCCGTGGCCACGGCGGCTTCGGCCGTGGCCGCGGTCGCCACAGCGAGCGCGATGGCGTGGTGCTGCTCATCCGTCACCGAAGGGCCAGGCGCGGACCTCACCGGCGCAGATTGCTGCTGCTGCTCCGGCGCCGGAGGAGCCGCCGGCGAAGGGGACGGGGACGAGGACCTCCCGAACAGCCATCTCCTTCGCTCCCTCTTGTTCTGCGTGGCCAAAATGTCCAATATACAACGAAAACGTCATCAATATGTCCCCTCAAATCTCGAATTCAGTAAGGGTTTCTCTGCAAAAACGCTTTGACGGTGCACCAGGGACACGTGGCAGCTCCAGACACCACTTGTACCAACGGTGCACATCCAGGACAAGTTCTTGTACCACCTGAACACGTTTTGCAAGTTCTCGTATGAAAATGCACATAGAGTGCAAGTTCTTGTACTTGTGGTGCAATTACCTCGAAAAATAAAGATGCAGAACGGAGTTAATTAGGCGGCGCGGGGCATCGAAAAGAAAGGACGGAGTTAATTGTGCATGTGTCTCGGGTGCACGTACAGCCGCGCGCCCGCGCCCGCCCTTGCTTTGCTGGCGGTCCAAAAGAAGCTGGCAGATCGGTCGCCCTTCTTCATTACTAGTACTACAGTTGCGGTCGCCAGGTTCGTGGTCGGGGCGACCACGAAGGCGCGCGAGGCCGTGGTCACTCAGGCCGTCGTAAACCAGGAGAAGTTCCCCTTTGCGCCGGCAGTAACCAAGCAACGGCACGAGATTGCGGTGCCGAAGCCGTCCGATGCTTGCGATCTCCGCTGCACAGAGACGTAAATCCCGATGCCTACAGCGAGAACCAGCGCCGCCGACGCTATGGGGAGCACGATTTCCAGCACCTTGGACCGCGGCTTTGGCCAGGCCCGCGGCAAGGCCGGCAGAGCCGGGATGTCCAGCGCCGGGGCTGGCCCGCCCAGCGCGAAGCTCCAACCGACGACGAAGTGGCGTGTGGTCAGGATGCCCGTCGCCGATGAGAAACCGACGTACGCCGTGCTTTGCACCACACCCGAGAGGTCGACGGTGGTCTGCAGAAGGGGCTTCTTGGGTCTGGCCATGCCCAGGGGAGCCATGGTCACTGTGATCTCCGTGGCCGTCCCGTCGTAGTCCACCCACACTTGCATGGCCTTCCGGCTGATGAGGTTTAGATTCTGAAAGCGCCCGGTGCCGTCGTCGTAGTACCCGGCGTCGGTGGAATCGAGGGACACGAGGCTGTTGACGTCGATGCCGACGTGGTTGCTGTTGATGTCACGGAACTCGGCGTTGAAGATGGTGTCCAGCTCCACGGCGAAGATGTGGGCGCTCTGGTTGCCGACATCGGTGCTGTTGAGCAGGCCCAAGAACTGGCTTGGCAGCGCAGTGGAGAGCACCTCCTTGGACGCGGAGACGAAGAAGGCCACGCCATGGCTGCTCAGATCGGAGTACTGCCCGAAGATAGCGAAGACGAAAGTGGTCGAGAAGGACCGTGTGGCGTTCGGCGCCGTGCGGAACGGAAGCGGCCACGGGTGGAAGGCCTGGCCTTTCGTCTGTATGGTGCCGTTGGTCAGCATGAGGAGGCCGTTCGGCATGACCACCGCGCCGTCCAGCGTCAGGTTCACGCCGGCGAAGCCGTTGTACGTGAACTGCATACCCTCATCGCCGACGCTGCCGCTGGCCGCGAGGCAGAGACCTGCAGCGACGAGGAGCAGGATGACCAAATGGTGAGGCTGGAGAAGCATGGCTCCAAGCTGGCTTTCGTATCACTTTGCCGTGGCCAATGGCGCAAGGAAAGGCGGCCTCTTTGTCCTTGGCTACGGTACACAGCGAATCCTCATTATTGTTTCCTTTGCGAGTAGTGCGGCGCGGCCAAAAGAATTTCTTTTTCCTTTCAGTGGTAAGGAGAAAATTTTCCTTTCGAATTGAAGGCTTGTGGAGCGTTCCACGCACGCACCGACTGAAAATGAAGTGTGAGTCCGAAATGAGGCGGATGATGTGAACCCGTACACTCTATTATGAAAAATTCTTTAAAATGCTATTTAAAAGTTTCCGAAAAACTTGAAAAAATGTAGACATGTATATCCTATGTTGACACTTACTTCTGCAGATTTTGGCATAAAAACGACCATATATAACCTACACATAAATGTGAAAGTGGAATTTCCTACTGTATTTCTGTGAACATACACAATCAATAATTATAGTGTCATTTCGATATTTTATCATTTTCATGTAGGCCATATATAATCGTATTTTTCTGTGAAAACTTGCACAAGTAAATATCAACATAATATATGTACATGAAAATATTTATTTTAGATATTTTAAATAGCATTTTTTAATATTGAAGAATACGGGTGCATGCACCCAGGTTCATCCTTGTATTTTTCGAGTCCGAAAGTCTTTCCTTTTTTGCAAAGGGTCCATAAGACTAGAACTTGTGTGCTCTTTGTGTTTCTTTTAAAACGTACGTAAGGATTTATCCCATCTTTAAATTAATAAAGTCACAACGGCAGATAGTACATGAATGCTAAGAACAGCTTACAACACAGAGAAATTATGAGCAAACAACAAATATGATTGAAAGAACAGCATGCAACATCATGAGCCTCTTTAGCTATCTGCAACTCGGTGCCATCGAAACTCCAGGTGAAGTCGGTAGGTGTGGCTTGACTTGGACACACACTAGGCAGTCGCGCATCAGCCACATCGAGTCAATCATCGAAGAAGGCTCCCTGCCTCCTCGCCCTGGCTTGAAGGGCGCCGAACCCCCAGTCGATGGAAATGCTCCCCTGAGCCTAGATGCTAACTAATGGCGAGGACTGAAGAAGATTTTCCAAGAAAGCAACACCAAGCCCAACACATCGAGAAGCACATCAGCACACCGGACATCGAACACGTCGGAGACGAAACTGCTGGAAAAGCTAGAGAAGACACCGGCACACCTCCAAATCCACATCAAACGCCCACACCGACCTCAAGCGCCCCAAGACCGCGACTTCAACAAGGGGAACGACGCCACATCGCCACCACCGCCCAATCCACGATTAGGTTTTCACCTAGGGTCCTAGGAGGAGGGGGGACAGTACCTTGACAGTGCCCCCAATAGGACAGGCGGTGAACATGGACGTCGTTGTCGTGACCAGCACCACCGGTCAGGGATTTCTCCTGGTCACAGAGTCCTGCCCACATCTGCGTCGATTCATAAACATAAAAATTGGGTGCATCAGAAGATAGGAGGGGTTGGCGGCTTCCAAACTAGAGTCGGCGGCCACCGAAGGGCCCCCCAAGCTAAGTCCGGCACCTGTTGGCTCCACGACGTCCACACGACCGCAGAAACCAGCCAACACCCGGGAGAACCGCCTGCCGCCAAGCCGGTGTGGTCCTACCACCAGACTAGGGCCGCTGCCCTGAGATCTCGAGCTCCGACCGAGTCCACGGACAGTAGAGGCCGCTGCCCTGAGATCCCACCGAGGTCATGGCAGACAGAGGCCGCTTCCATGATATCTCAAGCTCCTGCCGAGGCCGCAGCCGGCAGAGGCCGCCCTTACCTAAGGTCGAGCCAGAGGCCAACCCGTCGGAGCAGGGGAACCACCAAGCACCCGCATAAGCCATGGCGAGCCTAGCGCGGCGTTCCTCTACCTAGCCACCGCGCGGGGAGCCAAGAGCCTAGATCCCCGCCGCCCCCATCACCGGCGTCTCGAGTTTAGCCCGGCAGCACCTCCGGGGACGGAGAGGGGGAGAAGAACAGAGGGGGAGGGTAGTGAAGGCGGGCCTAAGGTTTCGCCCCCTTAGTCGCCTGGAGGGGGCGACGCGAGGTGAGCGTACCGCTTCCATGACCCTCTTTGTGTTTCTCGAGCTGAATCTGCATGAACTAGTTAGAATCATTATTTCTTATTGCTATTATTAAGGAGAAATACCTACCAGAATTGACTTCAGAACTTTCTCCTTCTATTTCCTAATATCATCAATTGTTGGTCTTTAACAAACACAACATTATGGATTATCACAACCTTTCTTGCTATTGTAGCATACAAATTGCAGTCGAATTGATCACCTCCATAGCCAAGAAATATGCACTGTCATGCCTTTGAATCAAGCTTTAACCTTTCGTCTTGAGAGATATGAACACATGCCTAACACCTAAAAAACCTTCAGGTGATCATATGAGACTTCATTGTTATAATTAGACCATATTAGGAATATCTCCGATAACTCGATGGGTGATTAAGAAGATAAACTGCTGTCGACAAAGCCTCGCCTCACTAATGTTTGGGCAGCTTTGCACTTGACAACAAGCATATAACTCTCTCCACAATTGTTATGTTCATCCTATCAGCAAGAACATTCAGTTGTGGTGTCCTCGGGTTAGTAAATTGATGTCTAATCCCCTCCTCCCTGCAATAGGCATCAAATGGGCCAATGTACTCTTCCCCATTATCAGTGCGAATGAACTTGATCTTCTTCTTCTTAGTTTATCTCTCAACCGAGACTTGGATTTGCTTGAATACACTTAGTACTTGATCTTCGATCTTCAACACATAGACCCAAACCTTCCCAGAAAATTCATCAATAAATATGGCAAGTACTTTGATCCACCATTTGACCTCATCGTCATTTTGCAAATATCAGAATGTACAAAGTCCAACACCTCGGGCGCATGAGAAGATAGCAGGGGCTGGCGGCTTCCGAACTAGAGTCGGCGAGCACCAAAGGGCCCCCCGAGCTAAGTCCAGCACCTGCTAGCTCCGCGACGTCCACACGACCGCAGAGACCAGCTTCAGGGTGAAAACCTAAGGTTTTCTGATCGGGCGACGATAGTGTTTGTGCACTATTACCTTCTTGGAGGCGTTGCTTTTGGAGAACCTGGAGTTCAGGTGTCGTCTTGGTGGAGGATGTACCATTGTTGCTAGGGCTGGAATACCGGGACTTTTCTTTTATGTATTTCTTCTTTAGTTTTTGGCTGTGTGCATCCGTAATGCTATTAGAGTATTGCGCTGTTGCGGAGACTGGATTTAATTGGTATCTTCCTCATATTAATATATACTCCTTATCGAAAAAGATGAGAATTAGCACACTCAAATATGATGTGAAAATATGCATTAAACTAAGACGTAAACTTCAGCATCAGTCATGTACTGAGTACTGACTCCATAGATTGATGCTCAATCACGGATGAAAAATATATACATAACATATATATGGAGGAACAGATTTTGCCCCCAAGAACAAGTCATGGGTGCTCTCATCACACAGGTAGTATACGTACTATACCTAATTGAAAGGTGTATTACATGGATTTCATGAGAGCCAAATCGAATTTCAAATTCAAAACTATATCCGGTGTTCTCAATAAGCGCTATCTCTGAATTTGCATATAGAGGAGGAAATCTGCCAAGCAAAGACAAGTGGCATAAAATGAAAAAGTTCAAACACATTACCGATATCTCTTGCATACAATAGTTTTCGGATCTCCTTGCAGGCTACTAACTATGCCGGCACCTGGCTTACTTAGTATGGATTCAGAACAAATTGGTCACAACTGAGGACTTAGCAAAGATTTGTTTAGAAATTGAACGGTGTGCATTTAACTCCCTGAAGGAGTTTACACACCTTGAGCTCCTATGGCGACCAGAATTGGCTGGGGAGAAGCGAACAGAGCTCGAGCTGCGCCAACGAACAGTGTGGTTGTGGTGGCCGGTGAGGAATGTGTTGTTGTCTCGGTAGAACAAGAAGAGTACCCTCCAAGCCTGGCTAGTCTCGCACCGATCCTGATGCCAAAAATCTTGACAGGGAGGAGCTGCAGTAGAACAAGAACACGAGAAGGCATGCTCGAACCTGTCAGGCGTTGGAGGCAACACAACATAATACAAGGAAAAGAGAACCTGCTGAATCCGGAGAAGACGATCTAGAGAAGGGATAGCTGCCGGCAGAGGCCATCTCCATCTTGACTCCTCTCCTCTCCTCGACAAGTAAAAGTCAAAGTCTAAGTCACACACGCTTCCCGCACGCGGTGGGTAACAAAGGTCTTATATTTATAGAGCTACCTTGAAAGTAAGGAGAAAAGAAAGGGAACTATGAGCAGGAAGGAGGAGATGATCTCACGAAATGGATGGCCGGATGGCTGGGATGGACAAAGCACACAGATCAGTGACATGGCTCGTCCCCCGTCTAATCCAGTCCGGTACGTAAAACGATGAGGCATTATTTACTGGTGTGGAGTATCCAATGGGTTATATCTGTACATAATAACTGCTTCCACTGACTATTCATCTTGCAAATCTGTAGCTCAATCATCAATCCGTATTCCAGGTAGCTAGCTTGTTTTTTTTTCCTTTACTCTCTTTCAGCTACTTCCTCCGTCCTAATTTTGTTCCACGAAATATGTCTCAATTTTATCTACATTATGTATACACACATTAAATAGTGGCTACATACATTTAAATATAGACAAATCCAAGACATTATTTGTGGGACGGAGAGAATATTATATTCATTTCATCAGAAATTAATGCGTCTAGACAAATACAAATCTAAAAAAATGTGAGTAGTATATGAATTTTTTATCCTCCATTCCATGCTGAATTTAGGCCTATTTTGTAGGATCTAGCTAAGCATAGCACTGTCACTCCATGTCCTAAAATTCTACTCTATATGTTGAGATCGATATAATGTTGTCAACTTTGGTACATACGCACGCATCATTTCTTATTGGGGAAATATCAGACATCAAGGGACCATGTCCGACGCATTAAGGAGGAAACATTAGGCATCCAGCAAGAATTCATTTCAAACATCATCAAGCATTGGATGCACAAACTTGGAAACACATGAATGTATGAATGAAGCTCAAAAAATAAAATGGAGCCAACGCACAAGGCCCACGCATCAATAAGCTAGTTCATGCCAAACTGTTTGTATTCAGGACATCTCATGTCTCAATGAAACAAACATCACACAATAAAAAATATTGCCTTGTTACAAACCTTTCAGCAAAACATTGTACATCATAATGGTAAAATAAGATGCGACATTCTGATGAAGATGCTCTAGGCCAGCATAGCTAACTAGAACTTAACCCACTGCAACATCACAAAGAAAAGCATGCCTCAGCCAGCTGGTTCAAGCGTCCAGCTCCACTTCGCAACTTCACAGGGAGAACAACAACCTCCATCACCTCGACTGCCATCAGTTGAACTAGCTCACATCCTTGTCATCTGCACGACAAACACTACCAAGTAAAAGATTCACCTTCACATAAGGCAACTAGACAAGCATAAACAAAGATGGCAAACTGAAAAATAGCAGAAAAGTAGCAAAGGAAGACAAGAAGAATATCACTTGCAATCCATATCGGCTACTTATTATATCCTTGTCATAAATTTCGGCAGAAAGAACAAAATGAGAGCACATATGTACCCACACCAAAATCAATCAAAACTTGGACTCTAACATCCTAAGGTACTTTTCATGGATGTGCTACTTAGGTGAAGAAACGAAGGCCCCATCAACAAAACAATATCTTTCATAGGGCATTTGAAAATAGAAGATAATAATGATGAGCATTACGATTTGTTCTCAGCAAATAGAAACATGAGATGCATTAAAATAACTACCTAGCTGGCATTGTGATTTGGCTCGGAAACGAATGTACTAGTTGAATCAACACAAACAGATAACAGTTGCCAGAGAATATCATGCAAATGAGTAGAAATATAGTTGTAATTAGAATATCCAAGGTGAAAAAAGGAAATTGTAGGCAGCGTTAAAACGAGCATGTTAATATATGTGATGGGTTTCAGGAGCTTGAACAAGAACTGGATAACGTTGGAGGACAATGAAGAAACTTGTACTGATATAATCTACAGTACTGACAAAAAAAAGGTATGATTGATTCCCAGATGTTACAAAAACCTGTCTAGCTCTGTTTTCATGTATCATTTTTGGACTGAACCAACACCGAAATATGAGTTGCTCAAATAACACTCTCATAGGAGACATGTGTTACGCATCATATTCTTAGCAACATACATGCCAAGGAATTCCTATGATGATGGCAAATAGAAGGAAAGAAAAGTTTTTCATGGTGCGGTCTCTATGTTACCAATATACCATTATCTTCGTCCCGATATCTGCCCAACATCCCACAAAAAGAATCGTTTTTCAGACGAATACCTTGAGCCTCTGGAGACGGGGTTCGCACATAGCAGGCAGCCGACAGCAACCTGTGGCCGACATCAACGCCGCTAAGAACGAGTAGAAGACCCCATCCGATGGCGCTAGTGCTACCAACAAGGACCCATCAGACCTGATAACCACTACATTTATTCAAAATTTGGATCTCAATTAAAATTTATAACCAGATATTAGAAGCTACAATCCAAGTGGAACATAAATTCTTCAATAAAAGTGGACAACATGGGCTAATTTGTTAGGCATATTTATCAGAAGAAAATGACACGCATATAGTGACCTAGATCATTAAAGATCAAGACCACATAATACCAACCAGTGGTATTCACAACCAAATGAATGTCTCCCGATACAGACCCAGCTGCTTAGAAATCCCACAATCAATTTTTAAATGGCATCATCAAAATTTTGAACATCACATAACTATTTAAGAATGCACATGACTAAAAGGAAAACCATCTGCATCTCAGCTAGCATATGCTATGCATCCGTAGAAAAGAAACCAAGCCTAGGCATAAACAAATATTTCATCTCTAATAAGCACTTCCATGAACACGTCTTGTTGTAGTTTGTTGTCTTGACCAAAGCAAATCAGCGAGAAGTGAGAAGCAAGGAGGGAGGTCATAACCTGCAGGCTAAAGAAGCAGAGCATGCCGTTGAGGCAATTCCCTCACACATTGTACTAGAAGGCGATGACCACATGAACGCCCTTTTGGTAAATGTAACTGATAAGGATCTCATAACTCTCAATGAGATTCTCTAACTTACAAGAAAGAACATGTCAACAGAACATAATTGATTTTTTTTATAGCAACAACAACCTCTTTAACTACTCCAAGTGGTATATGTATCACGCGTAACGGGTTTTTTGATAGATCATATATATGTGGAAAAGGTGAACTACCTCTATACACTAAAAATGACACGGTGGTCCAAATGGTGAGATTAGGTTAGCTGAGAGATCAGCAAAGGAGTAACTGTGGGGTTGTCCACTCGGCCTTTGATCCATCTCCATCTGCACATATACAAGTAAGAATCGTAAAATAATTGGGATAATTTTCAATGGTATATGTAATTAGAAAATGATCTGCAACCTTCTTTATGAAATTTAGACCATATATCCATGTCTAGAAGAGAAATCGTACACATCTAAATAAGCATCTGCTAATGAATTATATAGGCAAGGAGAAAGACCATTTAATTTGCAGATTTAATATTGTCAACCCAGGGTAAGTGCTTGCATACACAAAACAGAATACAACCTTATTAGCCATTTTCTTCTTTCATTTTGACAGAAATAAAAGTTGCAACAATCCCATATCCAAAAAGGACGAAATGCAAATATATTAGAGAAAAGTAGAAAAGACATAAAGATCTATGGTTCATTCTTTGCTCAAACTTAAGTCCCACAAATGCATACAGAAAAAACCAATCCTTCTACGCTTACTTAGTTTATTTAGGCCCAATAAAGAAAAAATCAGACAGAATAAAAGCATGATAATATCATTAAGATCCTCTTGTGAAACGATAACAATTGTACCTTCATCACTATACTCCAACACTAGCAAATTAACAAGAAAAAATGAAAAAAAAATCAAAGCAAGGGTGATAGCCGTGGATATGCTTACTTCACAAATGGAGTTCATACTTCCAAAGTCCACACCTAGCCATTTCAAAAACCAAGTAAGAGAACGTAGCACAATTGTTCCTGTTTGTACTTCCCTGCATCTCAAATCAGTAAATACACATTAATCAAGTTGTCATGTTCTAGAATCGGGAATGCACTCATCTCTAGAGACCTTGATAGCAAAACAAAGAAGATGCTGGAAAATAATAAAGAGGATGAAATATGTACTAATATACTGAATAGACTTATTCCAAAATATATATGATACAAATTCTTCTTTATTCATGTTTGTTGATGCCTCCTGATGCTCCATTTAAAATATACACACGAAGAGGATGTAAATTGTAAAGCAACATAGTGGGTTTAAATTATCTGGTTGTAACATGCATGCCTCAGATGTGGCTGCCTTACCATTTCTTTTGCTGTATGCTCATTCTGAACATTCTCATGTAGTACCAAGATGCCAAACTTAAAAATGGGTAAAAAAAATAGGAGTAGTGACTTCCACTGGGAGTTCAATTGAACTTTTAGTCAAATATCGTTTGTGGATAGAAATTATTGAGAACAAGAAAACACCATCGTAGCAAAACACCTTCATGCTGACCAAATTGGAGTTACTTTACTAAACCTCCGACTAAATAAACTGATGATGTTTACTCAAGTACCTTCAGATCAAATAAATGGCAGCACAAACATAAAATCACAGACTACAAAAGTACCTGCCAGCCCAGTAAAGATCAACAAGAACGAGCAGAAAAAAAAATGTTTATCACTTTCTGCCAAAACCATTTCTGATTGGTGTACCCAAATTGCATTACTCTTGTCTCTTTGACAAACACACATCGAAAGAATGATAATGTTTCAGGAAACATAGCATTCTAAAAAGGATCTCAGCCAAGAGACGACAACCAACATCGGAACCTGCCTTTATAGCTGGGACCCAATAACCTTTTAGCTCTCTTTTCTGACAGCAATGTGCATACAAAGCCTCTATGAGGTACAAACAGAGTAAATATTGCAACTACAAGTGCATATGCATTTTCTAATATTTTACCACCAAAGTTCATCGGCTCAATCTTATAGGAAGGCTGAAGTTTCAGAGTATAATATGAAAATACAAGGGGACTGAACCCAATTCAATTCCAATTGGGAGAAGAGAACCCAACAAAAATCGCAGAGAACTACCCGCTTAAATGTTTGAAATCAACTTCAACAGCCCACAGTTCATTTTAATCCTTTGGAGGACTCTCATTCTACGTAAATATGGTGGAAGTTCTCCGAGATTGAGACCCGTAAGTTCAATTTCACCGATTTAGGTTGCATTTCTCATCTTTGACAGTGGTCAATGGTCGACAACAAGCAACCGTTAATGAATATGGGTAATAGGTTTTTTGCGAGAGGGTAAAATATGAGTTTACTTTTGAATAAAGGCATTATCTATAATGAATTAAAATTTTCTATGTAGGAAACTATAGCCACGGTCTAGTAACGTCATGATCAAAAAATCAAGTGTGCTCAAATAGTGTGTAGCTGCATGCAAAAGATAATATATCAGTGCTATGACGTTGATAATACAAGTTTCTAGGTGAATATAACAATAAAGATCAAAATAGATCAATAGAAACATAACAACTTGATGATGCATAAGACAGTTCATAACAACTACAATAAATCCAAAATAGTAACAAGTTGCCACAATATGATGAAACCACACCAAGTATGATTTCAAGAAGTTCCTTTTTTAAAGAATCCTGGTATACAAGAATGCAAATGTTATCTCTCACAAACAGAATGTTCTAATTGGATAATGCAACTTAGAGAATGGCTAATTAGAGTAGCAGACACCACACAAAATAGACCTACATGCAAGTGAGGGATTTACCTCTCCAACCTATGCGAACCAGATCGATGAAGACATGCGGCAGCCATGGGTTGTCCTGCGGCTAGTGGTTGTTGGCACTGGGCAGCGGGAGGCCCGAGCATGAGGGTGCTTGGAGAGGCGGTGACGCAGGTCATCGACACCGACAAGATTGCGGTTATACGTGGTCGCCAGCCGCCCAGATCCTCCCGCTCAACCTCCCTGCCTCCCACATCAAGTCCCTCATGCAGCTACGTGAGGGTGGTGGTGGAGCGTGGTCCAACCGGTCACTGGGTTGCGTCACCACTACCTGTTGCCACGCTCCCTAGTAGACTGTCGCACACATATTTCTTGGATATATAAGAAACCTGGAAAGAAAATGGAAAAAAACATGAGGCATTACATATGAGGAGGTAGTCATATAATAAGGAAAAGAAAAATCTGAGTTAACTGAAAAACAAATAGTCCATCTTTGCCCCTTTAGAACTTTTTGAGTAAAATAAAAAGTGAGTTATGGTCTGTAATAACATGTTTGTTTCTATCCATGTTAATCAAGCGGATAATTAAACGATGATCACTTAAGAAATATCCAAATTTAGTTTCAAGCTTGATCTGCTTGAGGGAATAATATTTCAGGAAAGGAAAGACAGTGGTCATCATAATTCTTCCATCAAGAAGTCATCAACTCATTCTAATGAATAAATCCCTATATGCATCATTTGGTTCCTACAACATGACTTTCCCCAGTTTGTAGATTTCGCATAATCATGCCAGCTAGTTCAGAAAACACTAATACAACTTAATGGACCGTCCATGCTAGGACCCCAACTGGTACAATTTATGTCACGGCAAGTTCTTGCAATTGTATATGAGTGGAAGACCAAATGAGAACAACCATGCTTTAACAAGCATGCTACACAAGTTTCATTGGTATTTATACCAGACCTCCCTGCTGTCGGTTCCTCACTGTACACAAGTGTTAAAGGCATCTAATATGATCTAAACAAATCATGATGTGGGTGACTGGGTGTACAATAACTGAGATGCCATATTTTTTATTAAAATTGGTTTAATAGCTATACAAAAGGTGTGAGACAATTGCAGAAATGATTGTTACAAGATATAGTGGAGTTGAGACAGTTGAAATGGCACTGCAGGTTGTACGTGAAAATGCTCCGTCACCCATTGCGTATGAGCTCCAACATGTCTACCATTGTCTCAGCGTTGCACCTAGGCAGATCACATACGCATGATTAGTTTTAGATCTAAAACAAGTAAATGCATCAGTCAACTAGCAGAGATGCAAAAGGCCATCCGCAAGTAATTCTTCCATTATCAAGAAGTAAACTAGCTGCTATATAGTGCATACGCTATACTCTTCACATATTATAGGCCATAGCAAGAAATTTGTATCCATTCAACTAACATAGTTCTTCCTAAGTGCACTACATACGAGGAGCAACCACCTGTAAGATTTGAATCCATCCAAAACAAGAAAAACTTCATGCCTAGTAGTAACTAGTACATATATAAATGGGTAAAATTTGTCAACTGAAAGGGTACCACATCAACTCATTGACACACGCAAATCTGTAACCATGTGACGTTTAAAAAAAAATTGTATACTACAGGTGTGGTAAATAGCTTAGACGATCAGTATTAAAGCACAACAAATTTAACTGCTTGCATATATGAAATTTAACTGAATTTTAAACAAACAGCACAAAACACAGGAGTAAACAAGAATCTTGATCAACATATTATTTTCTAAACAAAGCATCGTGTGGCGTGTGCTACTAAACTCAAAAGAGGACAGGGGAAACACTAGACCGAGATCAAACAATATGCAGAGATAAGGGAATTAATTTCTGCGCTAACTGAAGGAAAGAAGTGCTCACGCACAACACTGAACAAATAAAAATTGATCTTGCAACCATGTCGTTAAGGTCTGGTACTCCCATAGATTGATCTTAACTCTTCACTACTCCAACTTTTTGGTACGGTACTAGTTTATTTGCTAGATCATAGCTCAAATCCTGTCCTGCCGGTTGTCCATGCAAGTAAATGAAAAATACTCACCGCTGGGAGAAGCGAGCGGAGCTCGAGCTGCGCCGACGAACGGTGTGGTTGTGGTGGCCGGCGAGGAATGTACTGCTGCCTCGGTGCTGTTTCGATGTTGTTGTATTGGTGCTGCTTCAAGGTCTGAGAATTCTACAAACAATTATCTCAGTGCATGCATCCTCTCTTTCATCAACGAGAGAACCTATAAAATTGAACAATAATAAGCCATCAAGCTACCAACTTTTTATATAAGCTATCAATGTTAACTGAAGTAGAACTTTTTGAGGAAAATAAAATGGTCGTCATGTTTAGAACTTATTGAGGAAAATAAAATGTGAGTTATCGTATGTAATAACATGTTTGCTATCCATGTTAACTGAAGCAGATAATTAAACCATGATCACTTAAGAAATATCCAAATTTAGTTTCAAGCTTGATCTGCTTGAGGGAATAATATTTCAGGAAAGGAAAGATAGTGGTCACATCATCAGTCTTCTATCAAGCAGTCATCAACTCGTCCTAACGAATAAATCCATATATGCATCATTTGGTTCCTACAATATGACTTTCCCCAGCTTGTAGTCATCATATTTTTTCTTAACAAAACACCGTCTGCTAAAACTTAAACTAGGACACGAGAAACAGTAAACCGAGCTCAAGCAATATTTAGAGATAAGGGACATGATTTCTGCGCTAACTGAAGGATAGAAGTACTCAAACACAACATTGAACAAATAAAAATTGAGCGTGCAACCATGTCGTGTACGTACGAATCATTCCATTTGTCCATGCAAGTAAATTAAAAAGACACACTGATGAGCAGGGAAATCAACAAGGCCCACACACACAATCCATACTCTCTGATTCTAAAACAAGCATGATGCGTTCATGTTGCAGGTAAACAAGATGCGGGGAGACCTGACGATGGCTGGCGAGGGCAGGTGTTTCAGCGCCGGCGTATTGTTGAGAGAACCATCTCAACGGATTTGTCCGGACACTGGTCGAAAAAGAATCAATTTTTTTAGTCAAATTTGGGAAGAACAGTTGGAGTGGAATTGGGAGAGGGAGATGGGGTTTGTACACAGTGCATACCTAGAACTCGGGAGCAGAGCTCGAGCTGCGCTGACAAACAGTGTGGGTGTGGTGGCCGGCGAGGAAAGCATTGTTGTATCGATGCTGCTTGTGATGTTGTTGTCTTGGTGCTGCTCCAAGGTCTGAAGAATGCTCCAAAACAATTTTCTGGACATGCATCCTCTCCTTCATCAACAGATAACTGCAACCTATAAAATTGAGCAATAATTAGCCAAGAAGGAACAAACTTTTTGTGTACTAACTTCATCTAGTGAAACTGCATTGCACGATGTTGACAGCATAACCATGTCACTCTTCTCAAACAGGATCATAATAAATTATATCATCTTAACCTGTAGTAGGACATCAAAAGGAAGATAAACCTTGTGAGGATACTGCTTTGCAAATTCCACCAGATTATTAGTGTTAGGATTTGGGGAAACATTGATGGAAATTAAAGCAGATCAGGTGAACATATTGGTTGACCAGAAGCTGAAGATGAACCAACTTGATTCTGCATCGCTTATATATGAACCCTAGAAAAAAAAATCCGGGGTTTTGGTTCGGCATACCTGCAGGTACGGTGACGTCCTGGACAGGGCGTGGTAAGGGAGGGCGTGCAGCATGGTGGCCTCACCCCGGCAGCAGGCGCCGGTGGAGAGGTCCTCCCGCACGGACGAGAAGGGCACGGGCGGCGCCGTCGCGTCCTGGTGCACGGTACCCGCTTACAACCCGTTTGCCGTGAGCGCGACGCCGGCGGGCGAGGTCGACGGAGGGCTGGGGGAGGCAAGGCGGCGGGGACTGAGCGAGCCAGAGAAGGTGAGGGTGAGTGAGTATCGTCTGAATGAGTTAAACGTGAGGGTGATTCCCTGCGAAGCCTGGAAACACGCGCGTCATTATCGATGATAAGCCACCTTTGGCTGGAAGCTTGGAACCACGCGATGTGGTTAATTGATTCACTTCACACGAGGGGTCGGTAAATTAATGAGATGATTAAACCCTTGACTTTCGATGTAGTACGATACTACAACACTTGACATGAACAAACTTTTTCGCTTTGAGGATATTCTACTACTAGCATAAATTCTCCACGTGGTTTCATCTCCATTATCCATCCACAGAAACAAGTAGGATTCACTAAAACCAACCGTGGCTACATGACAATATGTGCATATTGAGATGGAAAATGATCCAATCCCCCCCCCCCCGGGGGATATCACGCGCTGCAACCTCCGGTTGCCTGGCTGTTCGATGCGCTTCATCGCATAGGTGCCAACGCTCCACGGATGATGCGTCATGGGTGGACACCGCTACCTTATTATTCTCATTCTCTCTCACCACGCCCCAGAAAATTCACGCCGACGCACTCTGCCGTTGCGCCCCAGCCATGCCACCGCGCTCTGTCGCTGCACCCTTGCATCCCCTCCACCCACCGCTGCCAGGTACCATCAGCCGCCGCGTCCCTGTTGCTATAGCCGCCGCGCACCCTGGAACCCGCCGCCCTGACCCCATAGGCTCCCGTCGCGAGGTCAAGGGCGAGGTCCGTCTCCGGCTATGGCCGCTCCTCTGTGAGCCGGCCCGGCGCCGTCGACTTCCAAGCCAGCTCCGTCTCCTACTCTGGCGCAGGCGCGACGTCCTCGACCTCCCATGGCCTCCTCTACTTCCCATGGCCCCAGTCGTGGCCTTCTCATCCCAAGGCCGAGGTCGTCGGGGGCACATCGCCGATGGCCATGCTGGCGTACGGTCGCCGCCTTCCTCCTCATCGGCCGGGAGGGGCGGTCGCTGCAAAAGGAGTGACGAGGTTGCTACCTTCGGCATCCCAAGATGCTACCGACGTTGGTAAGTGATGCTACCGTCAAGGGGATCGGTGATGATGCAACTAGTTGGCAGTGCTGCTAGCCTGCTACAAACTGGTTGGCAGTGCTGCTAGCCTGCTACAAGTTGGTGCTGAATTATAAGACTACTTCCTGGAATTTTTTGTGTATTTTTAAATGCTACGATCATTTTGTAATTTTGCTATAGTAGAACAAAAGTTTTGCTACAACGTCACCGGCGAGGTTTCAGGCGAAGTCTAAGTTTTGGGATTTTGCTACACATGATTACCTCTTTTGCTACCTCTTCTCTATGATTTTCCTACAATATATGTGTATCAGCTTGTGTGCACACTAAAGTATGGAGGTGCTAAGTACTCCCTCTGTTTTTAGATAATATAGGGTGTATAGTTTTTGGCACGGAAATTAAGAAACACACATTGAGGGAAACTTACACGGGTTTTGAGCAAGATTACCCCTGAATTATTGACATGAGAAAATAGAGGAGTTTGCATTAGTTAAGAAAATACAATCAAATCCGTAAAAAAAAATTCACATGAGTGGCTAAACGGAATACACCTTATATTTTGGAGCTTTTCCTCAAAAAACTATATACCTTATATCAAGGAACAGAGGGAGTAGTATTTATAACCTAAAGTAGATAGGGGTAGGAAAATAAAGAAAGATTCCATAGATAAATCTCGAGGAATAAATGAACGGTGACGGAAACACCCACACTCATGCGGGAGTGTGGGTGTACAAAAGTATTTCCATAATTTTAAATAAAGAGGAAAGTCGCATAAAATCACTACTTTAGGTGAAAAGCTAGCATATTGCCATTCGGGTCCATTGGATAGGGGCACATGAAATCACGCCAAAACGGTCGTAAACCCTAAAGTTTTTGGTGTGAAATCAACACGAGTATGTAAGGTTGTTGTAAATAGGAAATCCATACATAACTCTCGTGTAGCACTAGTAGGGAAAACACTACCGCTGACGTACATATTTTAGCTACCCCTGGCGCACACAGGTACGCTAGTGCTACCACGCCGAGCGTTAGCTACCTACTGCGAGATGCACCAGCCGGAGTACACCATGCAGTAACCATAAAATATGGTTGGCATGCCCCTACCTAGTACGCCACTCGTACTTTTTTCAGAAAACAAAAAAAAAGGAAAAGCAAAGCGGGTCCTCTAGTCGCCGATGATGTTGCTGCCGCGCTGCCTCTCGCTCCCAGCCGCCATCACAAGCTCCTTCCTATCCACCGCCATCACAAGCTCCTTCATATCCCCTCCATTGCCCCCCGCGCCCGATGATGCCGAGTCGCCGCCCATTTCCGGCACCACGTCGTATCTCCTTGTCACTCTTCAGCCCTTCAACTAGACCACATGCACACACCATATGTCAACATCTCGAGCCACCGGATTTGCCAAGCAAGCACTTAGGAAGAGGGAATCCGAGGAGGGGGGACGGCACCTCCTTCATTGAGGTTGTTGGGGCCGGGCTGGAGGAAGCGATCGGCTGCTGGACGACAACGAGCTCGTGGTGCTCGTCTTTGTATGATTCCCCTACTCCTATGCCCTCATCTTTCTTTACTCCTCAGACACCAACCCCACAAACAGATCAAGCTAGAACCCTCTAAATCACTCCCTACCACTACCACTATGTCCCCACCACCAAGTGTTGCAGCTATAAGAAAAAAAATCTTCACACTATAACAAGAACGGGAAAAAATGGTGACATGGAGAGAGCATGGAAGATGTAGAGCGGATGAGAGAGAGAAAGAGGAACGGGAACGAGGAGAGGGAAACGGGAAACTACGTACATGGCGGGTGTAATACAGAGGTGGGAGAAATGCGGTAGCAGAATCCCCCATCGAGGATGGCGTGGGCGAGGAGTGGCTGACACATCTGCGTGTTAGCGAGGAGGAGCACAAGGTTGTGGAGGGGTGGTGGCGCTCACGTGGGAGCCTGACAACGGGATTCGTCGAGGTGAAGCACCGGAGTCGCGCGGGCGAAGATGTGGAGTGGTGAGAGAGGTTTGGGAGATAAGTGATAGAGGTGCGAGGAGAGGGCGAAGAGGTGGGTGCGGTGCGGGAGATAATGGGAGTGGAACGTGTGGTGGATGTTGCATGCGTGTGCATGATGCATGTGGTGTGCAGCGGAAAGGGAAAAAGGGAAAAAAAAGTGGAGAGATATTACCGTCGTGGTGCCACTTTTTTTGGTACACCGTCAGTAGCATACTACCGTTGGCTTACCAAAAAAGTGGTACGCCAGCGGTATGTGGGGATACCGCATACAATCTGGTCGACCCTTATCCATGGCGTACAACATGCTGGTACGACAACGGTAAATAGCACTAGGGTACCACTAATTTGGTGCATCTACGTTATCAAATCTAGTATAAGCCTTTTCCTACAACTGTGGAGACCTAGACCCTAAATCTAGAATCTAATCCTGATCTTAAATGAACGATATGCCCGAAGATATAGACCTAGAAAATAAACTATGCACCTTATCAATACGAAGAAAATGAATTAGGCACACGATTACAGAGAAGTCATTTAGACGTTCCCCCCTCGTTTTTGAGGCCTATATTGACACTACTTTTTGGTCCCCTATTTCCATTTTTGAATGAAATAGTATTAGCTTTTAACTATCATTTCATTTCATGTGTTGTATCGTCATCACGACGGTGAGATAGGAGTCTCGGGTGTCTAGAGATTCTCCATAAATGTTTTTTTCTCAAGCCTTAACTTGTGCATACGATACGAGCTTCGACCGAGGCGATCTTAACGGTGTTTGAATGGTCCTTTGGAGGGTTTCTCATATTTAAAATTCATTTGTATCTTGTTGCTTTGTTTCTACTTGTCGCTCGGTTGTTGTGGTGTGAACGAGGGCGTCGATTACCATAGTGATGTATCTTTACACTAAGCTCGCTCTTTATCTTATCGTCACAGGTAGACTCGTGGTGTAGTAGTTTACCTACGGATTCAAGTTGGTGTTTTGAGTCACTGAGAGAGGATGCGAGTGTGAACATGTTTAGCCATTGATGGTGTCAAGCACTTGACGAAGGATGCAACTCGAATGCAAGCGACAAACATTAACAAATAGGTTCTTCTTTACGCATTAATCAAATATTTAGTTTAGTGCCGCATGTAGGGCACCATGCCCCTTTTCTCTTATGCCATGGTACTAGCTAGGCTGATCGTCGCCATCAGGCTAACGCCCTTCGGAGATCTCATACACAAGGCATATATAGCAGAGAGCGGATGTATGGACATACAACATGGCACATTGCATGTTTCGACAAATCCCAGATTTTACACTTTGGTGTCTCGTAAAGGCGGAATATTCTTCCGTGGGAGGCGACGTTCTCGTCGACAATGAGCACTGTGGTGACTTTGTCAATCTCAAGACTCGCCGGATCGGTTATTCAACGCACTCTCTTGGAGGTGCTCATAGAGGTAGCGATGTGCGTGTGTGCGTTCATAGGGGTGAGTGTGTACGCGTATGTATGGCGTCTTTGGTTGTCTTGTGTTTGAAAAAGAAAAAAATGAAAACACGAGGCTTTTGTTTTTTCAGAAGAATACGATCGGACACTTGAATGTACCACTGGACCGCCACATTGTCATGTGTGCGTGATGTGCAGTTTGTGGAGACAAAACATATACGGATACATACATTGAGTCTAGCTCTACATGTGAGCATGCCATCTTGATTGCTACGTGTATACACTACAACACGAGCTAAGCATGCAGATCGAGCTACGGAAACGAGCGGGAACAGCAAACTATCGTACAGTAATTAATAATGATAATATCGTAAAGGCTGAAGAAAATTTGGGTCGTAATTAACCCATAGCACAAATTCGGTCCAGGATAGCTACCGGAGGCCCGTTCTGTTGTCGAAAAAAAGAAAACGTTGGCTGTACCGAACAAAATGAAGCCTACCGAACACTAATCTGTCCGTCGCGATCCCCTCTCCGCCGATTCAAGTCTCTCGGCGCTGTCGCCGGCGCCGCCGTTCTCTCCCAGCCCCGGCGCTCCTCCCTTCCTCCTTCTCCTCTTACATCCACCCCAATTCCACTCGCTCCCGAGCCCCCGCAACAGTGCGACCGGCGGCGCCCACAACTTGCCGACGAGGAGATGCGGCGCCCCAAGAACCACGCCAACGCGGCAGCTTGTTCGACGGCGCGCGCGTGCACCTGTAGGAAGGTGCGCGGCGCTCCGTCGAACTCGCTGCTCGCGGTCGACGGGCTGGTGCTGCACGTCGGCGAGGTGGACGCGGCGGCGCAGCTCCGGGGAGTTTTCTCCGGTCGGTTCCCTCGCCGTGCCCCTGGCCGCACCTTTCCCCCTCCCGTCCATGCGGGTGCGGCGCCCTCGGCCAGGATGTGGCTACCTTCCGCCACCCACCCACTCCACTCCCGATGACCAACCGTGCTGCCTTCGCCTCGCCCCGCCCTGCTCTCGTACATCGCCGTCCGGGTATGCTAACCAAGCCCAAACCTAATCCTCTTCGTCATTTCATTCAGTCTTGACTGAAAAATTGCGTATTTTCAGAGCTGCAGGAGGGGCAGTGAGGCGTTGGAGCAGTAGGCCCGTCGGGCAGGCCGGACCTCCTCGTCCAAAGTTTGAATTTTCTTGCTTTGTTCTGCAGCATTGGCTTCCAAATAGATAGAATCGAAAAAAATCTGTACGAGACGCTTTCCAAATTATGCAGAGTCCAACTTGTTGTGCAGCGATTGTTAGTTTGGTTAATTATTTGGGATGTGCTTTGTTGAGCACTGCGTAATATTTCTGATGCATGGTACCAGTTCAGAATTTCAGTGCCTTACCATCACTTGTGTGTCAACTCAAATCGATTCCTTGTGAATGTATCTACATGGTTGTTCAAGGAGGAGTGCTTGTTGTCCTAGATATTACCTACATTAGTATTTGTTCTTCACTGATATAGGGCAGCATAGTACGTCTACTGGGAGTGTTTGCTCTGCGATAATGTGGTACATCTAATAGCATTTTAACATGATGCCACCAATTTCGGTCGAAGAATATGCGAGAAGCAAGCAATCTGATTTGTGATGATCTGGTTTATGAATTTGATCTAGTCGCTTTTGTGTGCTTCAGATTAGTAATATTAGTCATGTAATCTTTGTGCTAGCAAACTGTTGGTATCTGCACCTAAGTAGTTAACTAAATCCAAGTGTTTAATACTAGTTTCCTGACCGGTTGCTGTAATTAGTTACTAGCTGAAATAGTTTTTATGTAGGTGGACAGTGTAGTTCTATCAGCTGCTAGTGTTCTAGCTTTAGTATGAAAGGAGGTAGCATTTGTAGCTAGATAATTTTATCATGTTACAGAGTTCACTTGTGCTATTTGATATCCTATCTTTCTTGAGCAGCCGGAGGAGTGGACGGGTTGGACAAGTCGGTGAACAAGTTTCCGGAGCACTATGCCTGCCAGTCCAGCACCTTCTTTTGCTCTGTGCTGGACCTCGCCGACATCGATAGTCAAAGGTCGAGTTTGATTTTAGTTGCTGTGATTGAATACATTGCTGCCGCTGTCCTGTCATGTTGTGCATTGTGCTATGGGTTTTGCTTGGTAGTTCAATCATGTGTTGTCGTATTTCTTTTCGATCTATGGTTAATAGTCACTTGGTTCTCATTGGCAGCTCTAAGCGTTGTTTGTATGCATGAGAGATGTGTAGTTGATCCTTGCTAGAGCACTGGTCCAATGAATAATCTGGCAATACATGCAACAGAGCTGTGTGTTGCAAATTTATTGTCTTGCTCCTGATTTATATATCATAGTGCTTCCAACTTGTTATATAGTAATGGGGTATTTGATGTCACTTGACAGTAAAAATAGCGTCTGTCCTGGTATATTAGCAGAGTATCAGTTGGGTTGATGCTATTGTGAAGAAGGGAAGTAATCTGCTCAGTAGAGTTCCTGTCCAGTTTCTGTCGTTGGTACTGACTTTGTAATCCTATAGAGTAGACCAACTGTCAAACGGCTGTAAGCATGAAGATAAGCGTCTATCTACTGTCATCTGCGTCTTGTTTCCAGTTGGCAGTTGGTGTGGTTGAAGTCGAAGGAACAGTATCTGAATTTTGTGTTATCTGCAGGTGCCTATTTTGGGCTTTGCGTTTGTGACCGGACATGTTAATACGAGTGTCCAGGTTATGTCGATGGCTGGCCGGATGTGCTCGCCTCCGGCTTCTGAGCTTCGTTCTGCGGCGGTATATGCCTTTAATTTGGAGTAAGTGTTTGTTGTAGAATCCGGGTGAGCTAGAGAAGCTTGCTGTAATTGTACGTTTGCATTTGTTCTTAGATGAACTTAATTGTGGTGGAGTGTATCATGTATTGAAATATCTCTAGAGTGTTGCTGCTTTATGCATTTAATTATATTTTGTGGTGTTTGATCCTGAAACTTTGTAAGTATAATTGAAAAATGCTAGGTTGCTCATGTGACGGGTAAAAGAAGGGAAGGACTCGTAAAAAGTTTGCTAGTATTGTGTTTCTTTTTTGATATGAGAATTGTTTTTAGGTGGCGCGCGTGAAGTTGTAGCAGTTAATTCGGTGGCGCGCGTGAAGTTAATACTCGAGAATAGCAGCGGCCAGGTTGAACCGATCGAGTAGGACCGCGCGCGCGTGAATTGAGATGGAGGTCGCCTTTTTAATTGTTGCTGGAAAAATAAGAGGTTATTGCACCATAAGTACAAGAACTTGCATTCTACTCCCTCCGATTCATATTAATTGACTTCAATATGGATGTATCTAGAACTAAAATGTGTCTAAATACATCCATATTAGAGTCAATTAATATGAACCGGAGGGAGTATGTGCATTTTCATACAAAATCTTGCAAAGTGTGTTTCACTCATACAAGAACTTGTCCTGGACGTGCACCACTCATACAATTCAATGTGGTAGCGACATGTGGCAGTTTTTAGACATGAGAGGAGGTTTTCATTGCAGCATTGAAGAAATAGGATAATTGCGAACAGGTCCTCGCCCCAACTAATGACCCAGCTAACGCCCCAAGTAACGCCCTGACCCTCCAGACCCACCGCACAAAATCACACGAAAAGGCACAGCAAAAAAATAGATACGACAGAAAAAGGAAAATAGCAGAGCAAGAAGGTCACGCAGGCATTACAACGAACACCTCGCCGCGGCCCGGCTCAGCGGAGCCAACGGTGGAGGTCGGTGGTGGACGACTGGGAGATCGGCTCCCCGCCTACGCTCTCCGCGCACGACAAGGACAACACAGTGGAGCGCTGCTCGGAGGTGAACCGCCCCGTCGCGCTCTTGAAGATCGGGCTCTGCGAGCTCTGCGCGTGCCGCCGCCGCCGCCGTACGTGTCCGGCGGGACGAGGGAACGACAGCCGCTTCTTGGCGCTCCCGGTCGCGGGGTTGTACGCGGTCTGCGGCAGGTCGCGCTCGGGGTCGCGGGGCGCTGCCGCGCGCGCTCAGGGCGGATGCACGCCTTGGCCGACTCCGTGGCCGCCATGTAGTTCGGCAACCGAGCCGGAGGACGCGTGGCGCTAGGGAGTGAAGGCTCGGGGTATAGCTGCCCCCGCCGGGCCACCGCGCTCCACGCGTGGGCTCGCGGAGCGGACCTGGATCGGCGGGCGCGCCTTCCCCAGCGAAGGCGTCCCCGCGGAGTGGTGGTGGTGGTGCGCCCGGTGCATCGGCGAGCCGCTCCCGTGTTGCGACGGCGGCGCCTGACGCCGAGGCGTGGAGTAGGAGAAGGGGCGGCCGGTGTCGATCTCCAGCGTATTGACCTAGTCGCGGTGGTCCGTGGACGCGCGTTCTGGAGCAGCGGCGGCCGCGGTTCGGGAGCTGCTCCTGTTGGCGTCGAAGGATGCCCGTGACGCCATCCACCTCTCTGCCCAGCGCGGCTGCCCGTTGACGTCCATCTCTTCCTCCGCGGACGGGGCAGGGTTCCTCAAAATCTTGTGAATGAAAACACGGCAGCAACCAATCAGTAAGATCGAACGTACTGTAATCTCGGCACTGCAAATTCAATCACCAAACGCATAATTACTTGATTGGAGAAGGCGTAGGAGAGCGCTCTCTCACGCCTGAGAGCGGCGTCTTTCCTGGTCTGCAGCATGGCCTGGATCTCCTCAATCGTCCGCGACCGATCATCCCAGTCGTCGGCGGCGAAGCTGCTGCCATCCCTCGACCGTGCCATCCCTCGACCGCTCCTACAAACCAACCCAATCCATCACCATCAATCAAACATTTCCGGAAACACTAGATTGGTAGTACTTGAGATGCGATGTTGGTTGGTTGAGTTGCAGACGGAGACGGATCACGGAGCGTCGCTCGGCGTATTCGTGGGTGTACTTGGAGTCCCAGAAGGTGGATGTGTCGACGCTGTATGAGGACTAGCTGCTGCCGCAGGCGGCGGCGCCGGTGGCGGAGAGGGAGTCCTGCGAGAGGCACATCCGCTGGTCGCGCACCCGCACCTGGACGCGCACCAGCGCCTGCATGCAGCGCAGCATCATGTTGGCCTGCTTCTGCACGTTGTGGCCACGCACAGCTTCACCAGTCCCTTGAGAGCGCGCAGCGCGCGCCTCGCCTGCGGTCGAAAGAAAACACACAACCACCCATTAGCGTCAAACCTACTGTGGCAAGTGCGGCGCGGCCATTGCTCGTGTCCTACATACCAGGTAGCCTCGGAAGGCGGTCTGCACGACGACGGCGGGCGTAGTGCTCGCGCACGAAGCTGGATGAAGGGCGGGTGAGGCGGACCACCTCGGCGGCCGCCTGCGCCGTGGCCACGGCGGCTTCGGCCGTGGCCGCGGTCGCCACAGCGAGCGCGATGGCGTGGTGCTGCTCATCCGTCACCGAAGGGCCGGCGCGCGGACCTCACCGGCGCGATTCTTCTTCTGCTCCGGCGGCCGGAGGAGCCGCCGGCGAAGGGGCGAGGCGAGGACCTCCCGAACAGCCATCTCCTTCGCTCCCTCTTGTTCTGCGTGGCCAAAATGTCCAATATACAACGAAAACGTCATCAATATGTCCCCTCAAATCTCGAATTCAGTAAGGGTTTCTCTGCAAAAACGCTTTGACGGTGCACCAGGGACACGTGGCAGCTCCGAGACACCACTTGTACCAACGGTGCACATCAGGAACAAGTTCTTGTACCACGAACACGTTTTGCAAGTTCGTATGAAAATGCACATAGAGTGCAAGTTCTTGTACTTGTGGTGCAATTACCTCGAAAAATAAAGATGCAGAACGGAGTTAATTAGGCGGCGCGGGGCATCGAAAAGAAAGGACGGAGTTAATTGTGCATGTGTCTCGGGTGCACGTACAGCCGCGCGCCCGCGCCCGCCCTTGCTTTGCTGGCGGTCCAAAAGAAGCTGGCAGATCGGTCGCCCTTCTTCATTACTAGTACTACAGTTGCGGTCGCCAGGTTCGTGGTCGGGGCGACCACGAAGGCGCGCGAGGCCGTGGTCACTCAGGCCGTCGTAAACCAGGAGAAGTTCCCCTTTGCGCCGGCAGTAACCAAGCAACGGCACGAGATTGCGGTGCCGAAGCCGTCCGATGCTTGCGATCTCCGCTGCACAGAGACGTAAATCCCGATGCCTACAGCGAGAACCAGCGCCGCCGACGCTATGGGGAGCACGATTTCCAGCACCTTGGACCGCGGCTTTGGCCAGGCCCGCGGCAAGGCCGGCAGAGCCGGGATGTCCAGCGCCGGGGCTGGCCCGCCCAGCGCGAAGCTCCAACCGACGACGAAGTGGCGTGTGGTCAGGATGCCCGTCGCCGATGAGAAACCGACGTACGCCGTGCTTTGCACCACACCCGAGAGGTCGACGGTGGTCTGCAGAAGGGGCTTCTTGGGTCTGGCCATGCCCAGGGGAGCCATGGTCACTGTGATCTCCGTGGCCGTCCCGTCGTAGTCCACCCACACTTGCATGGCCTTCCGGCTGATGAGGTTTAGATTCTGAAAGCGCCCGGTGCCGTCGTCGTAGTACCCGGCGTCGGTGGAATCGAGGGACACGAGGCTGTTGACGTCGATGCCGACGTGGTTGCTGTTGATGTCACGGAACTCGGCGTTGAAGATGGTGTCCAGCTCCACGGCGAAGATGTGGGCGCTCTGGTTGCCGACATCGGTGCTGTTGAGCAGGCCCAAGAACTGGCTTGGCAGCGCAGTGGAGAGCACCTCCTTGGACGCGGAGACGAAGAAGGCCACGCCATGGCTGCTCAGATCGGAGTACTGCCCGAAGATAGCGAAGACGAAAGTGGTCGAGAAGGACCGTGTGGCGTTCGGCGCCGTGCGGAACGGAAGCGGCCACGGGTGGAAGGCCTGGCCTTTCGTCTGTATGGTGCCGTTGGTCAGCATGAGGAGGCCGTTCGGCATGACCACCGCGCCGTCCAGCGTCAGGTTCACGCCGGCGAAGCCGTTGTACGTGAACTGCATACCCTCATCGCCGACGCTGCCGCTGGCCGCGAGGCGAGAGACCTGCAGCGACGAGGAGCAGGATGACCAAATGGTGAGGCTGGAGAAGCATGGCTCCAAGCTGGCTTTCGTATCACTTTGCCGTGGCCAATGGCGCAAGGAAAGGCGGCCTCTTTGTCCTTGGCTACGGTACACAGCGAATCCTCATTATTGTTTCCTTTGCGAGTAGTGCGGCGCGGCCAAAAGAATTTCTTTTTCCTTTCAGTGGTAAGGAGAAAATTTTCCTTTCGAATTGAAGGCTTGTGGAGCGTTCCACGCACGCACCGACTGAAAATGAAGTGTGAGTCCGAAATGAGGCGGATGATGTGAACCCGTACACTCTATTATGAAAAATTCTTTAAAATGCTATTTAAAAGTTTCCGAAAAACTTGAAAAAATGTAGACATGTATATCCTATGTTGACACTTACTTCTGCAGATTTTGGCATAAAAACGACCATATATAACCTACACATAAATGTGAAAGTGGAATTTCCTACTGTATTTCTGTGAACATACACAATCAATAATTATAGTGTCATTTCGATATTTTATCATTTTCATGTAGGCCATATATAATCGTATTTTTCTGTGAAAACTTGCACAAGTAAATATCAACATAATATATGTACATGAAAATATTTATTTATTTTTCATATTTTAAATAGCATTTTGTTAATATTGAAGAATACGGGTGCATGCACCCAGGTTCATCCTTGTATTTTTCGAGTCTGAAAGTCTTTCCTTTTCTGCAAAGGGTCCACAAGACTAGAACTTGTGTGCTCTTTGTGTTTCTTTTAAACGTAAGGCTTTATCCCATCTTTAAATTAATAGAGCCACAACGGCAGATAGTACATGAATGCTAAGAACAGCTTACAACACAGAGAAATTTACGAGCAAACAAAGAGTATGATTGAAAGAACATCTTGCAACATCATGGGCCTCTTCTATCTGCAACTCGGTGCCATCGAAACTCCAGATGAAGTCGGCAGGTGTGGCTTGACCTGGACACACACCGAGCGATCGCGCATCAGCCACATCGAGTCCATCGCCGAAGAAGGCTCCCTGCTTCCTCACCACAGCTCGAAGGGCGCCGAACCGCCGGCCCGATTGAAATGCTCCCCTGAGCCTGGATGCTAACTAATGGCGAGGACTGAAGGAGATGTTCCAAGAAAGCAACACCAAGCCCAACACATCGAGAAGCACATCAGCACACCGGAGATCGAACACGTCGGAGTCAAAACTGCTGGAAAAGCTGGAGAAGACACCGGCACACCTCCAAATCCACATCAAACGCCCACACCGACCTCAAGCACCCCAAGACCACGGCTTCAACAAGGGGAGCGACGCCACATCGCCACCACCGCCCAATCCACGATTAGGTTTTCACCTAGGGTCCTAGGAGGAGGGGAGGACAGTACCTTGACAGTGCCCCCAATAGGACAGGTGGTTCCCATGGACGTCGTTGTCGTGACCAGCACCACCGGTCAGGGATTTCTCCTGGTCACAGAGTCCTGCCCACATCTGGGTCGATTCATAACCAGCAAAATTGGGCGCATCGGAAGATAGCAGGGGCTGGCGGCTTCCGAACTAGAGTCGGTGACATAGGCATCCCAAATGGGCCTGCCGAAGATAGTACCCGGGGTTTACTGAAGGCCCACTACCCGAAGAATAAGAAGATTCTGAAGCCCAAGATATTATTAAGGAAAGTTAGAGTTGTAATAGAAAGTCTTATTTGTAATCTTGCGGGATGAGTTAGAAACCTTCCCGGACTTTGTAACTTGTACAACACGAATCCCTCGGCTCCGCCTCCTATATAAGGGGGAGTCGAGGGACGCGAAGATAATCGAATCATTGTTTACAAACCCTAGTTTCATAATCGTCGAGTACTTTTCGGCTGAAACCTTCGAGATCTACTTGCCCTCTACTTCCAACTAAACCCTAGTCTACAATCCGTAGGCATTGACAAGTTGATACTTTGTCAATTGGCGCCGTCTGTGGGAACTAGAGGCGTAAGGATCTGATCTCGATGGCACGTTCAAGATCTTCGACATCGTCAACCGCAAGCAACGCAATGGATCGAGGTAAACAGATCGCTGCTGGTCCTGTCGATTTTGTTCCTCACCAACCCTCCCGTTTGGATGCATATGCGTATCTGGCGAAGCCTATGGAGATGATGTTCGGAAGGTTTCGTTTTCGCGTCGAGAAGGAAGGATCGTATCGTGTCGAAATTCCGATTTCGTCGGGATCGTCGGCGGTCGATTCCGATTTTTTAAGCTATACATCGTCAACCGAATCAGGAGAAGAAGAAACTTCGTCATCACGCTACATCAGCATCAGGGCAAGAGAAAAACTCGCCAAGATCTTCAGCGACATGTCGTTTGAGTCATCTGCGGACTCATATATAAGCGATGGCTCAAGCAGTGTCGACGATTCTACGACTTCATCGACAAATCTACTACAGTGGGCAAGGTCTTCACCAATCTCAACGATGGTGTCACCAAACCCAACATAGATCTGAATACAAAATATCATCAGATTTATGTCATTGGAGAGCCAAGCCATGACCAAGAGGAAACATCTGAGGCTTTCGACGATCTGGGAAATCCATACGTCGATCCCTCTGATCTGCGGCGAGGCCTGGGCAATAAATATGTCGGGCCACAGCCTTGACACAGAGTTCGACTCCCGCAAGCAGCATGGGATAGAGCCGCGAGAGCTATGGACGGCTCAGAACCAATGGCCACCACAGCCACGCCAGAGGAATTACAAGCATATCAATATAGGCTCGCACGAGCTGCAAGGGAATTGGAAAAACAGACAGCTGAGTTAAACAGAAGAAAGGAGGCAGCACGCGTCCCGGCGAGAGAAGGGCAGAGCTGAGTCGACAATCTAGAACTTCGGGTGATAGCCACAGAGAGGCTCGGAATAGAGCAAGATCAAGGTTACAACATGTACCCGAAGGAGAAAGAGAGCACCTGGTCCAAAACCTCGACATGTCTTTTATGTCGATAGACACAAGAGGAAACATCATCCCTAAGACACCAGAGGCTGGGTATATGGTGACACAAGCTTTTATCCTCGCATCTAAACCACCTCCAGGAGATCCAAGGGAAACACTGTACAACATGGCGATAGCGGGAGTTGGAGCCTTGGGGACGGCGTTTGTATCAACACCTCCCGAAGGATCAGCAAGGCAAAATAGTCCACGACCTGCGGCAGCAGCAGCAGCAGCAGCTCCTGAAGGACCAAGTGGAGCAAGGGACACGGCAGCACAAGCAAGAGTCGACAGAGCGCGACAAAGCAGAAGGGAACATCGGCAGTCCCCAGAGTTAAACGACGAGGATATGTGTGGCTTGCCGTGCTTCACGAGGAGAGTCCGAAAAACTCGAGTCCCTTCAGGATTCAAGTTACCGGATAACTTCAAGAAATTCGACGGCCTTCAAGATCCAGAGGATTGGCTAGTGGATTATCTCGAGACAGTGAAGCTTACAGGAGGAACCAGAGCAACAGCTATGCAAACCATCCAGGTGCATTTGAGTGGAGCCGCACGATCTTGGATAAAGAAACTTCCTCCAGGATCCATCGACAGCTGGGAAAGCTTCGAGGATGTTTTTGTCAAGAACTTCCGCTCCACGTGCAAGAAACCTGCGTCATTAGAGGAGTTGAGAGCATGCAGACAAAAGCCAGATGAACCAATGAGAAAATATATTCAAAGGTGGAACATCATCAAAAACTCGGCAGAAAATATATCTGACGAGAGGGCGATAGATGCGTTTGTCGCAGGAATCAGGCGTGGAGATTTTGTCGAGGACTTGGGGAGGACCAACCCAAAGACAGTATCCGCGTTAATGGAAATAGCAAACAGATGGGCAGATGGAGAAGATGTTGTTCACAACAAACGGCACAGGTCGCCAGAGGAGGACCGTGGTCGAAATTATCAACTGAGGCGACGATTTCCTCGGCAGTACCCGAGCTATGATGCTCCAGGACAAATTTCGGCAGGCTTTCGGGCAAACACAGGAGGAAACAACAGAGATGATTATCAGAGAAGCAATGAGCAGCGAGGCGATAATAGAGATGATTCTCGAAACAACAGGCAAAATAGCGGGCCTAGGTTCCCGAGGCCTTTCGTGTCTCCTGAAGAGATGATGAATGGGCCGTGTCAGATGCACTTTTTCCTCGACAGCAATGGAAAAAGACAGTCAGGACATCTGCAGAAAGACTGTCGCAATTTTCAGGCAATGTTAAGATGGGCAGAGCATGCTAATGCTCGGGCAGCACAGAGAAATCCTCGAGAACCCAGGAGTGAGATTCACTTGCCACCCCCTCCCGCGATTACGGAAGACAATCGACATCAGCTCAGAATAGCGGCAGCACCTCCACCACCACCTTACGTTGATCCTAACTCCAACGGAGCGGTGTCGATGATTCAGAAGGGAAGGCCATCCAATAGGGCTCAGAAAGTAATCTCGCGACAGGTGTTCATGGCAGAAAAAATGCCCCCACCAACAGTCGAGTATCTTAATTGGTCAGGGCAAGATATTGGTTTCACCATAGCAGATCATCCGCAGCAAGTTCCTCGACCAGGGCAGTCAGCACTTATCCTACCAGTAGTCATTGCGGGATTTGATGTCTCTCGAGTATTCATAGATGGTGGCAGCAGCCTAAACCTTATGTATGCAGATACATTGAGAAAGATGAACATATCCCTAGCAAACTTGAAGCCAACAGACACAAGGTTCCATGGTATCACACCGGAGAAACCAAGTTATCCACTGGGGAAGATTAATCTCGACGTTCAGTTTGGAACCCGAGAAAATTATAGAATCGAGAAGCTGGAGTTTGAAGTTGTGGATTTTCCGTCGCAGTATCACGCCTTGTTGGGACGACCAGCATATGCTAGATTTATGGCGGTACCACATTATACATACCTGTTGTGGAGGATGCCTGGACCTAAGGGACCAATCACAGTCAAAGGAAGCTTCGCCTTAGCCGATAAGTGCGATAAGGATTTTCATCGGATATCAGAAACTTTCGGGATGCAAGCTGAGTATTTGGCGTCAAGGAGTATGACTGACTACGACGTGCTGCCAGACGTCGGAAGGTCAAATAAAGAATCAACTTTCAATACTGAGAAAAATTCTAAGGAGGTGCAGATTCACCCGACAGACCCGAAAAAGACGACGTCCATCGCAAACGACATGGACCTCGCATAGGAAAGCGCGCTCATCGAGTTCCTCCGTGAGAACTGGAAAATCTTCGCATGGTGTCCAGCTGACATGCCAGGAGTACCCAGGGAACTTGCCGAGCACCACCTAAACTTGGATCCACTAGCGAGACCAATCAAACAACCTTTGCGGCGTTTTTCGGAACCAAACCGCAAGGCTATGCTGTCAGAAATAGATCGACTACGAGAAGCTGGTTTTATAAAGGAACTGCATACAGAGGCCACATGGGTAGCAAATCCTGTGTTGGTGCCGAAGAAAAACACTAAGGTCCTTCGCATGTGCGTCGACTTTACGTGCCTCAATAAACACTGTCCAAAGGATCACTTTCCCCTCCCGAGGATCGATCAAATTATCGACTCCACGGCTGGATGTGAACGTCTTTCCTTCCTGGACGCATACTCTGGTTATAACCAGATCAGATTGAAAGAAGAAGATGAAGTAAAGACAGCGTTCATCACACCGTATGGCGTGTTTTGCTACAGAACAATGCCCTTTGGTCTGAAAAACGAGGGGGCAACATATCAGAGGATGATGCAGAAGTGTTTGGCGAAACAGATTGGGAAAAACGTGCAAGTATACATCGACGATGTCGTCATAACGTCAAAAAAGGGGGCGACATTGATCGAGGATCTCAAGAAAACCTTTAACAACCTCGACAAATTCTGCCTCAAGCTGAACCCGACGAAGTGCTCTTTTGGCGTCCCAGCAGGAGAACTTCTGGGGTTCCTAGTTTCAGCAAGAGGGATTGAAGCAAATCCCGACAAAATACAAGCTATCGTAACAATGAGGAAGCTAACTGGGCGAGTCGCAGCTTTGAGCATATTCGTCGCCAGGCTGGGAGAAAAAGCGTTACCATTTTACGCTCTGATAAAGCAAGGAGAGAAATTCCAGTGGAACGAAGAGGCTGATAGAGCTTTCGAGGATCTGAAGTGCACAATCTCGACACCACCAATCTTGGTGGCGCCGAAGGAAAAGGAACCTCTCCTGCTGTACATTGCAGCCACGCCCCAAGTGGTTAGCACGGTGCTAGTTGTTGAAAGAGAAGAAGAAGGAAAACTCCATGGAGTGCAAAGGCCGGTATATTTCATCAGTGAAGTTTTATCGCCTTCCAAACAGCGGTACCCGCAGTATCAAAAACTAGCATATGGAGTAATTGCAACAGCAAGAAAGTTGCGCCACTATTTTTCGGCACACCCGATAATAGTAATCAACGAAGCACCTCTCTCAAATTTATTGAACAATCCAGAAGCTACAGGGCGTGTCTCCCTTTGGGGAATAGAACTTTCCCCTCGGGACATCACGTACGAAAAAAGAAAGGCAATCAAGTCACAAGTTTTGCCAGATTTCATTGCAGAGTGGATGGAGCTGCAAAACACGGGACCCCCAGATTTGTCGAGAACTTGGACCATGAACTTCGATGGGTCCAAAAGAGTAGAAGGAGCTGGCGCAGGAGTGGTACTTATATCACCTGAAGGCGATAAGTTAAAATACGTCCTCTGGATGACGTTCCCTAATGCATCCAACAATGAAGCAGAATATGAAGCCCTCATACATGGGATGAAGATGGCGAAAGCTTGCGGTGCAACTCGATTAAAAATCTTTGGCGACTCACAATTGGTGGCTCAGCAAGTTATGAACCAATGTGACGCAGTCAATGATAGCATGATGGCATACAAGGAGGTGTACAATGAGCTCGAGAAGCTGTTTGATGGGTGCGAGGTAAATCACATCAGTAGATTGAGTAACGATGAAGCCGACATTCTCGCAAACATTGGGTCGCAGTGCCTCCCAATCCCGCCAGGAGTATTTTGGGAAGAAATAGCGGAGAGATCCACGAAGCCGAAAAAGGTGCAGAAAAAAGCAAAGGAAGAAAAAACTTCGGCGCCCCTCAAAGAAACCACGGAGGACGAAGAGGACCAAGAGCTTGTAATGATGGTAGAAGTTCCTTGGATGCAAGCATATATATCATATATCCTCAGAAAAGAAATACTCGACGATCCAGTTGAGGCAAGGCGAGTTATTCGACGATCCAAAGCTTTCACAGTGGTCAAAGGGGAGTTATACAAGCGAAGTATTTCAGGTGTCTTGCAAAGGTGTGTCACACCCGAAGAAGGAAGAATAATTCTGAAGGATGTACACGAAGGAATATGTGGTCACCACGCAAGTAGTCGAGCCATCGCAGCCAAGGTTTTTCGGGCAGGATTTTATTGGTTGACAACAATCGAGGATGCCAAGGAAATAGTACGAACCTGCGATGCGTGCCAAAGATTTGACGCAAAACCTCACTCTCCAGCGGCAGAATTAACACCAATACCATTGTCGTGGCCCTTTGCCCAATGGAGACTTGATATGGTGGGCAAGTTGCACAAAGCTTCGCCAGGAGGATATGAGTACCTGCTGGTCGCTGTCGACAAATTCACCAAGTGGGTAGAAGCGAAGCCAATAAATTCACCAGACGCAGCGTCGGCAATAAAGTTTGTGAAAGGCCTCGTTTTTCGGTTTGGAGTGCCCCATAGCATTGTCACAGATAACGGTTCAAACTTTACGTCCAAGGAATTCAAGGAATACTGCGCAGAAGTAGGCATTAAATTGCACTTTGCGTCAGTTGGGCACCCGCAAACTAACGGCCAAGTCGAGAAAGCCAATGGTATCATCTGCAACGGCCTCAAAAAGCGCCTGCTAGGACCGATTGAAAAAGCTTGACATACTTGGCCAGAGGAATTGCCAAGTGTTTTGTGGAGCATCCGAACAACACCAAATACGGCGACACAAGAAACTCCGTTTTTTCTCGTCCATGGAGCCGAAGCAGTATTACCAATTGAAATAGAGCATGATTCTCCAAGAGTAGCAGAGTATGACGAAGAAACATCACAAAAAGCTCGGGAGGATGATATGGACGCACTCGACGAAGCTCGAGACGAAGTACTTTCACGAGTCACCAAATACCAGCAGGATCTCAAAAACTACCACAGTCGAAGGTTAAGGCCCAGATCTTTCTAGGTCGGGGATTTGGTCCTACGGTTAAATCAAAAAAGTACTGAGAAGCTCGAATCACCATGGTTGGGGCCTTACGTCGTCACGGAAGTCATCGACGGAGGAGCATACAGGATCAAGGATAAGAAGACAGGGGCTCCCGAGAAAAACCCCTGGAACGTGGCGCAGCTCAGGCGGTTCTACGCCTAGAGTTGAAATATAGTCCTCCTCTGTAAAAATACAATGTACTGAAATGCCCGCGAGTTTTCAGACGCACTCTTTTCCTTTTCGGGGCACCGAGTGCTGCAATATAATAAAGATAGTGGAGATATACTTCTTATTCTTCGACACGCTCGGGGGTTCAACGCCTTCAAGTCTTAAAATAAGTACAATATAGACAAACTAGACTTACCAAAATATTTCGCCTTGGTACACTAATACCTCGCCAAATATAAACATCGGAAGCTAACAATTATAAATATAGTGTACACATCAAAATCTTATTGCTTTGGTCCAAGAACCTCGCAACAAAAAATATAGAACTTCGACACTAAGATACTCGGGGGCTTGCAATCCATCAATGGAAAAAATAAAGACGTTTTCTTACAACAAGAGGAAAAATCTTCGAGATAACAAAGCAGTATAAAAGGCTCGGGGGCTCGGTGATCAAAAATAGAAAAAGTACAGAGTTGACAGCTTTACAATATAGATTGTGTTTACAAATACACAAAGATGTATCAATGATGGAAATATAGCAAGAAGAAGAAAAAGTTTTCAAGGGAAACCTAGCACATGGTCTATGGTTATTCGCTCAGTAGAAGGACGAGTACTATGTTCAGCATAGCTTCCCTTCACGAAGAACTCAGAATCCATCCGAAGAAGTTCATCCATCATATCTTCGGCAACAGGAGTCACCAAATCATCAATCTTACCCACATTTCTCTTTTTCTTTGCCATCTTCGCCAGGCAAGTAGGAACAATTTGATCTATGGGCAATTTCGGATGGCAAATTTTTATCATCATCATGGCAAATCTTGCGCCAGCAGAAAGTTGAGCCCGCACAAAGCCATGGATTCGAGGAGCATCCCGAAATTTTTCCATTAAAGCTGGAAGGGTCTCTGGCATCTTGTTCCGAGGGAACATGGTTCCATAAACTAAGAACAAGGTCTTCGTACAGAAGTCAAGGAAGTCACGGACCTGAGCCGCGCGATCTTGAAATCTTACGATTTGGCGGGTGCGCTCAGGAGTAACCCAAAATTTAGATCCATGTTGCGCAGCCAGTCTCATCAAAACAGTGGTTCGAGCTTCAACACGTTGGTCTTCGGCAGCAGTATCCAGAAATGAGCCTAGCACAGCAAACAAAATATCAAAGAACGAATAGCAAAGAACAACATCCAACATGGTTATGAGCAGGAAACATACCTGTCATGTCCAAACTGGCGTCAGTCATTAGCTGAAGCATATAATTCTCGCGAGAAGAAGTTTCAGCAGCCTCAGCAACAGCAGCATCCTTCGCAGCGATGGCTTCTTTTGCCTGTTGAAGAGCAATTTTCTCTCTCTCGGACGCTTGTCGAGATTGTTCCATCATCGCAAGGGTTTGCTTCTTCATGGATTGAAGTTGCTGTCGAAGTTCTTGCAAATCTTTCGGCAAATGTTTGCTTGAAGAACCCTCGAGGGGGTTATCATCGATTAGCATTTTCTTCGAGAAGGAAGAAGCAGTCGAAGCATCGGCAGAGCAAGGATTGGTCGAATAGTTATCAAATATTAACTGGAAAAGAAAAGTCCCAGGATCAATGATAGTGCCAGGAGGAATTTCATTGATTTCTAGAAAATTTACATGGACATTACAAAAGAAGTTCTCCAAAAGGACTACCAGGATAATTGTCGCCACGACTAAAGTGGAGACAAGGGCAAAAGAAACAGAGAAAGCAAAGAAAAAAAAAGAGGCATGCAACTAGACCTCCGGCCTTGATGAGCTAGGAGTTGCAGATGGCTTGATCCCAAGATAGGCCAGGATTTTCTTCGTGTTGGGCTTGGCTGCCTTGATCAACGACCGCCATTTTGTTTGCTCTATCTGCTCGGTGTCGCCAACCTTCATCCAGTCAACAGTTTGTTGGCTGTCAGCGACCAAGGCAACAGTGTTCTCGACAGCGACCTTCATGTTCTCCTGGCGCATCTTCAGTCCAAGATCCTCCGGTGGATTGAAGTCCTTGGCAAGGGCAAGGAAAGTCTTAGGCTCCTCTTTCTTTGGGAAGAAGTAGGGGAACAACTTCGACAATCCTGCGTCAGCATTCACCACGTCTTCGCGAATTTCTTGGCCATGAAACTCCAGATAAGAAAGTGCGTCAAGCAGAGGATCATTGGTGGGATTCTCAAGATCAAACTCTTGGCTTGTTTGACCTGCCATAGAAAATATATGTTAGTCGACAGCAAGTAAAAACAAAAGAAAGCAAGTCCTAAGAAAAATAGAAGGGATCAACAAAGGGATCAACAATGGTGTTCAAAGCGTTCATACTAATATTACTACCAGCATGCAAATAAGATTCCATAGGGTTTTTAATTTTCGCATCAAACAATCCATGTTTTAAATCAGGAAATAAAATAAGAAGATCATTCTTGTCCATTATGCCAAACTAGTGTAAACAAGAAATAAAAAGATGCAATTGCAGGATCTAAAGGAAATAGCTTCGAGTACTTACAGCGCCGGGAAATAGCTTAGTAGCCGAGGTCCGGAGTGTGAGTACCTTTTACCTTTCCTCCCCGGCAACGGCGCCAGAAAATAGCTTGATGTCTACGTTCCCCCTCCTTTCCTGTAGACAGTGTTGGGCCTCCAAGAGCAGAGGTTTGTAGAACAGCAGCAAGTTTTCCCTTAAGTGGATCACCCAAGGTTTATCGAACTCAGGGAGGAAGAGGTCAAAGATATCCCTCTCATGCAACCCTGCAACCACAAAGCAAGAAGTCTCTTGTGTCCCCAACACACCTAATAGGTGCACTAGTTCGGCGAAGAGATAGTGAAATACAGGTGGTATGAATATATATGAGCAGTAGCAACGGTGCCAGAAAATAGCTTATTTGGCGTGTAGTTGATGGTGGTAGTATTGCAAGCAGTAGTAACACAAAGAAACGATAAACAAGCAGCGATAGCGATATTTAGGAACAAGGCCTAGGGATTACACTTTCACTAGTGGACACTCTCAACATTGATCACATAACAGAATAGATAAATGCATACTCTACACTTTTGTTGGATGATGAACACATTGCGTAGGATTACACGAACCCTCAATGCCGGAGTTAACAAGCTCCACAATACTGTTCATGTTTTAGTAACCTTGTAGTGTAAGATAGATCAACAGATTAAACCAAGTACTAACATAGCATGCACACTTTCACCTTCATGCATATGTAGGAGGAATAGATCACATCAATATTATCATAGCAATAGTTAACTTCGCAATCTACAAGAGATCATGATCATAGCATAAACCAAGTACTAACACAGTGCACACACTGTCACCTTTACACACGTGCAGGAGGAATAAAACTACTTTAATAACATTGCTAGAGTAGCACATAGATAAATTGTGATACAAACTCATATGAATCTCAATCATGTAAAGCAGCTCATGAGATTATTGTATTGAAGTACATAGGAGAGATTAACCACATAGCTACCGGTACAGCCCCGAGCCTCGATGGAGAACTACTCCCTCCTCATGGGAGCAGCAGCGGTGATGAAGATGGCGGTGGAGATGGCAGCGGTGTCGATGGAGAAGCCTTCCGGGGGCACTTCCCCGCTCCGGCGGCGTGCCGGAACAGAGACTCCTGTCCCCCAGATCTTGGCCTCGCGATGGCGGCGGCTCTGGAAGGTTTCTGTGGTTTTCGCCGAACATCTCAGGGTTTTCGATCCAGGGGCTTTATATAGGCGAAGAGGCGGCGCAGGAGGGTCGAAGGGGCGACGACACCATAGGGCGGCGCGGCCAGGGCCTGGGCCGTGCCGGCCTAGGGTCTGGGGGCCCAGTGCCCCCCCTCTGGTCCTTCCCGGGTGTTCTGGATGCTTCCGGTGAAAATAGGAACTTGGGCGTTGATTTCGTCCGATTCCGAGAATATTTCGTTACTAGGATTTCTGAAACCAAAAACAGCAGAAAACAGGAACTGGCACTTCGGCATCTTGTTAATAGGTTAGTTCCAGAAAATGCACGAATATGACATAAAGTGTGCATAAAACATGTAGATAACATCAATAATGTGGCATGGAACATAAGAAATTATCGATACGTCGGAGACGTATCAGCATCCCCAAGCTTAGTTCTGCTCGTCCCGAGCAGGTAAAACGATAACAAAGATAATTTCTGGAGTGACATGCCATCATAACCTTGATCATACTATTTGTAAAGCATATGTAGTGAATGCAGCGATCAAAACAATGTATATGACATGAGTAAACAAGTGAATCATAAAGCAAAGACTTTTCATGAATAGCACTTCAAGACAAGCATCAATAAGTCTTGCACAAGAGTTAACTCATAAAGCAATAATTCAAAGTAAAGGCATTGAAGCAACACAAAAGAAGATTAAGTTTCAGCGGTTGCTTTCAACTTGTAACATGTATATCTCATGGATATTGTCAACATAGAGTAATATAATAAGTGCAATAAGCAAGTATGTAGGAATCAATGCACAGTTCACACAAATGTTTGCTTCTTGAGGTAGAGAGAGATAGGTGAACTGACTCAACAATAAAAGTAAAAGAATGGTCCTTCAAAGAGGAAAGCATCGATTGCTATATTTGTGCTAGAGCTTTTATTTTGAAAACATGAAACAATTTTGTCAACGGTAGTAATAAAGCATATGTATCATGTAAATTATATCTTACAAGTTGCAAGCCTCATGCATAGTATACTAATAGTGCCCGCACCTTGTCCTAATTAGCTTGGACTACCGGATCATCACAATGCACATGTTTTAACCAAGTGTCACAAAGGGGTACCTCTATGCCGCCTGTACAAAATTCTAAGGAGAAAGCTCGCATTTGGATTTCTCGCTATTGATTATTCTCAACTTAGACATCCATACCGGGACAACATAGACAACAGATAATGGACTCCTCTTTTATACATAAGCATGTAACAACAATTAATAATTTTCTCATTTGAGATTGAGGATATATGTCCAAAACTGAAACTTCCACCATGGATCATGGCTTTAGTTAGCGGCCCAATGTTCTTCTCTAACAATATGCATGCTTAACCATAAGGTGGTAGATCGCTCTTACTTCAGACAAGACGGACATGCATAGCAACTCACATGAAATTCAACAAAGAGTAGTTGATGGCGTCCCCAGTGAACATGGTTATCGCACAACAAGCAACTTAATAAGAGATAAAGTGCATAATTACATATTCAATACCACAATAGTTTTTAAGCTATTTGTCCCATGAGCTATATATTGCAAAGGTGAATGATGGAATTTTAAAGGTAGCACTCAAGCAATTTACTTTGGAATGGCGGAAAATACCATGTAGTAGGTAGGTATGGTGGACATAAATGGCATAGTGTTGTTTGGCTCAAGGATTTGGATGCATGAGAAGTATTCCCTCTCGATACAAGGTTTAGGCTAGCAAGGTTGTTTGAAGCAAACACAAGCATGAACTAGTACATCAAAACTCATATAAAAGACATATTACAAGCATTATAAGACTATACATCGTCTTCCTTGTTGTTCAAACACCTCACTAGAAAATATCTAGACTCTAGAGAAACCACTCATGCAAACCAAATTTTAACAAGCTCTATGTATTTCTTCACTAATGGGTGCAAAGTATATGATGCAAGAGCTTAAACATGAGCACAACAATTGCCAAGTATCACATTACCCAAGACATTATAGCAAATTACTACATGTATCATTTTCCAATTCCAACCATATAACAATTTAATGAAGAAGAAACTTCGCCATGAATATTATGAGCTAAGAACACATGTGTTCATACGAACCAGCGGAGCGTGTCTCTCTCCCACAAAAGCATGATGTAATCCAATTTATTCAAACACAAACAAAAATAAAAGCATACAGACGCTCCAAGCAAAGCACATGAGATGTGACCGAATAAAAATATAGTTTCAAGAGAAGGAACCTGATAATTTGTCGATGAAGAAGGGGATGCCTTGGGCATCCCCAAGCTTAGACGCTTGAGTCTTCTTGATATATGCAGGGGTGAACCACCGGGGCATCCCCAAGCTTAGAGCTTTCACTCTTCTTGATCATAGTATATCATCCTCTTCTCTTGACCCTTGAAAACTTCCTTCACACCAAACTTCTCATAATCTTCATTAGAGGGGTTAGTACATAATCAAAAACTCACATGTTCAGAGGTGACACAATCATTCTTAACACTTCTGGACATTGCTCAAAGCTACTGGAAGGTAATGGAACAAAGAAATCCACCCAACACAGCGAAAGAAGCAATGCGAAATAAAAGGCAGAATCTGTCAAAACAGAACAGTCCGTAAAGACGAATTTCTAATAAATACTTCCGTTGCTCAGATCAGAAAACTCAAAACTAATGAAAGTTGCGTACATATCTGTGGAACACGCACGTAAATTGGCATATTTTTATGATTTTTCTACAGAGAAAACAGCCCAGATTCGTGACAGATAGAAATCTGTTTCTGCGCAGAAATCCAAATCTAGTATCAACCTTCGATTAGAGGCTTTACTTGGCACAACAAAACACAAAACTAAGATAAGGAGAGGTTGCTACAGTAGTAAACAACTTCCAAGACACAAATATAAAACAAAGTACTGTAGTAAAATAACACATGGGTTATCTCCCAAGAAGTTCTTTTCTTTATAGCCATTAAGATGGGCTCGGAAGTTTTAATGATGCACTCGCAAGAAATTGTATTTGAAGCAAAAGAGAGCATCAAGAGGCAAATTCAAAACAAATTTAAGTCTAACATGCTTCCTATGAAAAGGAATCTTGTCAATAAACAAGTTCAAGAAGCATAATGCAACAAGCATAGAGAGATAAAACAAGTGTAACTTCAAAAATTTCAGCACATAGAGAGGCATTTTAGTAACATGAAAATTTCTACAACCATATTTTCCTCTCTCATAATAACTTTCAGTAGCAACATGAGCAAACTCAACAATATAACTATCACATAAAGCATTCTTATCATGAGTCTCATGCATAAAATTATTACTCTCCACATAGGCATAATCAATTTTATTAGTAATAGTGGGAGCAAATTCAACAAAGTAGCTATCATTATTATTCTCATCAAGTGTAGGAGGCATAGTATAATCACAAAAAAATTTACTCTCCATAGTAGGTGGCACCAAAAGACCACTATCATTATAATCATCATAAATAGGAGGCAAAGTATCATCAAAGTAAATTTTCTCCTCAATGCTTGGGGGACTAAAAAGATCATGAAAACCAGCTTCCCCAAGCTTAGAACTTTCTATATTATTATCAACAATGGTGTTCAAAGCGTTCATACTAATATTACTACCAGCATGCAAATAAGATTCCATAGGTTTTTTAATTTTCGCATCAAACAATCCATGTTTTAAATCAGGAAATAAAATAAGAAGATCATTCTTGTCCATTATGCCAAACTAGCGTAAACAAGAAACAAAAAGATGCAATTGCAGGATCTAAAGGAAATAGCTTCGAGTACTTACAGCGCCGGGAAATAGCTTAGTAGCCGAGGTCCGGAGTGTGAGTACCTTTTACCTTTCCTCCCCGGCAACGGCGCCAGAAAATAGCTTGATGTCTACGTTCCCCCTCCTTTCCTGTAGACAGTGTTGGGCCTCCAAGAGCAGAGGTTTGTAGAACAGCAGCAAGTTTTCCCTTAAGTGGATCACCCAAGGTTTATCGAACTCAGGGAGGAAGAGGTCAAAGATATCCCTCTCATGCAACCCTGCAACCACAAAGCAACAAGTCTCTTGTGTCCCCAACACACCTAATAGGTGCACTAGTTCGGCGAAGAGATAGTGAAATACAGGTGGTATGAATATATATGAGCAGTAGCAACGGTGCCAGAAAATAGCTTGCTGGCGTGTAGTTGATGGTGGTAGTATTGCAGCAGTAGTAACACAAGAAACAAGAAACAAGCAGCGATAGCAGTATTTAGGAACAAGGCCTAGGGATTACACTTTCACTAGTGGACACTCTCAACATTGATCACATAACAGAATAGATAAATGCATACTCTACACTTTTGTTGGATGATGAACACATTGCGTAGGATTACACGAACCCTCAATGCCGGAGTTAACAAGCTCCACAATACTGTTCATGTTTTAGTAACCTTGTAGTGTAAGATAGATCAACAGATTAAACCAAGTACTAACATAGCATGCACACTGTCACCTTCATGCATATGTAGGAGGAATAGATCACATCAATATTATCATAGCAATAGTTAACTTCGCAATCTACAAGAGATCATGATCATAGCATAAACCAAGTACTAACACAGTGCACACACTGTCACCTTTACACACGTGCAGGAGGAATAAAACTACTTTAATAACATTGCTAGAGTAGCACATAGATAAATTGTGATACAAACTCATATGAATCTCAATCATGTAAAGCAGCTCATGAGATTATTGTATTGAAGTACATAGGAGAGATTAACCACATAGCTACCGGTACAGCCCCGAGCCTCGATGGAGAACTACTCCCTCCTCATGGGAGCAGCAGCGGTGATGAAGATGGCGGTGGAGATGGCAGCGGTGTCGATGGAGAAGCCTTCCGGGGGCACTTCCCCACTCCGGCGGCGTGCCGGAACAGAGACTCCTGTCCCCCAGATCTTGGCCTCACGATGGCGGCGGCTCTGGAAGGTTTCTGTGGTTTTCGCCGAACGTCTCAGGGTTTTCGATCCAGGGGCTTTATATAGGCGAAGAGGCGGCGCAGGAGGGTCGAAGGGGCGACGACACCATAGGGCAGCGCGACCAGGGCCTGGGCCGCGCCGGCCTAGGGTCTGGGGGCCCAGTGCCCCCCCTCTGGTCCTTCCCGGGTGTTCTGGATGCTTCCGGTGAAAATAGGAACTTGGGCGTTGATTTCGTCCGATTCCGAGAATATTTCGTTACTAGGATTTCTGAAACCAAAAACAGCAGAAAACAGGAACTGGCACTTCGGCATCTTGTTAATAGGTTAGTTCCAGAAAATGCACGAATATGACATAAAGTGTGCAAAATACATGTAGATAACATCAATAATGTGGCATGGAACATAAGAAATTATCGATACGTCGGAGACGTATCACTCGTCCGAGGAGCCACGTCACGAGTTGGTACTTCTTCCTCATCATCACTGTGATTAAAGATCGACAGCATAAAAAGCAAGATGAGACAAAAATCTTCGAGTACAGAAATAAGGGGAAATCAAGGTGACTTACGAGCTGACGAGGGATTCGAGATATGGATCATAAGTTGCCTTCTGACGTGAAGGATCAACTTCTTCATCTTTGGAGGTGTCGGAATCTTCGACATCATTCCTCTTCCTTTTGTTCTTTGGAGAAACAGCAGGAGGAGGAGATAGTGCCGATGCAGTGCCTTCAGAGGCAGCATCTTTTTCAGAAGATCCCGCAGATTTTAGAGAATCCACGGGTTCGTTCACAAAAGAGGGGGCCTCCTGGTTGTCATCAGTGACAATGGCCCTTTCCTCGACTTCTCCACCTTCAGGAAGGGGAGGAAGCGAGACAAGGTCTGGATGGTTCTGTGCAAAGTAAAAATAAAGTAGGGGAAGATATCAGAAAAGGAGTTACAAAAAAGATAGCAATGCAATAACAAAACAATCGACAAAGATTACCTTGGGAAGTGGATTGGCGGCGCTGAATGGTTTTACACGGCAAGAAGAATGGACAGGATCTTTTTTGCTGAGAGACGAGATTTTTCGGACAAGCTTTTCCAAGTCTTTGACCTCTAAATCCACTGACAGCCGATCTGCGTCCTTGTCGCCAGTATATTTCCAGAGAGGGTATTTGCGAGCCTGAAGCGGCTGCACTCTAGTCCTAAGAAAGTATGCAGTGATTTGGATACCCGATAACTCTTTGCCGCGGGTATTTTGCAACTCGTGGATACGAGCCATCAAGGTTTCTATCGACGCCTTTTCTTCTTCGGTAGCCTCTGCGTCCCAGGAGCGGCGGCGAAAGATTTTCTCAGCTCCATCAAAAGGAGGGATGTTGTCTTCAGCACATCCGTGGTTCTCTTCCTGAATATACAGCCACTTCTTGCGCCACCCTTGAACTGAGTCAGGGAGTTTGACGTCGAAGTAGTCGACAGTGGGCCGAACAAAAATTACAACGCCGCCTATATTATAGGCGACATTGGGCGAGCCATTACGGCGGCAGAAGAAAATGCGCTTCCATAGCGCCCAGTTAGGCTGGACGCCAAGGAAGGCCTCGCAAAGAGTGATGAAAATGGAGATATGGAGGATTGAATTTGGCGTGAGGTGGTGGAGTTGCAGACCGTAGATAAAAAGCAGTCCGCGGAGAAAAGGATGAATGGGGGCGGAAAGACCGCGGATGAGGTGGTCGACAAAACTTACCCGGTACCCCATTGGAGGAGTTGGGTAGCTCTCCTCACTGGGGAAGCACAGTGCCTTGGGTTTCTTGCTGATCCCCAGCTTCTTCAGCATGTTGATGTCCTGAGTGGAAATCTTCGATCTTTCCCACTCCGCCGTCCCCAGATCCACGGCGGCCATGGAGGACTCCGGCGTGCTGTGCCTTGTCAATCGACGCGGTGGCATCAATAATGGCGCAGGGTTTGCAGCTTGGAGACGAGGAGCTAAGGTGGCTGTGGGTCGCAGGAGGAAATTTGCAGATGAGAGCAGGAGGACGGCGCGAGCGGAAGTGCTCAAGGAGGAAGAAGACGATCTTATATAGGGGTGCGGTGAAACGACGAACCGTTGGATAAGGAAAATGTGTGGCAGATGGTAGCCACGTGAAAACGAGGGTAAAAAGTAATTCAACATTGGAGAAGTTACGGTACGTGCGCCAGAAAAAAGCGGAGGACGTGTGTCCCCCACTTGCACGACGTGTCAAGATAGTGGATCAATTGGGCCCGCAAGGCAGTGGGAGAAGGCTTCTCGCGATTTTGGGTTCGCAATCGTGGCTATCGTCAGCAATAACGTCACCTTGGCAGAGGAAAAAATTCGACTCTACAATTTCATAAAAGGCGACATGGAAAATAATGCTGAGCCTTTGATCAAATACAAGTTTTTGATCAAATGCTCGGGGGCTACTTTGGAAAAAAAAGGAAAAGATCCAGAAGGACAAGATAGAAATGGCGTGAGCCTATGACCAAATACAAATATTTGTTCATAGCCTCGGGGGCTACTCCCATCAGGAGCGCTGTTCGCGCACCCGAGAAATTATAAAACTTTGGGAGATAAAAGAAAATATAGCGGCATAAGGCGTGGAGCCTACACCCAAGTACAAGTCCTTGACTGTAGCCTCGGGGGCTACTCCCATCGGGAACGCTGCTCGCGTGCCCGATGAAATCATAAAAAAAAAGAGAGAGAAGAAAGAAAAAAGAAAAAGAAAAATAGCAGAGCAAAAAAGTATATTTCGAGTTATAAATAACTCTGCATATACTCCCATCGGGAAAGCAATATAAGTCATCTTTGACTCGATAAAATGTGCCATTCCAACAGCCGAAAAAGCACTCGACAATATATTCTCAGAACGCCAAAGTTGCGATCAATTTCTGAATGCCGCAAATTTGCGAAGGTAAGACCCCAGATCCGTTCTGCTGGGCGTGGCATCGCCGAAGACTGCGCTCTGCCACTTTTATCCGTATCAACAGATACGAAGAAAAATCCTAACGGACGCGTTAGGTACCCAATAAATTTTACTGGGACTCGACAGAATGGTAAGACCTTAAGCGGCACCTGTCGAAGTTTACGCCAGTATCCCGAGATCATGTCCAGGGACGTGATCTTGAAGTAGGTTTTTGCGGATTGCCACTAGAGCAGTTAACTAGTACCTGATCCGTCAGATGAACTACCCCCAATTACCATTATCCCTGTACAATATAGAAGTTTATGAGAAGAAATATAGAAAAGTTAAAGTTGTCGAATAAAAATAAACAGTGGAGATTTTCCTTGACCCTACGATTCAAGCAAAATCTCGGGGGCTACTGACATAGGCATCCCAAATGGGCCTGCCGAAGATAGTACCCGGGGTTTATTGAAGGCCCACTACCCGAAGAATAAGAAGATTCGGAAGCCCAAGATATTATTAAGGAAAGTTAGAGTTGTAATAGAAAGTCTTATTTGTAATCTTGCGGGATGAGTTAGAAACCTTCCCGGACTTTGTAACTTGTACAACACGAATCCCTCGGCTCCGCCTCCTATATAAGGGGGAGTCGAGGGACGCAGAGATAATCGAATCATTGTTTACAAACCCTAGTTTCATAATTGTCGAGTACTTTTCGGCTGAAACCTTCGAGATCTACTTGCCCTCTACTTCCAACTAAACCCTAGTCTACAATCCGTAGGCATTGACAAGTTGATACTTTGTCAGTCGGCGACCACCAAAGGGCCCCCCAAGCTAAGTCCAGCACCTGCTAGCTCCGCGACGTCCACATAACCGCAAAGACCAGCCCACACCCGGGAGATCCGCCTGCCGCCAAGACGGTGTGGTCCTACCACCAGACTAGGGCCGCTGCTCTGAGATCTCGAGCTCCGACTGAGTCCACGGACGGCAGAGGCCGCTGCCCTAAGATCCCACCGAGGCCATGGCAGACAGAGGCCGCTTCCCTGAGATCCCAAGCTCCTGCCGAGGCCGCAGCCGGTAGAGGCCGCCCTTACCTAAGGCCGAGCTAGAGGCCAACCCGTCGGAGCAGGGGAACCACCAAGCACCCGCATCAGCCATGGCGAGCCCAGCGCGGCGTTCCTCTACCTAGCCACCGCGCGGGGAGCCAAGAGCCTAGATCCCCGCCGCCACCATCCCCGTGGCAATCATCAAAATCCAAACCATTATAATCTAAAGCAATGGGATCGTTGTTCCCAATGTTGGAAAAAATTTCAGCGGTTTTATCACAGGTAGTTTCAGCAGTTTTAGCAGTTTCAGGCAGTTTTTCACGCTTTGCATTAGAAGTGGAAACATTGCTAACACCAATTATTTTACCATTAATAGTAGGAGGTGCAGCAACATGTGGAGCATTAGCATTACTAGTGGTGGTAATAGTCCAAACTTTAGCTATATTATCTTCTTTAGCATTTTCTTCTTTTTCCCACCTAGCACGCAATTCGGCCATCAATCTTATATTCTCATTAATTCTAACTTGGATGGAATTTGCTGTAGTAACAATCTTATTATTATGATTTTCATTAGGCATAACTTTCGATTTCAAGAGATCAACATCAGCAGCAAGACTATCGACTTTAGAAGCAAGTATATAAATTTTCCCAAGCTTTTCTTCAACAGATTTGTTAAAAGCAATTTGTGTACTAATAAATTCTTTAAGCATAGCTTCAAGTCCAGGGGGTGTGTTCCTATTATTGTTGTAAGAATTCCCATAAGAATTACCATAGCCGTTGCCATTATTATAAGGATATGGCCTATACTTGTTACTAGAATTGTTCCGGTAAGCGTTGTTGTTGAAATTATTATTTTTAATGAAGCTCACATCAACATGTTCTTCTTGAGCAACCAATGAAGCTAACGGAACATTATTAGGATCAACATTAGTCCTACCATTCACAAGCATAGACATAATAGCATCAATCTTATCACTCAAGGAAGAGGTTTCTTCGACAGAATTTACCTTCTTACCTTGTGGAGCTCTTTCCGTGTGCCATTCAGAGTAATTAATCATCATATTATCAAGAAGCTTTGTTGCGTCGTAAAGAGTGATGGACATAAAGGTACCTCCAGCAGCCGAATCCAATAGGTTCCGCGAAAAAAAATTCAGTCCTGCATAAAAGGTTTGGATGATCATCCAAGTAGTCAGTCCATGGGTTGGGCAATTTTTAACCAAAGATTTCATTCTTTCCCATGCTTGGGCAACATGCTCAGTATCCAATTGCTTAAAATTCATTATGCTACTTCTCAAAGATATAATTTTAGCAGGAGGATAATATCTACCAATAAAAGCATCCTTGCATTTAGTCCATGAATCAATACTATTCTTAGGCAGAGATAGCAACCAATCTTTAGCTCTTCCTCTTAATGAGAAAGGAAACAATTTTAATTTTATAATGTCACCATCAACATCCTTATACTTTTGCATTTCACATAATTCAACAAAATTATTAAGATGGGCAGCAGCATCATCAGAACTAACACCAGAAAATTGCTCTCGCATAACAAGATTCAGTAAAGCAGGTTTAATTTCAAAGAATTCCGCTATAGTAGCAGGTGGAGCAATAGGTGTGCATAAGAAATCGTTATTATTTGTGGTTGTGAAGTCACACAACTTAGTATTTTTAGGAGTACCCATTTTAGCAACAGTAAATAAAACAAACTAGATAAAGTAAATGCAAGTAACTAATTTTTTTGTGTTTTTGATATAGCAAACAAGATAGCAAGTAAAGTAAAACTAGCAACTAATTTTTTTGTATTTTGATTTAGTGCAGCAAACAAAATAGTAAATAAAAGTAAAGCAAGACAAAAACAAAGTAAAGAGATTGGAGGTGGAGACTCCCCTTGAAGCGTGTCTTGATCTCCCCGGCAACGACGCCAGAAAACAGTCTTGATACGCGTACAGCACGCGACCGTTGGGAACCCCAAGAGGAAGGTGTGATGCGTACAGCGGAAAGTTTTCCCTCAGTAAGAAACCAAGGTTTATCGAACCAGTAGGATCCAAGAAGCACGTTGAAGGTTGATGGCGGCGAAGTGTAGTGCGGCTCAACACCAGGGATTCCGGTGCCAACGTGGAACCTGCACAACACAACCAAATTACTTTTCCCCAACGTGACAGTGAGGTTGTCAATCTCACCGGCTTGCTGTAACAAAGGATTAGATGTATAGTGTGGATGATGATTGTTTGCAGAAAACAGTAGAACAAGTATTGCAGTAGATTGTATTCGATTGTTAAGAATGGACCGGGGTCCACAGTTCACTAGAGGCGAATCTCCGATAAGAATAAGCATGTTGGGTGAACAAATTACAGTTGGGCAATTGACAAATAAAGAGGGCATGACCATGCACATACATGATATGATGAGTATTGTGAGATTTAATTGGGCATTACGACAAAGTACATAGACCGCTATCCAGCATGCATCTATGCCTAAAAAGTCCACCTTCAGGTTATCATCCGAACCCCTTCCAGTATTAAGTTGCAAACAACAGACAATTGCATTAAGTATGGTGCGTAATGTAATCAACAACTACATCCTTAGACATAGCATCGATGTTTTATCCCTAGTGGCAACAGCACATCCACAACCTTAGAACTTTCTCACACATCGTCCTGCATTTAATGGAGGCATGAACCACTATCGAGCATAAATACTCCCTCTTGGAGTTACTAGCAAAAACTTGGCCAGATCCTCTACTAATAACGGAGAGCATGCACGATCATAAACAACACATAGATAATAGATTGATAATCAACATAGCATAGTATTCTCTATCCATCGGATCCCAACAAACACAACATGTAGCATTACAGATAGATGATCTTGATCATGTTAGGCAGCTCACAAGACCCGACAATGAAGCACAATTAGGAGAAGACGACCATCTAGCTACTGCTATGGACCCATAGTCCAGGGGTGAACTACTCTCTCATCACTCCGGAGGCGACCATGGCGGTGAAGAGTCCTCCGGGAGATGATTCCCCTCTCCGGCAGGGTGCCGGAGGCGATCTCCTGAATCCCCCGAGATGGGATTGGCGGCGGCGGCGTCTCTGGAAGGTTTTCCGTATCGTGGCTCTCGGTACTGGGGGTTTCGCGACGAAGGCTTTAAGTAGGCGGAGGAGATAGGTCAGGGGCATCACGGGGGCCCCACACGCTAGGGCCGCGCGGGTGATGACCCACAAGTATAGGGGGTGTATCGTAGTATTTTCGATAAGTAAGAATGTCGATCCCAATGAGGAGCAGAAGGTGTTGACAAGCAGTTTCGATGAAGGATTCACTGTAAATGCTCACAGACAAGTATTCAGGGGATTTTGATATAACAGATGAATAAAGTACGAGTAAGTAAAGTGCGAGAGTAACAATTGCAGCGAGTGGCCCAATCCTTTTTAGCACAAAGGACAAGCCGGTTTGTTTACTTATAATGACCAAACGTTCTCGAGGACACACGGGATTTTAGTCTAGTGCTTTCGCTACATACGGCTAAATAATCTTCATTGTTATGATAAGTGTTGTGTGGGTGAACCTATGCTAATGTACCGCCCTTCCTAGGACTAATACATACTTGTGATTATACCCCTTGCAAGCATCCGCAACTACAAGAAAGTAATTAAGAATAAATCTAACCACAGCCTTAAACTCTGAGATCCTGCTATCCCTCCTGCATCGATATACCAACGGGGGTTTAGGTTTCTGTCACTCCGGCAACCCCGCAATTGGCAAACGAGTACAAGATGCATTCCCCTAGGCCCATAAAGGTGAAGTGTCATGTAGTCGACGTTCACATGACACCACTAGAAGAATAACACCACAACTTAAATATCATAACATTGAATATTACTCAACCATAGTTCACTACTAACATTTAGACTTCACCCATGTCCTCAAGAACTAAACGAACTACTCACGAGACATCATATGGAATATGATCAGAGGTGATATGATGATGAATAACAATCTGAACATAAACCTTGGTTCAATGGTTTCACTCAGTAGCATCAACAACAAGTAGAAATCGATACCGGGAGAGTTTCCCCTATCAAACAATCAAGATCAAACCCAAATTGCTACGGCGGTGACGATGTCCAGCGGTGGAGACGGCGGTGATGATGGTGGAGATGATGATGATGGTGATGGAGATGATGTCCAGCTCGATGACGGTGACGATGGCGTCGATTTCCCCTCCCGAGGGAATTTCCCCGGCGGATCTCAGCCCGCCGGAGGGCTCTTTTCTCTCTGGTGTTCTCCGCCCCGCAGAGGCGGCTGTAACTCTTCGTGAGGTACCCTCTGTGGCTTAGGTTTTCGGGACGAAGGATTTCGCGAAGAAAAGGAGGCGAAAGGGGCTGTGGGGCCCCCTCACCACAAGGTGGCGCGGCCAGGCCATGGGCCGCGCCGCCCTATGGTCTGGGCCCACCTTGGGTCCAGCTGGCTCCCCCTTCTGGCGTCCTTCGTCATCTGGAAAAATTGGATTTTTGGTATAATTTCCTTCCACAGTTGATCTTCCGAAATATTGCGTTCTGACGGTGCTTTTTCCAGCAGAATCCTGGCTCCGGTGCTCGATCCTCCAATAATGATGAAACATGCAAAATAGATAAAATAACATAAGTATTGTGTCCAAACATGAAATATATCAATGAATAACAGCAAATTATGATACAAAATAGTGATACAAATTGGACGTATCAACTCCCCCCAAGCTTAGACTTCGCTTGTCCCCAAGCGAAACTGAACTCAGTAAACAGGACCACATGTTTATGGAGTGAAGAGTCGATAAATCAAATACGGACAAGAAGCATCATATTCATTCACACAATACATTCTAGCAAACAACTGCCTCATATAACTCATCTTGAAACAAGTATAAGGTAATCACAAATAAAGGTGCATAAGAAATCATAGTTGGTGATGGCAAACTTCGTTCTTGGTCAGAGAACAATTAACAGGTTATATTTATCTATTGAGCAGCGCTCTCATGTTAAAGTTTATATGGCACAACTTGCATACTCAATCATAATAGTCTCCTCATAATCATTGATAACTTGCAAAGCTATATTCATTCAGATAAAACTTGTACTAAACAAGGAAGAATAAAAGACATGATGAAGCAGATCACAATATAATGGTTTGATCACAACTACTCAAATGCTTGCTTGAGATAGAGGGAAATAGGTTTACTGACTCAGCATAAAGTAAAAGACAGGCCCTTCGCAGAGGGAAGCAGTGATTAAATCATGTGCTAGAGCTTTTTCAGTTTTGAAATCATATAGAGATAATAAAAGTAACATTTTGAGAGGTGTTTGTTATTGTCAACGACTGGTAGCGGGTACTCTAACCCCCTTGCCAGGCAAACCTTCAAAGAGCGGCTCCCATTTTATTTTTATTTTGTGTGGCACTCCTTCCAACCTTTCTTTCACAAACCATGGCTAACCGAATCCTCGGGTGCCTGCCAACAATCTCATACCATGAAGGAGTGCCTTTTTATTTTGGTTTTATTATGATGATGACACTCCCCCCAACCTTTGCTTACACAAGCCATGGCTAACCGAATCCTTCGGGTGCCGTCCATCAATCACATACCATGGAGGAGTGTCTTTTTAGTTTAATTAATTTGGGACTGGGAATCCCATTGCCAGCTCTTTTTGCAAAATTATTGGATAAGCGGATAAAGCCACTAGTCCATTGGTGAAAGTTGCCCAACAAGGTTGAAAGATAAAACACCACATACTTCCTCATGAGCTATAAAACATTGACATAAATAAGAGATAGTAAATTTTGAATTTGTTTAAAGGTAGCACATGAAGTATTTACTTGGAATGGCAGAAAATACCATGTAGTAGGTAGATATGGTGGACACAAATGACATAGGTTTGGGCTAAGGTTTGGATGCACGAGAAGTATTCCCTCTCAAGATGTGTCTTTGGCTAGCAAGGTTAATTAGCAAGCATAAGAGTTGAAGGAAACAAACAAATATACATGTGATAGAAACAATCATGCATCTTCCTTGTAAGCACAAACAATTTTAACTTCAGAATAATAAGCTATGAGCTAACAAGAAAGAAAGACAATGAAACATCTACATGTATTTCTCTTTTCTACTTAAACCTCAAAGTGTTGTTGCTATTGACCAATGCTAAGTTTGCCAAAACCAAATAGATTTATTCAATGCTCCCAAAGTGATACCAATACTAACAACAAGGTAAATCATATAATAGAGATTGCAAACTAAAATAAGATGTGCAATATGTAAATGATAAGACTTCTCATTAATATTCCATAACGATAACTCACACCAAGGGATACATAGACAACTAACTAAAGGAGAGATACTTCCAAACTGCAACCCATCTTATATGATAACTTCCCTACTCATGATATGACACTACTTGACAGTAAAAAGTAAAAGGTAGTGATGATGTGATACCGCGGCACTCCCCCAAGCTTGGAACAAACCAAGGGGATGCCAATACCGATGATGAATTACTCCTTCGGCGATGGTGGTGATGAATTCCTGACGAGCTTCTCAACAAGCTCCTGAAGCTCATCAATCTTGTACGTGAGGTTGCGAATCATCTCCGAATTGTGCTCGACGCGGTTAAGAAGTATGTCCGACAGCGAGTCCCAACTTTTGGAGCTATTTCCCCACTCTTCACCCTCTGACGAGGGAATACCTCGGCAATGCCTATGTATTGTAGACTTGGGTTTCGGGAGAGAGCGACGATGGAGATTCCGGGGTCGAGATTAGGCACACGACGTACCCAGCTTCGGGTCCCCTCGGTGGAGGATCCCTACGTGCTGCTAGCAATCCAGTATATGATCATAGATGTGTTTACAGGGTGCCGCCGTAGGCGGAGCTATGTTGTCTATCTATTGTCTATATGTTGACCTCCTTATTTTGGGTGCCCTGGCTAGCTTTATATATGCAACCAGCCTAGGGTTTTACAAGAGTCCTAGTCGACTACTTCTTCGGGTTGCCTTGTTGGGCCTTCTCCATATTGGGTCTTCTCCATATTGGGCCGAGCCAGGTATACTAATAATGGGTACCCGAAGGGTATGCCCATGTCAGTATCCCCCGAGTTTATAGGGAAGTTGAAGACTTGCGTAGAAACTCCAAGCATAACCATCTCTGAAGTCAAAGAAATACAAGGCGAGGTCCATGTCGTAGATCATGTGTAGCGTAGATGATGTCGACGATTCTTGAAATTATCGGGTGCGCGGCAGCGCTCCCGATGGGAGTAGCCCCCGAGTCTATGGGCAAGTGCTTGCACTTGGGCATAGACTCAAGTTGTACTACTCGATGAAGAATTTGACTGTACTTCTGGGCGCAGCCCCTCTTTTTATCGACTCCTGTTAAAGGACTTAATGAAATCCAGCACTCCCGATGGGAGTAGGCTCCACTCGAGTCGTAGAATCGAGTTGAGTCTACAAACCTTGATTGTCATAAATGTTGTCGAAGATGTTTTTCTATCGGGTGCGCGACCAGCGCTCCCGATGGGAGTAGCCCCCGAGGCTACAGCCAAGTGTTTGCACTTGGGTGTAGGCTCAACTTGCTTGTAATTGACTCCACAATTTTTCCTCTTTCTTATCGGGAGGGTGAACAATACTCTCGATAAGAGTAGCCCCCGAGCCTATGAGCAGGTGCTTGCACCTAGGCATAGGCTCAAGTTGTACTACTCGATAAACAACTTGGTGCAGCCCCTCTTTTTATCGACTCCAGGCCGTTGCTATTTTTATTTGACATCCATATTTATATTGTATAGGGATAATGGTAATTGGGGCTAGTTCATCTGACGGATCAGGTACTAGTTAACTGCTCTAGTGGCAATCCGCAAAAACCTACTTCAAGATCACGTCCCTGGACATGATCTCGGGATACTGGTGTTAACTCGACAGGTGCCGCTTAAGGTCTTACCATTCTGTCGAGTCCCAGTCATATTTTATCGGGTACCTAACGCGTCCGTTAGGATTTTTCTTCGTATCTGTTGATACGGATAAAAGTAGCAAACCGACGTCAGAGACGGTGCCACGCCACTCAGAACGGATCTGGGGTCTTACCTTCACAGAGTTTTGCGGCATTCAGAGATTATTCGCGACTTTTAGCGCTCTGAGAATATATTGTCGAGTGCCTTGTTCGGCTGATGCAATGACCCATTTTACGGGTTCTTCTATATTTTTCTCGGGCGTGATGAGACAGCCGAATATATTGTGTTCTTCTATATTGTCGTCAGGCACATCGCCAATGCTCTTGCTCAGAACAAATGCCGAGTCAATGGACCCGAAAATTTGTCCATCCTCTTTTTTTTCCCCTCCTTTTTTTTTTGGTTTCTCCTTGATAATTTCGTCAAGTTCCTCCCTCAGGAAAATTTCTTCGGGTCCTCCTTGAGGACAATTCTTCGGGTCCTCTTTGAGGATAATTCTTCGGGACCTCCTTGAGGATAATTCTTTGGGTCCTGTTCTTTCTTGAAGACAATTTCGTCGAGTTCTCCCTGTAGACAATTTCATCGGGTTCTCTCTTATATACTTTGAATTTTGCTTTCTCCTGCACAAATAAACAAACTTTTTCTATCTTTCCCTTGACTCTCTTTTTCGCATGCGGTGTCAGATGCTCAGATTCGATGATATGTAAAGTGAATATATGCCACGCAGCCCCCGAGCATCGGGTGCGACAAAATTAAATGATAATCAACTTTGTGCAAAATAAAAGAACACTTAGCTTTTTGGACACGACGAAGTCGATGCATGATGAAGTCTTCGAGTGTAGATAAGAAATCTAGCCAAAGTAGAAACCACCAAATAGCAAAAGTGGACACCGCGAAATTGTTGATGAAGAAATAGCCGAGCCCCCGAGTGTTGCTGAGGTGATGTCATGATTGTTGTGTCGCAGTCGTGACCCGAGACGAAATCGTTATCGAGCCCCCGAGCGTTTAGGCGTGACGTCGAAATAAGTTGATGGAGTCGCGGCGTCATATTTGGTGAAACCATTTAAGGTGAAGCCATAGACAATAATATACGAAGATGAATCCCAGATGAAGTATTTGAGATGAATCCATATTGAAGATTACGCCATTAAATATAGAGCATATATTAAAGATGAATCCATCGATATCATAGAGGATGAATCCATTGTCTCGAAGAAAATAAATCCAGTAATAACCATAGAAGATGAATCCGCCAAAAAAATCCAGTAATAATCCTCGATGATAAATCCACTGAGCCGAAACGCCTCGGGTAATGTTGTATATGAGTAAACCAGTAATATCCATATAGATGAATCTTATAAGATGAATCCGACGAAGAGAAAATCCAATAAGCTGAAGAAGATGAATCCACTGAGCCGAAGAAAGTAATTTCACTAAGTCGAACATAAATCCACTGAGACGAAGGAGATATATCCAGAGCCAAAGAAAAGAAATTCACCAAGTAACCGAGTATATTTGCGAAAACGAAGTAATGGCACAGCCCAGAATGTCGTGTGTATTTTATTGTAAAGATGTAATAACGCAACCACCTAGTATTTGGGTGTGGCAGAAGCAAATAATAATCGATCTTTGGAAGAAGTACACTTAGCTTTTTTATCGGAAGTGAGAAAGTCGACGTGGAAGTAGATCATCCGGCAGACGGAGTCGACGAAGAGGACGCAACTGATGTAGCGGAGCTGTGCGGCGTTTTTGCCGAAAATATTCGGCACGGAAGTAGTCGGCATGGAGGAGAGAATTTTCGAGTTCGCGGCGGGCAAGCCGCCGGGCGAGGCAAGTGCGCGAAGGCGAATAATCGGAGCTTATTCCAATCTGCAATTGTACTCAAACGAAAAAAATCTACTCACAAATTTTACAAATAGTAATTAATTGAAAATATAGAACCTGATGATCTTGATCTTTGTGTCTGATGAAATTGAAGCGAGGAATTGTAGCGCAAATATGTTTTCGAGTCCTTGAACATGGCAGCTACGTGATAGCTAGCCCCTGAGCCTAAGGATTCCTCGATGACGATGACGAGTGCGTGCTGTCGGGTCCTGACCGCTCGACGGCACGAAGCGTGCAATCGAAAGTTGTAAGTTTCTCGATCCGTTGCCTTGGATGTTGCTTTTTCGGGCAAACAGCCGCCACCGCGTTGTGCATTCACTTCCCTTGCTTATCCAAATCACCACCCGATGAACTGAGTTGGGATCTGATAGAGATCATCGAGATTGCTTTCTCTGGCGGCGCTTCTTTTGGCCATCTGGTCCGAGATTTTTTCACCGTTTTTTTTCTTGGCGTGACGAAGATGAATACAGTCGCTAACAAGCTGTCAACGATTTTCTTGTCGGATCTGATCTGAACGTGGTTGATGATGAACTCGATGGATCTCGCTCGGATAACGAAATCCAGTCGTCGCGTATCCCCACGGACGGCGCCAATTGACGAGGGAATACCTCGGCAATGCCTACGTATTGTAGACTTGGGTTTCGGGAGAGAGCGACGATGGAGATTCCAGGGTCGAGATTAGGCACACGACGTACCCAGCTTCGGGTCCCCTCGGTGGAGGATCCCTACGTGCTGCTAGCAATCCAGTATATGATCATAGATGTGTTTACAGGGTGCCGCCGTAGGCGGAGCTATGTTGTCTATCTATTGTCTATATGTTGACCTCCTTATTTTGGGTGCCCTGGCTAGCTTTATATATGCAACCAGCCTAGGGTTTTACAAGAGTCCTAGTCAACTACTTCTTCGGGTTGCCTTGTTGGGCCTTCTCCATATTGGGTCTTCTCCATATTGGGCCGAGCCAGGTATACTAATAATGGGTACCCGAAGGGTATGCCCATGTCACCCTCAGGCTTCGTCCTTCCTGCAGTGTTAGAACGATCTATATCCCAATTGCTAGGAAATGCTGCCCTGGGAATCCTTTAAATTTGATTATTGAAAATTAGATTGCGGAAGGGATGGTGAGTGCCTGAGAAAGATGTCTTCGGAGCTAGGTAATGACGTGGAACCCCTCCTCCGGTGCGAATTCTTGCGCTCTTGTTTGCACTGAAGGGGTTGTCCTCCACCTTGACGCTTGCGATGGTAGCACGCGGGTGTGCACGCGAGTCTTCCTCCGCCTCTTCTTCATCTTCTTCCTTGACGCTCTTGTCTTCCTATTTCCACTCAAGATCTTGATTATCTTCATCCGGAAGCTCCTTGCCCTTGTTCTTGGAGACCATGGTGCTTCTAAACTGAAAACAGATCCTGGCAGAAACAGCTCGAAACAAAACACGTCGAAAAAGCGATATACGGACTTCCAGGGGTCCAGGGGATTATATAGCAAAAATTTCCACGTCAAAAGGAAAGTACCAGATCGAACTAGAGTCGGAAAGGGGCGACGAGGCGGCCAGCTCATAGGGCGGCGCGGGCCCAGGCCAGGCCGCGCCGGCCTATGGTGGCACGCCCTTGTGCGTCTTTTCCACTCCGTTTCGATCTCGTAATTTTCCATATTTTCCAAAAACAGCAAAAATATTGTTCGGAAAGTAAATTGCGAACTTTTTATTACCAGTACTGTTACCTATTCAAAGTCGAAGTTACGCGAACTGTCAACTTGTCCTTTGATGAAGGCCTCCGGTGTTTCCACTCGAATAATATCAACATCAACATTATAGGAATCACCTGAGATATAATGCTTGAGTCTTTGTCCATTTACCACTTGCGTAGCATTGCCTTGGAGAGAGCTAATTTTGATTGCTCCTGAACGATACACCTCCTCGACAACATACGGTCCTTCCCATTTCGAGAGTAATTTCCCTGCAAAGAATCTGAGACGAGACCGATACAATAGGACTTTATCTCCAATATTAAATTCTCTTTTGATAATCCTTCTATCATGCCATTTTTTAACTTTCTCTTTAAAGAGTTTAGCATTTTTAAGTAGCTTCACTTCTCCATTCATCTAGAGAACTCAATTGCAACAACCTCTTATTACCGGCAAGTTTAGGATCTTTATTTAATTCTCTAACAGCCCAATAAGCTTTGTGCTCTAGTTCTAAAGGTAAATGACAAACTTTCCCATAAAACATTTTATAAGGTGACATTCCCATGGGATTTTTATAAGCAGTTCTATAAGCCCAAAGTGCATTCTTCAAATTACTAGCCCAATTCTTTCTAGTTTTATTAACAGTCTTTTGCAAGATAGATTTAATCTCTCTATTTGATAATTCTACTTGCCCACTAGTTTGAGGATGATAAGCGGAAGCAATTCTATGATTAATACCATATCTAGCAAGAGTTTTTCTAAAACCACCATGAATAAAATGAGAACCTCCATCAGTTATAATATATCTAGGAACTCCAAATCTAGGAAAAATAATATCTAAAAGCATTCTTAAAGAGGTCTCACCATCAGCACTTTTTGTAGGTATGGCTTCCACCCATTTAGTAACATAATCAACAGCAACAAGTATATGAGTGTTACCTTCTGAAGAGGGAAAAGGTCCCATGAAGTCAAATCCCCAACAATCGAACGGTTCAATAACAAGAGTATAATTCATCGGCATTTCATTGCGTCTAGAGAGATTACCAACCCTTTGGCATTCATCACAAGATAAAATAAACTTCCTTGCATCTTTGAAGAGAGTTGGCCAATAAAAACCTGATTGTAGAACCTTTTGCGCGGTTCTTTCTCCGGTGTGATGTCCTCCATAAGCACTACCATGGCATTTACTCAATATCTCCTGTTGTTCATATTCGGGAACACATCTTCGCATAATACCATCCACTCCTTCTTTATATAAGTGTGGGTCATCCCAGAAATAATGCCTCAAGTCATAAAAGAATTTCCTCCTTTGCTGAGCTGAAAAGGTTGGAGGCAAGTACTTGGAAACAATAAAGTTAGCATAATCAGCATACCAAGGACTGTCTCGCGAACTCACCTTTATCGCAGCCAATTGTTCATTTGGAAAACTATCATTAACAGGAACAGGATCATAAGAAATATTTTCCAATCTAGACAGATTATCAGCAACAGGATTATCAGCACCCTTCCTATCTACAATATGTAAATCAAATTCTTGCAACAGAAGTACTCATCTAATAAGCCTAGGCTTAGCATCTTTCTTTTGCATAAGGTATCTGATTGCAGCATGATCAGTATGAATAGTAACTTTTGAATCAACAATATAAGATCTAAACTTATCACAAGCAAAGACTACAGCTAACAATTCCTTTTCAAATAGTAGCATAATTTCTTTGAGCAGCATCAAGAGTTTTACTAGCATAATGAATAACATTCAGTTTTTTATTTACCCGCTGTCCAAGAACAGCGCCTACAAAGAAAATCACTAGCATCACACATAATTTCAAATGGTAAGTTCCAATCAGGAGGTTCAACTATAGGAGCAGTTGTTAAGGCTTTCTTAAGAGTTTCAAAATCTTCCTTACAATCGTCATCAAAAACAAAAGGTACGTCTTTTTGAAGAAGATTAGTAAGAGGCTTTGAAATCTTGGAGAAATCTTTAATAAACCTCCTATAAAACCCAGCATGACCAAGAACACTACGAATACCTTTAACATCCCTAGGATAGGGCATCTTCTCAATTGCTTCAACTTTAGCTCTATCAACTTCAATACCTCTCTCAGAAATTTTATGTCCCAATACAATTCCTTCATTAACCATAAAGTGGCATTTCTCCCAATTAAGAACAAGGTTAGTTTCTTCACATCTCTGCAAAACTTTATCGAGGTTCAGCAAGCAATTATCAAAAGAATTCCCATAGACAGAAAAATCATCCATGAATACCTCTACAATACTCTCGCAAAAACCATGAAAAATAGCAGACATGCATCTTTGAAAAGTAGCAGGAGCATTACACAAACCAAAAGGCATACGTCTATAAGCATAAGTTCCATAGGGACAAGTGAAAGTGGTTTTCTCTTGATCTTTAGTTTTAACAGCAATTTGTGAAAATCCAGAATAACCATCAAGAAAGCAAAAATGAGTATTTTTAGATAACCTTTCTAACATTTGATCAATAAAAGGCAAAGGGTAATGATCTTTTTTAGTAACTTTATTAACTTTTCGATAATCAATGCACATTCTATACCCTACAACTACTCTTTGAGGTATGAGCTCATCATTATCATTAGGCACAACAGTCATTCCTCCTTTCTTAGGAACACAATGCACTGGACTAACCCATCTACTATCAGCAATAGGATATATAATACCAGCTTCAAGAAGTCGTAATACCTCATTTCTTACCACATCCTTCATCTTGGGAATTAGACGACGCTGAGGTTCAACAACAGGCTTCGCATCATCTTCCATATTGATGGCGTGTTGGCAAATAGAGGGAGAAATCCCTTTCAAGTCATCGAGAGTGTAGCCAATAGCTCCTCGGTGTTTCTTCAATATTTCCAATAGCCTTTCTTCTTCAAACTCTGTAAGCTTAGAACTAATAATAAAAGGATATATTTTCTTATCATCAATATGAGCATATTTAAGATTATCAGGCAAGGGTTTTAAATCAAAGACAGGATCTTCCTTTGGTGGCGGTGTTGTACCCAGATCTTCCACCGGTAAATCATGCTTAAGAATAGGTTGACGAAGAAAAATTTCCTCAAGCTCATCTCTTTCTTTCCTAAAAACTTCACTCTCGCTATTCTCCAAATGTTGCTGCAAAGGATTATTAGGAACAAGAACAATAGATGCACACTGTTCCATTTTAAAATCATTATTAGGCAAATCAGCTTTATAAGGAGTTTTGGTAAATTTAGAGAAGTTAAACTCATATGATTCACCAGCAAATTTAGTCAAAATTTTCTCTTTCTTGCAATCTATAATAGCTCCACAAGTATTTAGAAAAGGTCTACCAAAAATGATAGGACAATAATCACTAGCGGCAGAACCAAGTACCAAAAAGTCAGCAGGATATTTAATCTTACCGCATAAAACTTCTACATCTCGAACAATACCAATTGGAGAGATAGTTTCTCTATTAGCTAGCTGAATAACCACATCAATATCTTCAAGTTCACAAGAACCAATTTCGTGCATAATCTCCGTATAAAGCTCATAAGGAATAGCACTAATACTTGCACCAATATCACATAAACCATAATAGCAATGATCACCAATTCTAACAGATAGCGTAGGAACACTAGCTTGCTTGGGTTTATTAGGATGTGAAACAATATTAGAAGCATCTTCACAGAAAATAATATGACCTTCCTCCAAATTTTCAGCCACAAGATCTTTAACTATTGCAACAGCAGGTTCAACTTTTATTTGTTCTTCAGGTTCTATAGGTTTCTTTTCACTTTTATGAACCGCACTATTTATAACAGAGTACTCCTTCATTTTAGCAGGGAAAGGAGTTTTTTCAATATAAGCTTCAGGAATAACATGATCAACAGTTTCAACTACAACGCATTTATTAATAGATGAATCAATTTTATCTTTGTACGGTTCATGATACTTATCAAAATTCTTCTTAGGCAATTCATAATGAGAGGCAAAAGCTTTATAAAGATTTGCAGCAACTTGAGAATCAAGACCATAAGTAGCACTCATATTACGAAATTTATCAGTATCCATAAAAGCTTCAATGCATTTGTAATCATAATTTATACCTAATTCTCGATCTTTGTCGATCTCCCATCCTTCAGTATTTTCCTGGATCCGATTAAGAAGGTCCCTTTTAAACTCTTCCTTATTGCGCGTGAATGATCCAGAACAAGAAGTATCCAGCAAGGTCTTGTCTTCAAAAGAAAGTCTTGCATAGAAATTATCAATAATAACATTACCAGGAAGCTCATGAATGGGGCATTTGAGCATTAAAGACTTCAATCTCCCCCAAGCTTGGGCAATACTCTCTCCATCATGAGGCCAAAAATTATATATGCGATTCTGATCCTTGTGAATTTCACTTGGAGGATAGAACTTAGAATAAAACCGGGGCACAATATCATTCCATTCAAGAGAATCCCCATTATCCAGTAATTTATACCAATGCGCCGCTTTACCAGACAGCGATATAGAGAATAGTTTCTTCCTCACTTCATCCATAGCAATACCTGCACACTTGAATAAACCGCATAATTCATGCAAGAACAATAAATGATCTCCAGGGTGGACAGTTCCATCCCCTGTATAACGGTTATTCACTACGCGTTCAATAATTTTCATAGGTATTTTGTATGGTATTTCTTCTTCACCTGGCGCCTCATCCACTACCTTTGCAGTAGTAGCGGATTTCCCAAATAAACATTCGAGAGAAGATCTCTCCATAATGAATTATGGCAGCGTGCGAGAAATAAAATCAGCACAAACAGTAGATATTTCCCTTACCAATTCCACTTACCAATAGCGCTTCACTCCCCGGCAACGGCGCCAGAAAATAGTCTTGATGACCCACAAGTATAGGGGGTGTATCGTAGTATTTTCGATAAGTAAGAATGTCGATCCCAACGAGGAGCAGAAGGTGTTGACAAGCAGTTTCGATGAAGGATTCACTGTAAATGCTCACAGACAAGTATTCAGGGGGTTTTGATATAACAGATGAATAAAGTACGAGTAAGTAAAGTGCGAGAGTAACAATTGCAGCGAGTGGCCCAATCCTTTTTAGCACAAAGGACAAGCCGGTTTGTTTACTTATAATGACCAAACATTCTCGAGGACACACGGGATTTTAGTCTAGTGCTTTCGCTACATACGGCTAAATAATCTTCATTGTTATGATAAGTGTTGTGTGGGTGAACCTATGCTAATGTACCGCCCTTCCTAGGACTAATACATACTTGTGATTATAACCCTTGCAAGCATCCGCAACTACAAGAAAGTAATTAAGAATAAATCTAACCACAGCCTTAAACTCTGAGATCCTGCTATCCCTCCTGCATCGATATACCAACGGGGGTTTATGTTTCTGTCACTCCGGCAACCCCGCAATTGGCAAACGAGTACAAGATGCATTCCCCTAGGCCCATAAAGATGAAGTGTCATGTAGTCGATGTTCACATGACACCACTAGAAGAATAACACCACAACTTAAATATCATAACATTAAATATTACTCAACCATAGTTCACTACTAACATTTAGACTTCACCCATGTCCTCAAGAACTAAACGAACTACTCACGAGACATCATATGGAATATGATCAGAGGTGATATGATGATGAATAACAATCTGAACATAAACCTTGGTTCAATGGTTTCACTCAATAGCATCAACAACAAGTAGAAATCGATACCGGGAGAGTTTCCCCTATCAAACAATCAAGATCAAACCCAAATTGCTACGGCGGTGACGATGTCCAGCGGTGGAGACGGCGGTGATGATGGTGGAGATGATGATGATGGTGATGGAGATGATGTCCAGCTCGATGACGGTGACGATGGCGTCGATTTCCCCCTCCCGGAGGGAATTTCCCCGGCGGATCTCAGCCCGCCGGAGAGCTCTTTTCTCTCTGGTGTTCTCCGCCCCGCAGAGGCGGCTGTAACTCTTCGTGAGGTACCCTCCGTGGCTTAGGTTTTCGGGACGAAGGATTTCGCGAAGAAAAGGAGGCGAAAGGGGCTGTGGGGCCCCCTCACCACAAGGTGGCGCGGCCAGGCCATGGGCCGCGCCGCCCTATGGTCTGGGCCCACCTTGGGTCCAGATGGCTCCCCCTTCTGGCTTCCTTCGTCATCTGGAAAAATAGGATTTTTGGTATAATTTCCTTCCACAGTTGATCTTCCGAAATATTGCGTTCTGACGGTGCTTTTTCCAGCAGAATCCTGGCTCCAGTGCTCGATCCTCCAATAATGAAGAAACATGCAAAATAGATAAAATAACATAAGTATTGTGTCCAAACATGAAATATATCAATGAATAACAGCAAATTATGATACAAAATAGTGATGCAAATTGGACGTATTAGCGGGCCCCCTGTAGGCCGCGCCGCCCTAGTGTGGCGGCGCCCCGTGGCCCCACTTCGTCTCTCCCTCGGACTTCTGGAAGCTTCGTGTGAAAATAGGCCCTTGGGCGTTGATTTCGTCCAATTCCGAGAATATTTCCTTACTAGGATTTCTGAAACCAAAAACAGCAGAAAACAACAACTGGCTCTTCGGCATCTCGTTAATAGGTTAGTGCCGGAAAATGCATAAATATGACATAAAGTATGCATAAAACATGTAGATATCATCAATAATGTGGCATGGAACATAAGAAATTATCGATACGTCGGAGACGTATCAGAGGTCGCCCTAACAAACTAGTGGGGTAAGTGTCACCAAAGCTACTTTGGCGATAGCATCAAAAGGAAAAAAGAAAAAGAAAAGACAGGGTGGTCTACTTGACCTCCGGCCTGGATGCGCTTGGAGCAGGAGTTGGTTTAACGCCAAGGAAGGCAAGGATCGGTTTTGAGGGAGGCTTGGCAGCTCTAATTAGAGATTGCCACTTCTTCGTCTCCATCTCCTTTATGTCGCCAACTTTAGCCCAGTCGACGTTTTGCTGGCTATCAGCAATCAGAGCGATGGTGCCTTCAACACCAATCTTCAGGCCTTCTTGGCGAAGTTTGAGCTCAAGATCTTCTGGCACGTTGAAGTTTTTGGCGAGAGCAGTAAAAGTGTTGGGCTCCTCTTTCTTCGGGAAGAAATAGGGGAAAAGCTTCGACAGACCTGCTTCAGCGTCAGCAAGGCCTTCGCGTGCTTCATCCCCATGGATTTCAAGAAGAGAAAGCGCGTCGATAAGCTGATCGCCTTCAGGATCTTCCACTTCGTATTCTTGATGAGTTCTCCCAGAAAACAAGTAAGGGGAAGCTCGCCAATAAGAATGCTCGAAACAGTGAAGCAATTCGAAGAAATAAACAAAGATTTGAGTACTTACTAACAAAACGTCGACTTTGCGACTGCAAGCGGCTGAGGATTACTTTTTCACGAGCAGCTTGCTCGGCCACATTATCGCTCAAGGCAGTTTCTGCGTCATGAAGTCTCTTCCGAAGATCTTCGACAGCAGTGGCATCTGCCTTGGCCTTCTTAGCATCTGCTTCGGCCTTCTCACGAGCCTTTTCACTTTGCTCCAGCTTTCGAGCAAGTGCATCAGCGCGCTTGTTGGCTTCCGCAAGATTTTCTGCGAAAGTGGTCGAAACCAATCAAAATCATGACAAGAAAGGAGTAAGGCTATCTACCACAAGAAGTAGCAAAGTATTACCTTCGGCTTTGTTAGCATGATCACGGTACCCGACGAACTGGGTACCGAAGCGGATGAATTCCTTAATCAAAGGCTGACAAAGAAATATAGAGAAAGAAAGTGTCAATATAGTAAAAAGCTCGACAACAAAAAGTAAAAAAGAAGCAAACAACAAAAAGTCGATACATCGGAAAATACTCTGCACAAAAAAGAAGAAGGGACTTACATCATCCAGAAGAGGGGTCGTGGAGTCACCCAGCTGTAGGGCAGGCTCCGTGATTGATTCGACCCTTGCCCTTTTTGGCGAAGGGGCACGGGGGCTTGCAGGTGGAGTTGGCTGCTCGGTGTTTTGCTGAGGAGGCGAAGATTCATCTCTATCAGCTTGCGCTTCAGAAACAACTAAAGTACGCGACGTACTCGTTCGAGCAGTCACGTCAATAGGTTGCGCTTTTTCCTCGTCACCACTGCAATAAAATGGCGACAGTATAAAAATCAAGATAGACAAGAACATCGAGAGTAAAAAACAAATAAGAAGCAGTAGCAAGCTTACGAGCTGACGAGGGCATCATCGTAAGGGTTAAAAGTTGTCTTCCCTTCGGAAGGACCAACTTCTTTGGCTTTGGAGGTGCCGGAATCAGCGACTTCATCCCTTTTCCTCTTGTTCCTTGGAGAAACAGCGGAAGGAAGGGAATGTGTCGAGGCAGTGGCCTCGGACTCGGCGTCTTTTTCAGAGGAAGCCGCGGATTTTTGAGAACCCGCAACTTCACTCTCAGGGCGCGAGGTACCTTGGTTGTCATCATCGACAACAGTACGATCTTCAACTTCTCCACCCTCAGGAAGAGGAGGAAGAGAAGCAAGAACGGGGTGGTTCTGAGAAAAATAAAGAGTGTCGATAAAAAAGAAGTTATGCAAAAAAGCTAGCAAAGATAGTAGTCGATAAATAATAAAACTCGACAAGACAATATAGCGACTAAAAGGAAAAATTACCTCGGGAAGGGGATTGACGCCACTATATGGCGTAATACGGCAAGAGGATGGAATGGTATCTTTCTTGCTGAGCGATGAGATTCTTCGGATAAGCTTCTCAAAATCCTTCAAAGGAAGGTCTTTGGAGAGCCTGTCGACGTCTTTTTCACCAGCATACATCCAGAGGGGATTTTTGCGAGCCTGGAGAGGCTACACTCTAATCCTAAGGAAATACGCTGTGATCTCAATACCCGACAGTTCCTTGCCGCGGGTATTTTGTAGCTCGTGGATGCGAGTCATTAGCGCTTCTGTCGCCAACTTCTCAGCATCGGTAGCTTCAGCATCCCAGGAACGGCGGCGAAGGATTTTGGCTTCTCCGTCGAAAGGGGCGATGTTGTCCTCCACTGAATTGGGGCTTTGTTCATGAACATACAGCCATCTCTTCCGCCAACCTTGGACGGAGTCGGGGAATTTGACGTCGAAATATTCGACGTCAGAACGAACACAGATAACAACGCCGCCAATGTTGTAGGCGACGTTGTGGGAGCCATTACGTCGGAGGTAGCAGATACGCTTCCACAGAGCCCAATTAGGTTGGACTCCGAGGAAGCACTCACATAATGTGATAAAAATCGACATGTGGAGGATGGAATTGGGCGTCAACTGATGCAGTTGAAGCCCATAGACAAACAAGAGACCCCGAAGAAACTCGTGGATTGGGGGAGAAAGACCTCGGATGAGGTGGTCAACGAAACTGACCCGATACTCGATTGGAGGTGTTGGATAGCTCTCCTCCTTGGGGAAGCGGAGCGAGTTCTCCTTCTTGGTGAACCCCAGCTTCTTCAGCAAGTTGATGTCTTGGGCAGAGATCTTGGATCTTTCCCACTCAGCACTCCCCAGATGCGCCGTCGCCATCTTCGACTCCGGAGTGCTATGCCTAGTCAAACGGATGCGAGGTGGCATCAATGAGTGTGGCAGCGAAAGGTGTGAGTGTGGTTGAGCGTTTGAAGCAATGGGAATAATGGAGGATTTTGCAGAGGAGAAGCAGAGGTGCGGCGCGAGCGAAAGGACTGAAGGAGGAAGACGATGCCTTTATATAGAGATGCGGTGAATCGACGCGCTGTTGGATTGGAGAGATTGCGGGACAGATGGTGTACATGTGGACAAGGGGTAAAAAGTAATTTCATTCAGACGAGAAAGAACAGGAGCTACAGTACGTGCGCCAGAAAAAGCGGAGGACGTGTGTCCCCCACTTGCACGACGTGTCAACTTGATGGGTAATTTGGGCCCGCAAGGCAGAGAGAGAATAGTTCTCGCGTTTTCCCGATACAGTGGTCGTGGCTGTCGTCAGCACTGATGTCACTTTGGCAAGAGAAAAATTCGGCTAAGCAGCTTCATAAGAACGGCGACAGCAGAAGATTGTGGATTATTTCGAGAGCCTTTGATCAAATACAAGTTTTTGATCAAATGCTCGGGGGCTACTTTGGAAAAATGAAAAACTTGAGAAAGACAAAAATAGAAGTGGCGAGAGCCTATGATCAAATACTAGTATTTGCTCATAGCCTCGGGGGCTACTCCCATCAGGAGCGCTGTTCGCGCACCCGAGAGTTTTGAAAACTTCGAAAGAGAGGAAAAATATAGCAACATAAGGCGTGGAGCCTACACCCAAGCACAAGTCCTTGGCTGTAGCCTCGGGGGCTACTCCCATCGGGAACGCTGTTCGCGTGCCCGATGAAATTATAAAAAAAAGAGAGAAGAAAGAAAGAAGAAGAAAAAGTGAGCATATTTCGAGTTATATAAATAACTCTACATATACTCCCATCGGGGGAGCAATATAAGTCATCCTTGACTCAATAAAATGTGCTATTCCAACAGCCGAAAAAGCACTCGACAATATATTCTCAGAACGCCAAAGTTGCGATCAATTTCTGAATGCCGCAAAACTTTGCGAAGGTAAGACCCCAGATCCGTTATGTGTGGCGTGGCGCCGTCTCTGACGTCGGTTTGCTACTTTTTTCCGTATCAACAGATACGAAGAAAAATCCTAACGGACGCATTAGGTACCCAATAAATATGACTGTGACTCGACGGAATGGTAAGACCTTAAGCGGCACCTGTCGAAGTTTACACCAGTATCCCGAGATCATGTCCAGGGACGTGATCTTGAAGTAGGTTTTTGCGGACTGCCACTAGAGCAGTTAACTAGTACTTGACCCATCAGATGAACTAGCCCCAACTACCATTATCCCTGTACAATATATAAATTTGTATGCAAAGATATGTGGTAAAGTTCAGAGTTATCGAATAAATATAAAGGTGGAGATTTTCCCCGACTCTGCGATTCAAGCAAAATCTCGGGGGCTACTGACATAGGCATCCCCAATGGGCCTGCCGAAGATGGTACCCGGGGTTTACTGAAGGCCCACGATCCGAAGGATAAGAAGAATCGGAAGCCCAAGTTGCTAGTTAAGGAAAGCTAGAGTTGTATTAGGAGAGAACGCTTGTAATATTGCGGGATGAGTTGGAAACCCTCCCGGACTCTGTAACTTGTGTATCACGAATCCCTCGGCTCCACCTCCTATATAAAGGGGAGCTGAGGGACAAAGAAAGCATTGATTCATTATCTCACAAACCCTAGTTTTCATATCGTCAAGTACTTTTCGGCTGAAACCTTTGAGATCTACTTGCCCTCTACTTCTAGCTAAAACTCTAGTCTACAACCCGTAGGCATTGACAAGTTAATCCCTTGTCAATGTTACCTTTAGCAACAATCAGATTCCCTTTAGTGAGCTTGTAATATCATTTTCAAATCTGCTCAAGTAGCCATCACCATCAAATAACTCCACCGAGATAATATTGGGCCTTAGGGCATCAACATGCCCCGCTCACTTGTGGAATAGTTTCATACCATTTTCAAACGCCAAGTGTACATCTCTACTTCCAATGATTTGTGCTCTACCATTGTTTCCCATCTTTACGACATCAAAATCGCCCGACGTATAGTTTGCGAAGAGTCTTCAAGAGATGTAGCATGTATGGTAGCACCATTGTCCGGAATCCAAGTCGTCTCATCACCATCTGCAAGGTTTATGGTATCATCAGAAACTACAGTGATCATCTCCTCAACAGTGAAACCACTGCCGCCATCATGTTCTTCATGCATGAGAAACATGATTCCCTCAAATCAGTAATTCTTCATCACTGCCACTATCAATGTCATTTTGTTTCTGAACTTGATTCTTCTATATATCCTTTCTTTTTATACTTCTTCCCTTGTTCACAATGCCACTTGATGTGGCCTTTCTCATTTCAGTGATGGCACACCAAATCAATAAACTTGCTTTTTGATTTGTTTCTACTTATTCTTCTCCATGACTCGGACCTCTACTCTTGCTTCGTCCCCTTGACTGAGTCACCAACACTTCTGAGTGTCTGAGTGTGAGGAAGAACTATCCTTGTCAACAATTTTTATGTACTCTTCATTTAGTACCTTGTTCTTCACAAGGTTCCAAGTGACAACGTCATTAGGTGTTGAGCTACACACGGTAACCTTAAAGGTCTCCCAAGTGCTCGGTAATGAGCCAAGTAGCAGTAAGGCTCCCACTTCATCGTCAAATGTGATTCTCACTAAATATAGTTGATCTATAATGCTCTAAAACTCATCCACATGGTCTGCAATTGTAGTGCCCTCCTTGTACCCAAAAGACATAAATTTCTTGATCAAGAAAATCTTGCATGCACCTTCTTTGCGAGTATACAACTCCTCTAATTTCTACCATAAGGTGTGTACATGTGTCTCATCAATGATATTGTTCGAAACATTATCACCGACCCACTGTCAAATGAACCCACAAGCTTGTAGATGAAGCATACCCACTGATCTTGGTCCATGTCCTTGGGCATCTCAGTAGAGAACACCAGCTTCTAGTATTCGTGTACATATAGTAAAATTTTCATCTTATAGTTCCAAGATTTATAATTTATCCCATTGAATGATATATTTATGTTGGTACTGACTTCCATCTTTCACACAAGCAAGTGCACTCAGCCCTAAAAAACATTGCTCTGAAAAATGAGTACAAACTGAATCTCGGCTCTAATACCACTTTGTTGGGGAAAGGGGAGATACATGACCTCACAACCCAGCAGCATATATGAAAAGATATACTTTGAGGATAGTTCCAAACAATAGATATGCAGGAGAAAAATAAACGCAAGTGCGCACACAAGTGACACAAGGATTTACATTAAAAACCTCCTCAATGTGAGGAGGAGAAAACCATGAGTGTGGAGTGTAGACCAACTGATCCACGCAAGCTTCAGAATGAGGAACCTGGGTACATGATCTTCTCTAGAACATCGTAAGTACAATACACTTCAGCGTGTTGCACACCACCTATCTAATCTGCTCCAAATTTGGTAGACAGGCAAAAATATGTGTTTTGAGCATACTAACAAAAAATTTGCTCGATCAGATAATGCTTGCAAATCCAAATTGTCCGTCTCCTAAAATTATTCTATGCTGAAACTACATCAGTCCGAACTGACAAAACCTGTCTCAAATGTAATTCTCCACTAACCCAAATCTCAAACCAGCTAACTAGATCAAAGTTTTCAAAGTAAGGGAAAATCTCACCAAGTTTAGAGCCAATCCAAGCACTTCTAAGCCTCCACACATCAGTTTAAAGACAAGCCAGTCAGATGCCAGAAATCTAGACATAATCACATCTGCTTCTCTCTTCTCTCTTCATGGTGGTGTTCTAGTGTGTTCTTTAGCCCTCTCAAACCAATAGCAACGTTCTGACTGGCTTCTTGCTTGCTCTCACACACAAACACAAATGGTGGCTAGGGTTTTCTCCTTTCTACCTCTACCTCTCAAGTTGCGGTGGGGGGGCCACGCTATGACAGTGTAGTAAAGCGACTACACATGATTTTGGCAAGTTTAATACCCCAGGTATAAATACCCGGCTGCTGAACGCAAGAATTTTGGAAACGACACCGAAGCATGTGTAAGTTTGGTTGGTCTTTGCAAAGCGAAGCAATGGAAGCAATGGAAACGCCTAACTTCCTCGATAATCCCCACCATTCCTGTCCAGCTACTTCTCCTATTCTATTTTGATGTTTCTGTAATCACTTTCTCGTGTATAAATCCTACTCTCCTAAATCGTAGTAACACCGAGGGCGAAGGCTACTCCACCGCTCGGAATTGGCGACTAGACGCGCCGCACACGGTTACCTCCATCGATTACCGGCGAGGGCAGACGTGAGGAACGGGGGCATCTCCAGGCACAAGGCAGCACGGAACCCAGTCTCGCAGTTCATCCAATCGTCCATCTCTATCAACTCATTGACATCAATTCGATCGCCGGTGAGGCATGGCCATGGCATTACGGCAACCTTCGTGGCTTCATCATCTTGTCGATCAGTCCCTTAACTCTCCCCTTTTATTTGTAAGGCCTATTTTGTTTTCCATCTCTTCCAGTTTTCAGAACATTAGTATACTTTCAAGAAACAAAAATTCTTGTTGTATGCAGGATTGGTTATATGTGATATATTTTCTTTGTTTATCAATTAATTAAATTGCTTTCTTGTAGCAACAACCTTTTATTGTCAGAGCTTAACTTTTCTACATAAGTGTGTTCTCAAAAGAAAATTCTTCGCAATTTTAAAGCTTGACATCACAGTTTTTGAACCCTGGCTCCGCCACTGTCAAGGAGGCTACTCACCGGTTGGATGCGAAGCTTGATAAATGATTGATACGTGTTAGACTTTCTAGATTGATGTTAGGCTGCCAAGGTGCCTCCATCTGGAGGAACATGGCTCGACAGAAAGGTAAGAGATGATGATGCCATCTACAATGCAAGGTGCTTAGATGAGTTCTTATGAAAATAAACAAAACATCTTTTGTAAGCACCGGTGCTTATTTGTACAGGAGAGGTGCCAGCTAGGCATGTGCCTAGTATAAATACGCACCGCGGCTAATCAAAAATCTGTTTATTTCTCTAAGCACCCCTCCTCAGAATTATTATTATCATCATTTCGAGTGACAATAAGACTTTTTTCTTTATATAAAAGGCATAATTTTCATTTTTTAAAAGAGTTATTATTGTCATTTCGAGAGTAGCGTTTGTTCCGTGCATTGAGCCTCTAGTGCACAAAATCGCAGGTTTAGTTTGGTGTCAATTTGTTTTGAATTCTTGAAATTTGATAAAAACTGAATGGGATGTGGCGTGCATAGGGCGAAGAGCCAAATACATTTTCTCTCGTCCGCTCGCGCCCCTCCGGACGTCCTGCTTCGCCCACGCGGCTGAACGCCCATCAGCCATGCACCACTCGCGCCGCATTCTGTCAACAAAGTTTTCCCCTTTCTCCCCCGTGGCTTCGCTAGCTCGCTTCCTCTCGTCTCCTCTTCAGCCTCGAGCAGCACCGTGCGCGCGCGCGGCGGGATGGCGTGTGCGGCCTCACCCAGCCCTCTCCCCGTGGCCACCCTCCCCGCTCGCCGCCGCAGCACGACTGCTGCCGTGCCCGCCTGCCACTACTACCCCCCGTCGTCGCGGCTCCCAAGGCGTTCGTGGCTCCTCTCTGGAAACGCGCCCGGCGCTCGGCTGCGGGCTAAGGCCGACCCGGTCGAGGAGAGCCTCGCCGCCGCGCCGGCGCCGGCGCCGACCGCCCCGTCGGAACCCCTGCCCCGACCACAAACCAGGTACGCGCACGTCAGCTCCAGTTGTTACTGAGTTCATTTAACTTGCAGTTTCCGAGTTCTTGTTGCTTCGTTCTGTTTCTGTCTGAATAATGGTATCGTCGATTTTCCTTTGTTCGTGCGCGTGCAGCACGTGGAACTGGAAGGGCTACAACATTCGCTACCAGTACGCTGGAACGGCTGGCCCTGCATTAGTTCTAATTCACGGTTTCGGGGCCAACAGGTGCGCATCAGATACACACATTCTTATCTACAGTTTACTGTTTGCGGGCGAAAGAACTTGTCCACTGATCATGGGGCCTTCTTTAAACTTTCAACCATAGATACATATTATTAGCTGATGTTACACTTTGATACCAAATCCTAAAATGTACAATCGATACATTGCTCTTTATAGTACTAGAATAAGGTGGCAATCGAAATGACCTGGGAAAATGATTTTTAGCTTAAAGAATTAACATTTTGGTCATCTGGTGACTTAAATTATAGAAAACTAAACTTTACCTAAAATTGTTGGGCCTACTATTTCGAGGAATTTTTATCCGGAGTAGCAACCTATCCATCTAGGCTTGTTAATTAGCTTTCTTTCCATCTTCCTATTTGTCAATGTAATACTACATCCATTATGAAACCTCACGATTACATGTTTTGCCTATAATAATTAATTATTTGAACCTAAGCTATATTATTTCTTTTGTTATGATCCTTATGTTTCCTCTCCCTTGTATGCTAGCTGGCTTTCAGTTCCTTATCAACCATGTACTTATTTCTCTCTTTTTTTTTTTCTCAGTGACCATTGGCGGAAAAATATTTCTGTTCTTGCCATGGAAAATAGAGTTTATGCAATTGATCTAATTGGTTATGGCTATTCTGATAAGCCTAATCCACGTGAGTTTGAAGAGAGCTTTTATACTTTTGAGACTTGGGGAGAACAGTTGAACACGTTTTGTGCTGAAGTTGTCAAGACTGATGCTTTCTTCATATGCAATTCAATCGGAGGTATGTTGGATGATTACGGAAAACAATGTAAAAGTCTATGTTTATATAGACAATGAAATTATGCGCAAAACAATGCTGGTTACTTGTACAATCTCTGATAGTCACTCTGACACCGTCCAGACTCCAGAGCACAATTCTACTGAATGTCTTTGGTTGTTTCAGCTAAAATGCTTTGTGCATTGGATTACAGATGGGCCAAGATGCTGACTGCTCTAGCTTAGAACTTAGAGCTTAGAATTGTTCATCTTTTTTATTGTCACCATGATGATTAAATGAGTGATGTTATTTCATATACCTTTGATCACCAATCTTATGTTTTTTTTATTTCTATATACATGTCACTGGAGACAGTTTCTTTTAGTTAAAACAACTCTGTGAATCCTTGTTGTTGTTTCATTATTATGCAGGGCTCGTTGGTCTGCAGGCCGCTGTTATGCAACCTCAAACTTGTAAGGGTATTGTTTTATTGGATATTTCACTAAGGATGCTTCATATTAGCAAGCAGCCATGGTATGGAAAGCCTTTCATCAGATCATTTCAAAATCTCCTAAGGTAAATCACATTTCAATTTTTGTCATGATTTTTGGGCTCACAAGTTGTGTGTTATAGTGCCTTTTCTGGTTGTCAGGAACACTGTTGTTGGAAAGCTCTTCTTTAATTCTGTTGCAACACCAGAATCCGTGAAAAATATTCTTTCTCAGGTGACTATCTTAGCTGACCACATTTAAAAAGGATGCTACATTAAAATAACACAATATGTCGCATATAATTTTTTTTAAACATCTGTGCATGTAATATTCAGACCGGAAACCTATTGAACTAAATAAAAACAGAGCTCTGCATTGCTCCAATCAAATAATACATGGGGAAACAATCCTCCCCACACACATTACTAATATATTTTATCAAGGACCTATAAGTTTGACCTGGAAGCTACCATAAAGGTATAAACGTAAGCCCTAAACGAAGTACTATTGGCACCATTGCATGGATAATCTTAAAGTTTCTAGCAAGAAGGGGACACTGAGCTCCTGACCTCCTACAGAAGGGCTGCTATCCTATTTTGTAGCAACATTGGTAAAGTAGATGTCTAGAAGAGCTACCCTATGCAGTAATAATATGTTTGCATAAATACATGTTCCTTCTCAGATGTAATGCCAGGAAAAGACACTGAACAGTTCCATAAGTAGAGATTAAAGACTCAGTAAGTCAGGACTCAGGTATAGATTCCTGTCCATAAGAAGAGTGCAAAGTGTATTTTGTTCCAGGCTTCCAGCAATATATGTTTCCCCAGGAACAGATTTGCACACGGATGTCATATATAGAAAGTATGTGAGCTATATGCCTTAAGTTCCAGTAGACAATTTAGGTTGACTTAGTTACATGCTCTTAGATTTTTTTTGAGAGCTTGCAATAAAAACAACTTGTATCAAATATTTTTACGGTGAAGCATGAAGATGCTTTAGTTTTGTTGTCTCTGAAGTAAAGAATTTGGTTTTCTTTTTCACTTATTTAAAGACTACTTGGATATATAGGAACTTATATTCTCCCATGTTTATGAATTTTCTAATTCTGATAAAATTCCAGTGCTACCATGACACATCCGCTGTCACAGATGAGCTGGTTCAGTTTATTCTGCAGCCAGGGCTTGACCCTGGGGCAGTGGATGTATTCCTTGAGTTCATCTGCTACTCTGGAGGTCCTCTACCTGAGGATCTACTTCCCATGGTGAAGGTTAGGATCACAATAGTTTTGTGGCTAGTCTTTTCTTTCAACTTTCTTAGGTACGTAAGGCTTTGATTTGGATTGTGCAGTGTCCTGTTTTAGTAGCTTGGGGGGAGAAGGATCCGTGGGAGCCTGTGGAGCTTGGAAGAGCCTATGGGTCTTTTGATGCTGTTGAAGATTTTATCGTCTTGCCAAATGTTGGACACTGCCCACAGGTCAAACATCTGGGTTTACTCGACTATTATTTACTGCAACCTACCTAGCATTTTTAGCAACAATATGTTTGCATCAGGCAACATCTGTCTCACTTGTTCGTATTTGTCCTGACAGGATGAGGCACCTCAGCTTGTTAATCCACTTGTCGAATCATTTGTTAAACTCCATAGTTAGCACATGGTTGGATTGTTTTCTATGTTTATTAGACCTTGGTCAACTGGAGCCAAGAGTTGCTGGAAGGTGGGAATGTCGATTTTATTGCAGGATAACAGATGTGCCGTTCTTTTATAGGGCATGATAGGTATCTTCACCACAAATACTTTATGTTAAATTCAGAGTCGAAATGCAGTATTGCCTGTTTTCTACGGACTAAAATATTCGATTTATCTCTGGAGTACTTCAATTTGAGGACTGGTGGCAAACACATTCAACATATATTACAGTTCAGGTATGAGACATGAGGAATTATCTGGTTTTATTACCGTCGAAACATGTCTGCTCAGAACATAAGTTAACCTTCTTGTCCAATACACAGGGGTTAGTACAAGCAGCACGTGTGTTTTTTTAATTCTGGTGGAGGTACAATGGAAGTGAAGCAAATCATATGTATATAATTTTCGTCCCTGTCCCTATAGTAGACATGTAGACATGACATTAATGTTCATAGCCTGCCCACTTGATTCAAAGCTTTGACAATTTGTGTAATATAGAAATGATGTAAAACCATGCAATAGCTTCGACATAATTTTCTTACGAAAAAAGGATATATTGTATAAGAGCACATGTACAAGGAGAGAAACTTTGACGGGAAAAGTTGTGCACAAACTTTGAAACATACAAAGAAGAAATTCCAAAAGGTGTTCCAAGGGAGAATGAGGGAAGACTGCAGAGGGAGACTGATGGCGGATCAGGAGAGAACTCCGACGAGCAACCACAACCATAGTCTTTGAGGGCCTCATATCATGCGCTTGCCTATAGTAACCTGATGGCTGTCCCAGCGTTCGGATAGGCTTGTGCACCTGAGGCTGGAAAGAGCCGAGCTTAAGATGTGTTGGAAGCTTCACCGAGCACAGCTACAACTTGTCCCTTCCATTTAACCTGAGAACCAACAACAACGGCGCTCACCCGCCATCAGTGGAGTATCTCGAGTGGAAAGGCTCTAACATCTTCATCTGAAGCATCTTCAAACTCATTTTCGAATCCAGATTCAGCAAAGGTTAAGATCGTTATGCTCCACCTCACCAATAAGCATTGAGGCCATGTGATATTTCTCTGACTTTGCGTCAAATGCTCCAGTGTTTGTAATTTCACATTCGAGCCTCATTCAGTCATTAGAGAACATTTTCAGTTTGCGGGATGAAAACTTATAATATGCGGAGCCGAAGGCTGCTGTTGTCCCCACAAATCTGAACACCCCATGGGAGAGAAGGCATGACAGGTCTTGCAAAACCACTCGCTTGAGCCTGGAAAAATCAGGTGACTGGATGCATGCACGAGGGGGTGTATGTATTTGGCACCTCCGTGGACGCCCTGCTCCGTGGACGCCGACCAGGTCCAAATCCTGCACGTGTAAACGCACTATCCTATGTCTACGGAGGGAACAAGTGGCTCCTTTCCTCCTGGGCGTTCCCGCTCCAACCCTAGCCACCCATGATCCGATCTCCCCTGGCCGCTGGCGCCGCCGGCGGTGGCGACACCAGTCCGGTCAAAGGCGGAGGTCAGTGAGGGTGCTCTGCAGGCGGCGCTTTAGGACAGAGGGGTCGCGGCTTCTAGGGTGCGCTAGGTTTGGTGTTGCGCCCGACGTAGCAGTGGGAGGCGGTGGAGCGGCGGTCTGGTCCGGCGATGCAGGGTAGCACGGGTGGCTACTGGCGGCGGTCCGTGCCCTAGGTCGAAGATGCCGCTGCTACTCCCCCGCCCCCGCCATGGTCGTCAGTGGCGGCCATGGTCACCATTGATATGCCGGCGTTCCTGGCGGGTTGGGCGGCCGGTGGTGGTCGGACGCATGGGGGCTCGACCTGAATAAAGGCGGCGGTCCAAGGGTTCTTCTCGCGTGAAGACGAATATCCGCTTATGTATGTCCTCCTGGTTCTGGCCGGAGTGTCGAGTTCCGGAAGGCTCCACGTGCAATCTCGTCCCGCGGATGGCTTTGTCCTCCTTGCCTCGCACCAACAAGGTGCTACACCCCGTAGCACCTACCATGGTTAAAACCACGACATGTGGTGTAGCTTTTGGAGAAGGTGGATTTCTAGTGTTGTCTTGATGGTGTTTGGTAAGCTGCTACAAGAAATTAATCACTCTAGCGGGACTTTTTTTTGTATTTTTTCTTTCTTTTTTATAGATGTGTGCATCTATATTGCTATCAGAGCACTATATTGTTGCAGATGTTGGATGTAATTGATATCTTTACGATATTAATATATTCTCATTATAAAAAATTGAGGAGTTGGGTCAGACTCAAGGGGTTCTTAAGGGCACGTTTGGTAGGTTGGGCTGAATTTTGCACTTCGTGGAGGTAGGCTATGTGGGTGTTAACCCATTTGAAATGATCCGCGAGCTAGAATTAACACTTTGTTTGGTAGCATGAGAAGATTTTTCCTACATCGAGTGGGCAACTAACTCCTCTTTATTTGGTGGCATGCACATAACCTATTTTTGAATCTGCTTATCCGGTATTGGTGTTTGTTTGCACACATGGAACTGCCATATTGTTACCGTGGTTCAAATAAGGTGAGCTTACCATGTTATTGCATGTAACATTCGATCATAGTGGAATCATAAAAACAAGAACTTGACGATCACCATGATCAAGACGACGATGATGAAATCTATACCCTACTCTCTCTTACTTGAGGTGCTCCTTCTCTGGAAGGCATAGCCAGAAGAAGCATTAACTGACGAGGCATTGGCTGATGAACCGTAGCATAGCCATAGCCTGATCAGTCAAGAAGCTCTGGTACACATCTTGCGCCTTGTATAAAGTATCATACCATGTGTATCCGTTGTTGGAGAAACCATTTAGTTGATCTTCCTAGATCCTCCATGAATTGTAGATTCCTGGATGCATGCCTCCCTTTGAACACCAGATACCACTAACATGCCACAAGAAGAAAAAGTAAGAAACATGATCTCAAGCATCAATGAAGTCATTAAAAAGCATCACAAGTTCACACCATATCACTAACTAAGAGGAGCATGCATGGTCATTACTAACAATGGATCACAACTTCATCCTACAACTACAACTACGGTGTCAACCTACCACCACAAAAAAGTGGGTGTCATCGTAACACCGCAAGGTCACTATTACTTTAGGGGTTATTATATACCAAGTCATCAAAATATACATCCCATCAGAAGTTTTTAAGCCCTAGCTACAGCAAAAATGTACATTATTACAAAGTTTTCACCATCACCTCCATGCATGCATCCCCACCTCCATGGCCCCAAGGCCACCACTAAAGTTTGTAGTAATATTTGGCCAGGTAGGTCCTAAGCCGGGGACACTGTGTGGCGGTACCATGCCAACAAAACTGGTATCCTATGCCTTGTGGTCACCGAGGTTACTGAGTACCACCATGAGGTAATCCTCCTTGAAGCCAAAGTATCCATGACAGTCTGGTACATGTTATGTTGTGGTCAACGAGGGACTTTTTTATAATTCTTCTTTCTTTTTTTGTTGTGTGCCTCCATATTTCCATTAGGGCACTACGTAGTTGCAGAGGCTGTATGTAATTGGTATCTCCACGATATTAATATATACATATTATCAAAAATGAGGGGTTGGGTGATACGTCTCCGACGTATCGATAATTTCTTATGTTCCATGCTTGTTTTATGACAATACCTACATGTTTTATACATACTTTATGTCATATTTATGCATTTTCCGGCACTAACCTACTAACAAGATGCCGAAGAGCCAGTTGTTGTTTTCTGCTGTTTTTGGTTTCAGAAATCCTAGTAAGGAAATATTCTCGGAATTGGACGAAATCAACGCCCAGGATCTTATTTTTCCACGAAGCTTCCAGAAGTCCGGAGGAGATACGAAGTGGGGCGACGAGGCGCCCACACAACAGGGCGGCGCGGCCCAGGTGCTGGCCGCGCGGCCCTGACGTGTGGGGCCCTCGTGGCTCCCCCTGACCTACCCTTCCGCCTACTTAAGCCTTCGTCGATAATAGTTCCAGTACCGAGAGTCACGATACGGAAAACCTTCCAGAGACGCCGTCGCCGCCAATCCCATCTCGGGGGATTCAGGAGATCGCCTCCAGCACCCTGCCGGAGAGGGGAATCATCTCTCGGAGGACTCTTCACCACCATGGTCGCCTCCGGAGTGATGTGTGAGTAGTTCACCCCTGGACTATGGGTCCATAGCAGTAGCTAGATGGTCGTCTTCTCCTAATTGTGCTATCATTGTTGGATCTTGTGAGCTGCCTAACATGATCAAGATCATCTATCTGTAATGCTACATGTTGCGTTTGTTGGGATCAGATGAATAATGAATGCTATGTTACGTTGATTATCAATCTACCATCTATGTGCTGTTTATGATCTTGCATGCTCTCCGTTATTAGTAGAGGCTCTGGCCAAGTCGTTACTTGTAACTCCAAGAGGGAGTATTTATGCTCGATAGTGGGTTCATGCCTCCATTAAATCTGGGACGGACGAGAAAGTTCTAAGGTTGTGGATGTGCTGTTGCCACTAGGGATAAAACATCAATGCTATGTCTAAGGATGTATTTGTTGATTACATTACGCACCATACTTAATGCAATTGTCTGTTGTTTGCAACTTAATACTGGAGGGGGTTCGGATGATAACCTGAAGGTGGACTTTTTAGGCATAGATGCATGCTGGATAGCGGTCTATGTACTTTGTCGTAATGCCCAATTAAATCTCACACTACTCATCATAACATGTATGTGCATTGTCATGTTATCTTTATTTGTCAATTGCCCAACTGTAATTTGTTCACCCAACATGCTATTTATCTTGCGGAGAGACACCACTAGTGAACTGTGGACCCCGGTCCATTCTTTACATCGAATACAATCTACTGCAATACTCGTTCTTACTGTTTTCTGCAAACATCATCATCCACACTATACATCTAATCCTTTGTTACAGCAAGCCGGTGAGATTGACAACCTCACTGTCACGTTGGGGCAAAGTAATTTGGTTGTGTTGTGCAGGTTCCACGTTGGTGCCGGAATCCCTGGTGTTGCGCCGCACTACACTCCGCCGCCATCAACCTTCAACGTGCTTCTTGACTCCTACTGGTTCGATAAACCTTGGTTTCTTACTGAGGGAAACTTGCTGCTGTACGCATCACACCTTCCACTTGGGGTTCCCAACGGGCGTGTGCTTTACGCGTTATCAAGCTAAATTTCTGGCGCCGTTGCCGGGGAGATCAAGACACGCTGCAAGGGGAGTCTCCACTTCCAATCTCTTTACTTTGTTTTTTGTCTTGTTTTGTTTTATTTACTACTTTGTTTGCTGCACTAAAACAAAACACACAAAAATTAGTTGCTAGCTTTACTTTATTTACTATCTTGTTTGTGTTCTCCATATTAAAAACATAAAAAAATTAGTTACTTGCATTTACTTTATTTAGTTTGCTTTATTTACTTCTGCTAAAATGAGTAATCCTGAAGTTGAAGTTCGTTCGTTTAAGTAACAAGGGGGAGAATGTTTAAAAGATGCTTGGTATAGAATTAGTGATGCCCATAATAGGTGCACTAAGAAACACTCCACCACTATCCTACTCAGGAATTTTTATGTTGGTATCTCTAGCTGGAATCGGTATGTTCTTGATTGTCTCGCGGGAGGGAATTTACTAGGCACTCCTGCTTTAGAAGCTAGTTGCATTATTGAGAGTCTATTTGGAATACCACCTGTTAATGAAGTTAAAACTGAAATCTCTCTTGAAGATGTCATGAAAAAGTTGGAGACCATAGAGCAAAATCTTCCAAGTATTGAGACTAGATTGGGAGAATTACTTAATAGCAACGATAAACTTGACAAATCTCTAGGTGGAATTAATGAGAAAATTGCCATCTTAGAAGCTTGTGCTATTCATGATAATCAAACTCAAAGGATTAGTGAACTTTAAGAGGCTATGGGAACCTTGGGTTCAACTTTTTCTTCTATTAAATTTAAGGAGAAAGCTTATGTGGGTAAGGAGCAAAAGTTCATGTATGTCTCTAAGGTGCCTAAACCAAAAAACCATTATAGGCCTAAAATTGATAAAGCTCTTAATACCACTATAGATAAGGGAGCATCTAAGATACCTAATGGGACAAATTGTGAAAATTATGATGTTGATGCTTCGTCTCTTGATGTTACTTGATACACACTTTCTGCACCTAGCTGAAAGGCGTTAAAGAAAAGCGCTTATGGGAGACAACCCATGATTTTACTACAGCACTTTTGTTTTATATTTGAGTCTTGGAAGTTGTTACTACTGTAGCAACCTCTCCTTATCTTAATTTTGTTGCATTGTTGTGCCAAGTAAAGTCTTTGATAGTAAGGTTCATACTAGATTTGGATTACTGCGCAGAAACAGATTTCTTGCTGTCACGAATTTGAGCAGTAGGCTCTGTAGGTAACTCAGAAAATTCTGCCAATTTACGTGAGTCATCCTCAGATATGTACGCAACTTTCATTCAATTTGAGCATTTTCAGTTGAGCAAGTCTGGTGCATCTAAAAAATTCGTCTTTACGGACTGTTCTGTTTTGACAGATTCTGCCTTTTATTTCGCATTGCCTGTTTTGCTATCTTTGATGGATTTCTTTATTCCATTAACTTTCAGTAGCTTTGTGCAATGTACAGAAGTTTTAAGAATGATTATGCTGAACATGTGAATTTTTATTATGCACTAACCCTCTAATGAGTTGTTTTGAGTTTGGTGTGGAGGAAGTTTTCAAGGATCAAGAGAGGAGGATGATACAATATGATCAAGAAGAGTGAAAGCTCTAAGCTTGGGGATGCCCCGGTGGTTCATCCCTGCAAATTTCAAGAATACTCAAGCATCTAAGCTTGGGGATGCCCAAGGCATCCCCTTCTTCATCGACAACATTATCAGGTTCCTCTAGTGAAACTATATTTTTATTCCATCACATCTTATGTGCTTTACTTGGAGCGTCTGTTTGTTTTTGTTTTTGTTTTGTTTGAATAAATTGGATCCTAACATTCATTGTGTGGGAGAGAGACACGCTCCGCTGTTGCATATGGACAAATATGTCCTTAGGCTTTACTCATAATGTTCATGGCAAATGTTGAATCTGCTTCGTTAATTGTTATATGGTTGGAAACGGGAAATGCTACATGTAGTAATTGGTAGAATGTCTTGAATAATTTGATACTTGGCAATTGTTGTGCTCATAAGGATCATGTTTAAGCTCTTGCATCATATAATTTGCACCTATTAGTGAAGAAATACATAGAGCTTGCTAAAATTTGGTTTGCATGATTTGTCTCTCTAAAGTCTAGATATTTTCTAGTAAGGGTTTGAGCAACAAGGATGACAGTGTAGAGTCTTATAATGCTTGCAAATATGTTTTTATGTGAGTTTTGCTGTACCGGTTCATACTTGTGTTTGCTTCAAATAACCTTGCTAGCCTAAGCCTTGTATTGAGAGGGATTACTTCTCGTGCATCCAAATCCTTGAGCCAATAACTATGCCATTTGTGTCCACCATACCTACCTACTACATGGTATTTCTCTTCCATTCCAAAGTAAATTGCTTGAGTGCTACCTTTAAATTTCTATCCTTTGTCTTTGCAATATATAGCTCATGGGACAAATAGCCTAAAAACTATTGTGGTATTGAATATGTACTTATGTATCTTATTTCTTATTAAGTTGCTTGTTGTGCGATAACCATGTTCCTGGGGACGCCATCAACTATCTTTGTTGAATATCATGCGAGTTGCTATGCATGTTCGTCTTGTCTGAAGTAAGGGTGATTTACCATGAGTTGAATGGTTTGAGCATGCATATTGTTAGAGAAGAACATTGGGCCGCTAACTAAAGCCATGATCCATGGTGGAAGTTTCAGTTTTGGACAACAATCCTCAATCTCTTATGAGAATATTATTTGTTGTTGAATGCTTATGCATTAAAAGAGGAGTCCATTATCTGTTGTCTATGTTGTCCCGGTATGGATGTCTAAGTTGAGAATAATCAAAAGCGAGAAATCCAATGCGAGCGTTCTCCTTAGACCTTTGTACAGGCGGCATAGAGGTACCCCTTTGTGATACTTGGTTAAAACATATGTATTGCGATGATAATCCATGTTAATCCGAGCTAATTAGGACAAGGTGCGGGCACTATTGGTAATCTATGCATGAGGCTTGCAACTTGTAGGATATAATTTACATAATACATATGCTTTATTACTACCGTTGACAAAATTGTTTCTTGTTTTCAAAATAAAAGCTCTAGCACAAATATAGCAATCAATGCTTCCCTCTGCGAAGGGCTGATACGTCTCCGACGTATCGATAATTTCTTATGTTCCATGCCACATTATTGATGTTATCTACATGTTTTATGCACACTTTATGTCATATTCGTGCATTTTCTGGAACTAACCTATTAACAAGATGCCGAAG